>NW_026652290.1:17625955-17794968 GCF_009828535.3 Hylobates moloch
AGACCATCCTGGCCAACAAGGTGAAACCCCATCTCCACTCCACTAAAAAGACAAAAATTAGCTGGGTGTGGTGGTGTGTGCCTGTGGTCCCAGCTACTAGGGAGGCTGAGGCAAGAGAATCGCTTGAACCCGGGAGGTGGAGGTTGCAGTGAGCCGAGATCACGCTACTACACTCCAGCCTAGGCAATCTGAATGAGACTGTCTCAAAAAAAATAAAGGCTGGAAAGAAAGAACGCAATCACAGTAGTTATATTAGAATGGAAAGATTATAGCTGCTTGACTTTTTCTACACTTTAAATTTTTGCAATGTGGTTATTATGTATTTTTATTACAAAAATGTATAAATTAAACAAAATGCTGTTTACAGATATATATTTTAAAGTGATTTTTAAAATCCTAGTTCTATCCCTTTTTTGACCAAAAATTACATCCAATAATATGCATACAGATAACTTATCTGAAACAATGAAAACAAGCAATGTTCACAAAGCTGCCATCATTAACAAGACTAAAACCAAGACTTGTGATAGTGCCGAGGCCACTGGAGCTATGGTCACGTACCCCAATGCCTATAGGTAGCAAAGGACAACCCCTCTTTCTAGAATAAAAAAATAAATAAAAATAAAAACCTCATGAAAGGATGATAATGGGCCGGGCAGGATTTGCAGCACCTGCAACTGTATTTACTTAGAGGGTTAAGAAGTCAAAGTCAAAAACAAAAATTGTATTCTACAAAGGTGTCTCCTAACCTAGTATAACAATGTAGAATGGCCACTTGCACCTTTCGAATCGTGAATATTTAACAAACAGGTCACTACACTCAATTAGAAACCCACCGCGCAGAATGCTTTGTTTCCTCTTAGTCTGTTTTCTTTACTGTTTCTCATTACAGGTACTGTCTGAAAATCAAGGCAAGAACTACAATCAGTTTCTAGTAAGTCAAGTTTTCATCTCAAATTATATCTATTTCATACTATAATAGCACAAGGGTGATGTTACTCTAAGAAAAGGCAAAAGTTCTTTAAATAGATTAGGGAAGATTTCTGTACATTATTTTATTTTATTTTATTTTATTTTATTTTATTTTATTTTATTTTATTTTAGGGTTAGGTAGATTTGCAATTTCCAGTTCATTTAAAAAATCTTGGCTGGGCGCAGTGGTTCACGCCTGTAATGCCAGCATTTTGGGAGGCTGAGGTGGGCAGATCACGAGGTCAAGAGATCGAGACCATCCTGGCCAACATGGTGAAATCCCATCTCTACTAAAAATACAAAAATTAGCTGGGCGTGGTGGTGCATGACTGTAGTCCCAGCTGCTTGGGAGGCTGAGGCAGGAGAATCACTTGAACCCGCGAGGCGGAGGTTGCAGTGAGCCAAGATCACGCCACTGCACTCCAGCCTGGCAACAGAGCAACACTCTGTCTCAAAAGAAAAAAAAAAAGTGTTTACTGGGCCTTGTTTATAATGGCTAAAAATTGGAAACAACCTAAATGTCTAATAGAGAATTGGTTTAATTATATTACATCCATTAATATACATATATGATGAAATTCTATTCAGCCATTAGCAATGATCATAGAGACATACATACACTAACATCGAAGTCTTTAGCATCATTTTTTACATCATTTCATACTAAACAGTGTATATAGTATATCAGTTGATTCTTAAAATGTTTTTCTCAAATATATACATACATATATTTATATACACCAAAAACAATCTGGAAGGATATATATGACAAAGTATTTAGGATTTGAATCTTCTATTTTATTTTAAAATTTATTTTCTAAAGTGTCTACCAAAAAACATTTCTTTTGAGGAAGAAACTGATAATGAGTAAGTGAACTAAAGAATGCTACCATGGCCGGGCGCGGTGACTCATGCCAGTAATCCCAGCACTTTGGGAGGCCAAGGAGGGCAGATCACGAGGTCAGGAGATCAAGACCATCCTGGCTAACACGGTGAAACCCCGTCTCTACTAAAAATACAAAAATCAGCCGGGAGTGGTGGCGGGCGGCTGTAGTCCCAGCTACTCGGTAGACTGAGGCAGGAGAATGGCGTGAAACCAGGAGGCAGGGCTTGCAGTGAGCTGAGATTGTGCCACTGCACTCCAGCCTGGGCGACAGAGCAAGACTCTGTCTCAAAAAAAAAAAAAAAAAAAAAAGAATGCTACCATGGGCCAGGCATGGTGGCTCACACCTCACACCCGTAATCCCAGCACTTTGGGAGGCCAAGGCAAGCAGATCACTTGAGGCCAGGAGTTCGAGACCAGCCTGGCCAACATGGCAAAACCCAGTCTCTACTAAAAATACAAAAATTAGCTGGGCGCGGTGGCGCATCCCTGTAGTCCCAGCTACTCAGGAGGCTGAGACAGCAGAATTGCTTGAACCTGGGAGACAGAGGTTGCACTGAGCCGAGATGGCACCACTGCACTCCAGACTGGGTGACAAAGTGGGACTCTGTCTCAAAAAAAAAAAAAAAAAAAAAAAAAAAAAAAGAAGGCTACTAGGAAACCAAGTAAGGTCTTCAATTACATTTAACTTCAAAATGGAGACTGTAAAGTATTGATACTGCCAATATGATTTTGAGAAGATTGTTTCACCTTAACTACCTTAGAACTTCTAAAGCTGCTTCAGTTGTATTCACTTGCATTGAGCAGACCAATGATAGTTTTAAACTATTCAGGCTTTGGTATCTATTTTCTGACAATTCAGACCAGTTTTCTCACTACTGGGGAGGCTTAGGGAGTGTCACACAATCTATAGATGGACCAGGATTTTTCAAATTGAGAGTGAAACCAGCATAAAATTGGTGGGTTACAACCAGCATTAAAAAAAAAAAAAAAAAAAAAAAAAGACAACAGAGTGCAACATAAGGATATTGTTCTGTGAAGCTTTCTTTCAATTATTCACAAATATATTTGGTATGTACTGGGTTACAAAATAAAGCATTTCTATGGAACAGGGTCAAAACATTCTTTTAAGTTACTGTAGTTGATCTTAACACTGTCAGCCACACCAAACTCATCTGCTTTATGGGATAAAGGAAAGACCATTCTTCACTTTTAACCCAAAAGGCATAAAACTAAATTTGAAGTCTGTATTAGTGCCTTAAGATATATACAGAAGTAAAACATTTTTGTCTCCTAAAGTAAAAATCTTGAAACAGGAAAAAATCCTATTTCCCTCACTTAGTTGAATCTTTTTAATATCAGATTGCTTGAGGGCAAAAGCCACTACTTGATGATGCACAGCTTTGGAAATGGAAACTGCTATCTTAGTAGAGAAGTGTTTACCTTGTCACATTTGTTCTCGAAAAGACAGCAAATTCTTTTACCAAAAGAGAAACAATGGTCCAAAGACTTTGGGACCGAGAAGGACCATCAAATAGGAATCCCACTCTTATGATCCTGATTCCTTACAGACTCATCAAACAGTTTAACCAAATCAACGGTTACAAAGCTCATTTTCTTTTCTCTGAATTGTCCATTTAGGCTTAGTGCTGACATGACATCTGACCAGGCTGTTTTCATGACAAATCTGTATTAGCAATCAAAAGAGAATAAAGCTGTGTGTGATCTGTGAAATAAAAACCCCTTGCAGGTCTATGAACACAAGCAAGATAAATTTACGAAGGCTCTGGCCAAGAATCTCTCTAAACAATATACAGAGTCCTGTTTTGAAGATCTGTGTGAAAAAGAAGGATTCTAGGTTAGTTTCGGTAATAATAAAACCTACCATTGTATCCTTGTAACCGCAGACATCTGGGTAAGACCCAGAAGAGAACTGCCATGATACAATCTATTTTGGAATTACCTATGGGCTTTTTGTTTCATTTTTTCAAACAGGGTCTTGCTCTGTCACTCAGGCTGGAGCAGTGGCATGATTATAACTCACTGAAGCCTTGACCTCCCATGCTCAAACGATCCTCCTGCCTCAGCCTCTTGAGCAGCTAGGACTACAGGCGCATGCCACCATGCCCAGCTATTTTTTGTAGAGACGAGGTCTCACTATGTTGCCCAGGCTGGTCTTGAACTCCTGGGCTCAAGACACCCTCCTGCCTCAGCCCCACAAAGTGCTAGGATTACAAGTGTAAGCCACTGCACCTGGCCACTAGGGGCTTTTTAAAGTGTAAACGCCAGGGCCCCACCTCAGCACCATGCTGGCAAAAGTGAGAGGTGACAGCGTGCTGGCAGTCCTCACAGCCCTCGCTCGCTCTCGGCACCTCCTCTGCCTGGGCTCCCACTTTGGCGGCACTTGAGGAGCCCTTCAGCCCACCGCTGCACTGTGGGAGCCCCTTTCTGGGCTGGCCAAGGCCAGAGCCGGCTCCCTCAGCTTGCAGGGAGGTGTGGAGGGAGAGGCACAAGTGGGAACCAGGGCTGCATGCGGCGCTTGCGGGCCAGCTGGAGTTCCGGGTGGGCGTGGGCTTGGCGGGCCCTGCACTCAGAGCAGCCGGCTAGCCCTGCCGGCCCTGGGCAGTGAGGGGCTTAGCACCCGGGCCAGAGGCTGCAGAGGGTGTACTGGGTCCCCCAGCAGTGCCAGCCCACCGGCGCTGCACTGGATTTCTCGCAGGGCCTTAGCTGCCTTCCCGCGGGGCAGCCCTCAGGACTGCAGCCCGCCATGCCTGAGCCTTCCCCCACCTCCGTGGGCTCCTGTGCAGCCCGAGCCTCCCCGCCGAGCGCCGCCCCCTGCTCCACGGTGCCCAGTCCCATCGACCACCCAAGGGCTGAGAAGTGCGAGTGCATGGCATGGGACTGGCAGGCAGCTCCACCTGCAGCCCCAGTGCAGGATCCACTGGGTGAAGCCAGCTGGGCTCCTGAGTCTGGTGGAGATGTGGAGAACCTTTATGTCTAGCTCAGGGATTGTAAACACACCAATCAGCACCCTGTGTCTAGCTCAGGGTCTGTGAATGCACCAATCGACACTCTGTATCTAGCTGCTCTGGTGGGGCCTTGGAAAACCTTTATGTCTAGCTCAAGGATTGTAAATACACCAATCGGCACTCTGTATCTAGCTCAAGGTTTGTAAACACACCAATCAGCACCCTGTGTGTAGCTCGAGGTTTGTGAGTGCACCAATCAACACTCTGTATCTAGCTGCTCCGGTGGGGCCTTGGGGAACCTTTATGTCTAGCTCAGGGATTGTAAATGCACCAATCAGCACCCTGTCAAAACAGACCACTCGGCTCTACTAATCAGCAGGACGTGGGTGGGGCCAGGTAAGAGAATAAAAGCAGGCTGCCCGAGCCAGCAGTGGCAACCCGCTCAGGTCCCCTTCCACGCTGTGGAAGCTTTGTTCTTTCGCTCTTTGCAATAAATCTTGCCACTGCTCACTCTTTGGGTCCACATTGCTTTTATGAGCTGTAACGCTCACTGCGAAGGTCTGCAGCTTCACTCCTGAAGCCAGCGAGACCACGAGCCCACCGGGAGGAACGAACAACTCCAGATGCACCGCCTTAAGAACTGTAACACTCACTGCAAAGGTCTGCAGCTTCACTCCTGAGCCAGTGAGACCACGAACCCACCAGAAGGAAGAAACTCCGAACACATCCGAACATCAGAAAGAACAAACTCCAGACGCGCCACCTTAAGAGCTGTAACACTCACCGCGAGGGTCCACGGCTTCATTCTTGAAGTCAGTGAGACCAAGAACCTACCAATTCCGGACACAAAAGGAGGGTGCAGCTTGTTCTCACATCCAACCACTGGGCAAAGAAATGTTTGTGTCCCTGCTATGTACAAGGCGTTCCACTGCTGCTGAAGCATTCAGTAAATATTTACTAAGCTGAATCAAGAAAATGGTAGCACCATACCCATTGGTAACAACAGTTCACAGCTACTGTGGTGATGGGAATCCAGCAATGGATGCTGAGTGAGTACTAGGAGAGGCTCCTTAACATGAATGGTGTCTCAGCTGGGCCCAGGAGGATAAGGAAGAATTTTCACAGGCAGGGTATGACCAATGGGAACAAGAGCAAACTCAGAAAAGCAAGGTGTGGTGTGGGTGGGCCGGCCCTTGGCAGGAGTGAGTGAGAGGGAAACTGCACAAGAGGTGATGGCTAGATTATCAAGAGCAATGAGCCGGGCGCGGTGGCTCAAGCCTGTAATCTCAGCACTTTGGGAGGCTGAGGCGGGCGGATCACGAGGTCAGGAGATCGAGACCATCCAGGCTAACACGGTGAAACCCCGTCTCTACTAAAAATACAAAAAATTAGCCGGGTGTGTTGGCGGGCGCCTGTAGTCCCAGCTACTTGGGAGGCTGAGGCAGGAGAATGGCTTGAACCTGGGAGGCGGAGCTTGCAGTGAGCCGAGATCGCTCCACTGAACTCCACCCTGGGGGACAGAGCAAGACTCCATCTCAAAAAAAAAAAAAAAAAAAAAGAGCAATGAGGGCTGCAGGAACAGGTGGGTCCTGAGCGTGTAAGACTGGCTCAGGTCTATACTTACGAGTGGGGATCCTAGGAATCTGTGGGAGATGAATGAGGTCAAGGATCTGAGAGGAGAGCCCTACTGGGAGCTTTCCTAATAAAACAAGCAGGAAGGCAGGCCCAGGAGGACTGTGGAAATGACAAGGAAGGAGAACATGCACCACCCCCGAGGGGGACGGAAAGAACTCCGGAAGGAGAGGAAGAAGACATAGGGGACTCGAGCATCAGGACAGTGCTGGGCAGACAGCAGGTGTTTGGGAACTGTTTGCTGAATGGAAAGACCATTGGTGAGCCTGGCAAAAAGTTTGAACAGAGTCAAGGAGGAAGCCAGGATCCAGAGAGGAAGGGAGGGAAGGCCGATGAGAAACTCCCAGCAGTGGCTGCAGGCAACTGAAGGTGTCTGGCCTGAAGGGAGAGGGAGAAGGCACACAGGAAGCTGAGGGGAAAACAAGCCAGGGAGGAGGTGAGTGGGGAAAAGAGCCCACTAGCAGGCCAGGGAAATAAACAGTGGGTAAAAGAAATCTGAAGAGCTGAAAAGAAGGGAGAAATACTAGAAAAAGCTTTCAGGAGTCTTGAGAGAATATAGAGCAAAAAGGCAGAAGGACACACTACTCTCTTTGGCAGAAGGGCTAGATATAACTAAATTGTGAAGCAGAGGACAGGGAAGTTGAAGTTCATTTTCTTAGTCCAAAGGGCTCAAATGATACATCAAAGGGCACAGAAGCTCTGGTCTCTCAGCCAGGCCTGCCTTTAATTTTATTTTTCCAGTGTGCAAAGTCAGTTTAAGAGACAACTCACTTATACCCATGGCAGAAACTAAACAACTCCAAACACTATTTCTACTAATAACCTTAAGAAAGTATGTAACAAACCTGCACATTGTGCACATGTACCCTAAAACCTAAATTATAATTAAAAAAAAAAAGAAAGCACCCCCACCCCAGACAGAAATATTAATCACTAAGCCATTCCGCTTCATAAAAAGAGAACTATGTGTCTATTATCTAGAACCAAATGCTTTCTCTTCTTAATTTGAAAAGCAGGGCTGGGCACAGTGGCTCATGCCTGTAATCTCAACACTTTGGGAGGCCAAGGCGGGTGGATCACTTGAGGCCAGGAGTTCGAGACCAGCCTGGCCAACATGGTGAAACCTCATCTCTACTAAAAATACAAAAAACCAAAACAAAACAAAAAAATAATTAGCCAGCCATAATGGCAAGCACCTGTAATCACAGCTATTCGGGAGGCTGAGGCAGGAGAATCGCTTGAACCCAGGAGATAGATGTTGCAGTGAGCTGAGAATGTGCCACTGAACTCTAGCCTGGGGGACAGAGTGAGACTGTGTCCCGATTTAAAAAAAAAAAAAGGGCCGGGCATGGTGGCTCACGCCTGTAATCCCAGCACTTTGGAGGCCGAGACAGGTGGATCATGAGGTCAAGAGATTGAGACCATCCTGGCCAACATGGTGAAACCCTGTCTCTACTAACAATACAAAAATTAGCTGGGCATGGTGGCATGCACCTGTAGTCCCAGCTACTCGGGAGGCTGAGGCAGGAGAATAGCTTGAACTTGGAAGGTGGAGGTTGCGGTGAGCTGAGATTGTGCCATTGCACTCCAGCCTGGCGACAGAGTGAGACTCTGCCTCAAAAATAAAAAATAAAAAATATAGGCCAGGCGCAGTGGCTCATGTCTGTAATCCTAGCACTTTGGGAGGCCGAGGCAGGTGGATTGCCTGAGTTCGGGAGTTTGAAACCAGCCTGGGCAACACGGTGAAACCCCGTCTCTACTAAAATACAAAAAATTAGCTAGGCATGGAGGCGTTTGCCTGTAGTCCCAGCTATTTGAGAGGCTGAGGCAGGAGAATTGCTTGAACCCAGGAGGCAGAGGTTGCAGTGAGCTGAGATCACGCCACTGCACTCCAGCCTGGGCGACAGAGCGAGACTCCACCTCCAAAAAGAAAATAAAAGATCAATGTAGTATTTTATTTTCTGTCAAGCCCCAGCTTCCCCTTACCTCCATCCCCTCTTTCAATGGTGCTTTCAATTAATGTGAACCTTAAAAGAGGAATCTCACCCACAGTATATACTCCATCTCTGGAGTCATGATGAAGCTGATTTTCATTCTAAGGCTGCCACAGAATCTGGATTAAATGCAAGAGATGATCCCAGCCAAGTCTATCAGAGCATCTAATGTAAAATTTTGTGCTTCCAAAGTCTCCAATAATTTCAGAAAACTTCAGATCTACCAATATTAGTGAGACAAAAGATTCCAAATGAACTCAGTGGGTTAACTAAAACCACTTTATAAATAAGCAAGGAAAGAAAATGCAGGTGATAACTTTTCTGTCTCCATGAATAAATAACATCCTTTCTATACTTTTGTTACCCTTATAAGGTGAAACTGGACCACACGATGTGTTTAAAGTTTCTTCTGAACGGAAATATTTTATTATTAATATCACTTCACTTTGTTTCCATTTCAACAGGCCAAAAAATAATGCCCAGCAGTAGAAAAAGATGTGTATGTGTGTATCTTCAGTACTTAATAACAGATTTTAACATTCTGTTTCAATAAGAAACTGCTGCTGGGCGCGGTGGCTCACGCTTGTAATCCCAGCACTTTGGGAGGCTGAGGTGGGCAGATCACCTGGGCTCGGGAGTTTGAGACCAGCCTGACCAACATGGAGAAACCCCGTCTCTACTAAAAATACAAAAAATGGCTAGGCGCGGTGGCTCACGCCTGTAATCCCACCACTTTGGGAGGCCGAGGCGGGCAGATCACGAGGTCAGGAGATCGAGACCATCCTGGCTAACACGGTGAAACCCCGTCTCTACTAAAACTAAAAAAAAATTAGCCAGGTGTGGTGGTGTGCGCCTGTAGTCCCAGCTACTTAGGAGGCTGAGGCAGGAGAATGGCATGAACCCGGGCAGCGGAGCTTGCAGTGAGCTGGGATCATGCCACTGCACTCCAGCCTAGGTGGCAGAGGCTGGATCCGCACGCCACCACCACCGGAGGTGGCTGATTGATCCTTCGTCTTAGTAGAGACGGGGTTTCACCGTGTTAGCCAGGTGTGGTTGTGCATTGCCTGTGATCCCAGCTACTCAGGAGGCTGAGGCAGGAGAATCGCTTGAACCTGGGAGGCAGAGGTTGCAGTGAGCCAAGATCGTGCCATAGCACTCCAATCTGGGCAACAAGAGGAAAAACTCTGTCTCAAAAAAAAAAAAAACAACAACAACGAAACTGCTTGGGGTAGCTTAGTATGCTGTGAATTGAAGTATTTACAAACATATCAAGGACTTAAACTGTAAGCGAAGTAAATGTATTCTATAAATTAGACTAACAGCACTGTTCCTCCCTTTTGAATGGATCTTTTAAGAAATTAATCTCGGCTGGGCGCGGTGGCTCACGCCTGTAATCCCAGCCCTGTGGAGGCCGAGGTGGGTGGATCACGAGGTCAGGAGATTGAGACCATCCTGGCGAACACTGTGAAACCCCGTCTCTACTAAAAATACAAAAAAATTAGCCAGGCGTGGTGGTGGGCGCCTGTAGTTCCAACTACTCAGGAGGCTGAGGCAGGAGAGTGGCGTGAACCCAGGGGGCAGAGCTTGCAGTGAGCGGAGATCGCGCCACTGCACTCCAGCCTGGGCAACAGAGCGAGACTCTGTCTCCAAAAAAAAAAAAAAGAAAAAAAGAAAAAAATGAAATTAATCTCAGGCCAGGCATGGTGGCTCATGCCTATAATCCTAGCACTTTGGAAGGCGAGGTAGGTGGATCGCATGAGTCCAGGAGTTAGAGATCAGCCTGGGCAACATGACGAAAACTTGTCTCCACAAAAACAATATAAAAATAAGCTGGGCATGGCAGTGCGCGTCTGTAGTCCCAGTTACTCAGGAGGCTGAGGTGGGAGGATCACCTGAGCCGGGGGAGGTCAAGGCTGCACTAAACCATGATCATACCACCACATTCTAGCCTGGGAGACAGAGTGAGACCCTGTCTCCAAAAAAAGAAAAAAAAAAAAACAAAAAAACTTAATTTCAGAGCTAATTTGCTACAGGGTTCTAAACACACAATCCTAACAGTTTCACTGAAAAGAGTCGGCCAAATCAGTCTGTCTCTTAGAATGTATTAATACTTCTACTCCAAGACGGATTAAAGATGAGAATGGGCAAGAATGAAGAGCTTAAAATAACATTTAAAAAAATTATTCTAAATACTCCTATTGTCATATGAATTCACATTATTTTTTTAAAATCACCTAACACTCTGCTAATTCTTATCAGTTAAAACAAATGAATTTATAGACTCCTAATTTTATGATACATGGATCCCCTGGTTCTATTCTTTTTTAATTTCTCACACTTCCGCATTCTTACCAAGAATTTCCTTAGGATTTTAATATTAACATCAAAAATTTTGCCTTCTAGTAGAGACAAGAAAGGGGCTGAAGCTGTCCTAGGTAAGCCACTTCTGTTTTTTTGTTTTTTGTTTTTTTGTTTTTTTTTTGAGATGGAGACTCGCTCTGTCACCCAAGCTGGAGTGCGGTGGTGCAATCTCATCTCACTGCAACCTCCGCCTCCTAGGTTCATGTGATTCTCCTGCCTAGGCCTCCTGAGTAACTGGGACTACAGGCGTGCACCACCACGCCTGGCTAATTTTTGTATTGTTAGCAGAGACGGGGTTTCAAGCAGAGACCGGTTGACCAAACTGGTGTCGAACTCCTGACCTCAGGTGATCCACCTGCCTCTCTCCCAAAGTGCTGGGATTATAGACATGGCCTGGCGGCCACTTCTGTTTTATCTCCACATTTTTTCACTCTCTATCTGATATTACTTCACACTGGTCTAAAAAATCAAAATGGTCTTGTTAAGCTAAGTTAAAGGTATTAAAAAAAAATTGAGGTCTTTGTACTTTTAAAAGGTATTGCTTTTTTTAAATTTAGATTTTTTTTTTTTTTTTTTTTGAGATGGAGTCTCTGTCGCCCAGTCTGGAGTGCAGTGGCGCAATCTCAGCTCACTGCAACCTCCGCCTCCCGGGTCCAAGCAGTTCTCCTGCCTCAGCCTCCTGAGTAGCTGAGATTACAGGTACGTGCCACCACGCCAGGTTAATTTTTGTATTTTTAGTAGAGACGGGGTTTCACCATGTTGGTCAGTCTGGTCTCGAACTCCTGACCTCGTGATCTGCCCGCCTTGGCCTCCCAAAGTGCTGGGATTACAGGCATGAGCCACCGCGCCCAGATTTTAATTTCTTCCCTCCCAAAGATGAGAAGGTATTGCTTTTATTTACTCAAGTAGGAGCACTTTTTACAAGGCATATACTTAGGTAACAGATGCTAGATTTACATAGAAACTTCTAGTTTAATTTGTAGATAAAGATATTAAAACTGAAAGTAAAGAACATTACTCCTTCTACATGTAAATAATAGAATTCAATCTAAAAAGACTAGACCCTAAAAAAAAATTTAAGTTAAATTTAAGTAGTTTTTACCCATCCAAATAGTTGCCCAAGATCAGGACTTGATAGACAAAAATTGATAAAAATCATTTCACTTCTTGCTCAGTGAAGAGAAAACTGAGCCTGAGACAGATGTTAACTAATGTGATTCATCTAGAATGGCTTTACACGAAACAAAAAATTAGGCTGGGCATGGTGGCTCACGCCTGTAATCCTAATACTTTGGAAGGCCAAGGTGGAAGGACTGCTTGAGCCCAGGAGTTCAAGATCAGCCTGGACAACATGAGGAGATCCCCATCTCCACAAAAAAAATTTTAAAACTAGCCAGGTAGGCCGGGCACGGTGGCTCACGCCTGTAATCCCAGCACTTTGGGAGGCCAAGGCAGGCGGATCACGAGACCAAGAGATCAAGACCATTCTGGCCAACATGGTGAAACCCTGTCTCTACTAAAATTACAAAAATTAGCTGGGCGTGGTGGTGGTCCCCTGTAGTCCCAGCTACTCGGGAGGCTGAGGGAGGAGAATTGTTTGAACCTGGGAAGCGGAGGTTGCAGTGAGCTGAGATGCGCCACTGCATTCCAGCCTGGGGACAGAGCAAGACTCTGTCTCAAAAAAAAAAAGAAAAAAAAAACTAGCCAGGTGTGGTGGCGCACACCTCCCAGATGTTTGGGAGGCTGAGCAGGGAGGAGTGCTTAAGCCCATGAGTTCACAGCTGCAGTGAGCCATGACTCCTGCACCACTGCACTCCTGCCTAGGCAACTGAGCAAGACCTTGTCTCAAAAAAAAAAAAAAATAAATTAAATTAGTAAATACTTCAACTTAAAAAAATAGTATTCTAAGGCTCATAAGTCATTAAGTCCAAGTTACTGGAGTTAAAATTCAAAGTCTTCAATTCAAGCACTAATCAGATTTGGAAAAAAAAAAAAAAAAAACACAAGACCTCATTTTTGTTTTTTTTCTTGCTAGAAATCTAAAATTGCTTTATAGCTAAGATCACATCATGGCATGTACTTGGAAAAAACATCTTCTAGATAAAAAGAGAAGGAAAATTGTTCTTCTCTGTTCCTGACTCAAAAGAAGGCTAGGGCTGGGTGCAGTGGCTCACACCTATAATCCCAGCACTTTGGAAGGCCAAGGCGGGTGGATCACCTAAGGTCAGGAGTTTGAGACCAGCCTGGCCAACATCGCAAAACCCATTTCTACTAAAAATACAAAAATTAGCTGGGTGAGCTGGCGGGTGCCTGTAATCCTAGCTACTCAGGAGGCTGAGGCAGGAAAATCACTTGAACCTGGGAGGTGGAGGTTACAGTGAGCTGAGATCACGCCACTGCACTCCAGCCTAGGTGACAGAATGAAACTCTGTCTCAAAAAAAAAAGAGAAGACTAGGCCCTAGCTGCTCTTGGATATATTTAGCAAAGTCTCCCAGAACCTCTGCTCTATCTTCTGGGAGAGCACACACCATGGTCAGGAGTGTGCAGCCCAACAACCACACCCTGGGGCTCCGCTCCTCCTCTGCCTCTTACTAGCTGTGTTCTTTGGACAAGTGACTATTTTTCTGTGTGCCAATTTTTCCATCTGAGAAGTGGAGATAATAATACCTACTAAAACAGGCTGGGCACGGTAGCTCACGCCTGGAATCCCAGCACTTTGGGAGGCCAAGGCAGGTAGATCACCTGAGGTCAGGAATTCGAGACCAGCCTGACCAACATGGAGAAACCTTGCCTCAACTAAAAATACAAAATTAGCAGGGTGTGGCGGCGCATGCCTGTAATCCCAGCTACTCGGGAGGCTGAGGCAGGAGAATCGCTTGAACCCAGGAGGCGGAGGTTATGGCAAGCCGAGATTGCGCCATTGCACTCCAGTCTGGGCAACAAGAGTGAAACTCCCTCTCAAAAAACAATAAACAATGAAAAAATAAAATGGGGGAAGGAAGCCATTTATGCACACATTAACTTATGCACACGTAAAGTTTCTCTCTACATAACTAATCCGGCAAATCAGTTCACGTTATTTAGCTTTACAGTATCTAGGAAAGGAGGCAGATACTACTATCTCCATTGTACGGATAGTTGTGATTTACTTGTGGCACAATTTAATGGTTTAACATAAATAAAACACCTCACATATTTCCCAGTACTTGCCATTATTATTGTACTTAAGTGAAAAGGTTAACTTTTAAAAATGAATTGTAAGTAACTTTTAAATCTCTCTTAGAATTAAACAAAAATTCCTCACAAAGTTCAAGTTATAAGAAAAAGAATTCTTAAACAGCCAGGTTAACAAAAAAAAGAAAAGAAGAAAAAGAATTTGGCCAGGCCCAGTGCAGGAGGGTCAGAGGCCAGGAGTTCAAGACCAGCCTGGGCAATATAGTGAGACATCGTCTCTATAAAAAAAAAACCTTAAAAAATTAACCCAGCATGGTGGCATGCGCCTGTAGTTCCAGCTACTTGGGAGGCTGAGGTAGGAGTATTGCTTGAGCCTGGGAGGTAGAGGTTGCGGTGAGCTGAGATCACGCCACTGCACTCCAGCCTGGGTGACAAAGCTTATTCATTCAGGGAAAACATAGGAAATGGTTTCTCTTACATAACTTAGTTTCAAGGAAACTGACCTCACGGCCCTACCTCAGAATTAAAAGAAAACATTTTCATTAGTAATGT
Organism: Hylobates moloch; assembly: GCF_009828535.3. Classification (NCBI taxonomy): domain Eukaryota; kingdom Metazoa; phylum Chordata; class Mammalia; order Primates; family Hylobatidae; genus Hylobates; species Hylobates moloch. The sequence goes on from NW_026652290.1 coordinate 17,640,494, forward strand.
TATTAATAAAATATTTTATTGTCTAAATTGTTAATATAATTAAAAATGAACTGTTTTATTTTCCCTTTTATACACAATCATCAAAAACCAGCCAAATGTCCCTAAACTTGATTTTTTACTGCTACAAACATAATAATTTATTCCAGTAGTGAAAATTTCATTATTTGGGGCTTAACTTTCCATTTTAAAAGATTTTCCCTCTGCCCTTTGCTTCTCTGGATCTCTCATCATTCACTTGTCCTTGTTACTTGTTAACACCACTGCCAGGAAGCACAGCGCAGCACAGCACAGCACAGCACAGCACAGCACAGCACAGCACAGCACAGGACAGGACAGCACAGCACAGGACAGGACAGGACAGGACAGGACAGCACAGCATAGGACAGGACAGCATAGCACAGCATAGGACAGGACAGGACAGGACAGGACAGGACAACATAGCACAGCACAGCACAGTACAACAGCACAGCATAGGATAGGACAGGACAGGACAGGACAGCACAGCACAGCACAGGACAACAGCACAGCACAGCATAGGACAGGACAGGACAGCACAGCACAGCACAGGACAACAGCACAGCACAGCATAGGATAGGACAGGACAGGACACCATAGGACAGCATAGCACAGGACAGGACAGGACAGCATAGCACAGCACAACAGCACAGCACAGCATAGGACAGGACAGGTCAGGACCACACAACAGCACAGCACAGGACAGCACAGTAGGCTATTCTGGTCAATGTTCAGTAAGCAAGGCTGAAACTAATGGTTGTAACACCCCATTAGGTGATCTACCAGTGAGTTCAGACAGAAACTACCAGTAATGACCTTAAACGATAAGGAAGACAATCTAGTCCTTCCTTCAGATAATGATTACGGAGTGGCTCAACAACTGAATTTCTTTGGACAAGTAAGGACAAGCTCAGCTAGAGAACACGGGAGGTTGAGTAACAAGACGTTGTTTTCTTCTGTGAGATCAATGCACGGATTTTAGAAAGAGAGTAAAGGTTATTTTGTACCAAATAAATAAACAAATAAAATAAAAAATCTACAATATCTGCCTTAAGAGATCAGAAATGTTAATTTTTTTAAAAAGGATGACAATTTCTTTCTTTTTTTTAACCAAGAGATAAAAGCAAGAAAAAGATGGCAATTTCTATTGCTGTTCTCAGGCTTCAAAACTGGCAGATACAGGGAAAAAAACGTTAATACAGAGAGTTATACCTACCATACCCTTGACTGAAATGAACATCACATAGCAGGACTTACATACAGACACAAGTAAGGAAATACTGATGTCAACACCATGAAAGTAATCTTTGCATACTCTTTTAATGAATAGACTTACAATTCAAAAGAATGGAGACTCAATTACTATTACAGGGTTTTATCATTAGATATTCATGGTAGCCTCTAATCTTGTTTTCTTTCATCCCTGAGATTCCCAACTATTACATTAAACAAAACTCAATTACCTTTCTGATAATCATTTTTTAAAAAGAAAAGAAAAAAGCAAATAGGAAAAAAAAATACATATATATATTTTTTTCTGAAATGGAGTCCTGCTCTGTTGCCCAGGCTGGAGTAAAACGGCGCAATCTCAGCTCACTGCAACCTCCGCCTCCTGGGTTCAAACAATTCTCCCACCTCACCTCCCGAGTAGCTGGGATTATAGGCGCGCACCACCACACCCAGCTAATTTTTTGTATTTTTAGTAGAGATGGGGTTTCACCATGTTGGCCAGGCTGGTCTCGAACTCCTGACCTCGTAATCTGCCCACCTTGGCCTACCAAAGGGCTGGGATTATAGGGATGAGCCACCGCGCTCGGCCAGGAAAATATTTGAAGAGGAAAAACAGCTATAGAAACTCAGGTCTCCACACAGAAGGATTCTACTCTGCACTTGTTCACTGTCTTTGAACGAATGTTACCTACATGAAAGTTTCCGATTTCTCCCCCTTGGGGGAGTTACTTTGAATTGCTGGCAAAGACAGACTGGATATAGGTCAAATCCTATTATCAGGAACTAATTAAAGTACAAATTATTTGGGTACACTCACAGAATTCTACTGTGAGTTATGAGGCTAGGGCTCTTTGTTGTTGAGGCTTTTCTCTTTTTTTTTTTTTTTTTTTTTTGAGACGGAGTCTCGCTCTGTCGCCCAGGCTGGAGTGCAGTGGCGCAATCTCGGCTCACTGCAAGCTCCGCCTCCCGGGTTCACGCCATTCTCCTGTCTCAGCCTCTCCCAGTAGCTGGGACTACAGGCGCCCGCCACCACGCCCGGCTAATTTTTTGTAATTTTTTTAGTAGAGACGGGGTTTCATCGTGGTCTCGATCTCCTGACCTCGTGATCTGCCCGCCTCGGCCTCCCAAAGTGCTGGGATTACAAGCGTGAGCCACCGCGCCCGGCCGAGGCTTTTCTCTTAGTGTGACAACTGTTAAGGGTCAAAATCTCTAGGTGCGTAACTTAATAGGAGCATTACTTTATATTGGTTTCCTTTCCCCAGCACAGAGCAGCCTTCCAATTGCACAGAAAATGTATCCTCAGTCTGCGTACTGAAGCACTCTTTCAGGAAATCAAAAATTGTAAAAAAGTTCAAGAACACCCAACTCCCCTTCCCTCTCACCACAGGAGCTCTTTTCAGAACAAAATAATGAAAAGTAAAAACACTGAGAAATGGGATTCTGCATACACATACTTTACATATTTTACATGCGTAAAGTTTCTCTTAAGAGGCATTTGAATTGAAGCAACAAAATATGTTTATCTTAAGGACAATTCATGATTTATAAACTACCAGAAAAGAAGTTGGCTGCTGAAATACAAAACAGGGAGTTCAAACATAAGCTTTCAAAGAGCCACAAAATTTCTAACAAATACAAATGAGTGTGTACATGCATGACTATGTGCAGATATGTACTGTTTTGCTGGGGAGAGGGTACACAGCTTCCTCAAAGGGACCCTGATTTGGAAAGAGAAAGGTTAAACCAGTATAACCAAGTAAGGTCATTTTAAATTATTCTTTAGGTAAATTTAATTACACAGCAGATACTGGGTTATTTAACTCAAGCAGTGAAAACAATAGATTATGGTGACCACACTTCCTACCTCTGTGTCCCAGGAATCCTGAAAGACAGGGTTTCTGCTACTCCTTTTGTTCTGGGGGGGAAGATGGTTGTCTTCTTCGTTGCCATTCCTTCTCCTTTTCCTGAAATTAAATCACAAGGAGAAAAAAAAAAAATCCAAACAACTGATGTTTTGGACACTTGAATTGCAAACCATAACAACATATAAATTTGCCCTCTGGCCTGAGAAAACATAATTCACCATATGATATCCCAATAGGTTATCAGTTGGAAATACACCATCACTGGACACTAAGAGCAAAAATACAAGATAGCAGCAGCGAGGTCAAGCTTAAATTAGTAAAACTCATTTCTAAAAAGAAGCTTAACAATTTTAAATGTCTGTTGGGACTAAAACAAGAACAGGAAGAGGTTAATGACTAAGCTTTCAACCTCTAACCTAATTAAGGTTTTCTTCTTTTTCACTCCCTGAAATCACGATTCCGAGTTACCTAATTGTACTCCCTTCCATATGACAACATTTGATATAAGGGTGGCTGCCTTTGCCTATTTGCCCTGAAAACCCTTATAAAAGTACCTGTTGGTCACATTAACCTGATTATTCTGGCAACACTAGCTGGTATTATGATATAACAATTACTTCACTAGATTGTTACTATGAGATTATAGCATAAGCTGCTATAAAGAAAAATCACACATCTTTCTTAGGCAAGCGTTCTCAGATGTGCAAGAAAGACCAAATTTGTATGTACTCTATTTAAGAATTATGTGCTGTCAAGACGATTTCTGAACCCGTTAGAAAACAGAAATCAATTAAAGGAGGTATAATTTTCAGTCAAATTGCCCGGAACTGTACTGTCCAATATGGTAGCCACTAGCCACATATGGTTATTTACATTTAAATTAACTAAAATTAACCATCCGGTTCCTAGGTCACAGCAGCCCTGTTTCTAGTGCTCAGTGGCCACGTGTAGCTAGTGGCTACTGCACTGACCAGCACAGATAAAGGACATTTCTGTCACTGCAGAACGTTCTCCGGAACAGCACAGGCTAGAGGTCTGTATGTACATGGCAGCAGCACCAATTACAAAACCCTTAAAGTTTCAGCTTTCTATAGTTAAGAGACAAAAGGCTAGTGTGGACACACAGCTTTTGGAAAGCATGTACATTTGGAGGATATAGTGTCTTCTATATAATTATACACTTTCTATGAGAGTAGGGTGGCTTGCAGTGGCAGGCCTTTAATCCTAAAGGTTTTGAGTTGAGGTTTGAATATTAGAGAAAATAAATAATTACCCTAAGCTCAATTCTCTGTACTCTGCAACATTCTGAATAGGTCTAACTTTAATAATGAGTATGGATCCCAGCTTAAGTTTGGAATAATAAAGAGTGTGTGGTTCTGATAAAGCTTCAACCATCCTGCACTGGGCTATGTAATTTACTTCATTCTAAGACATTTCTGCTCCCTACCTTTCTCTTAGGAGATCAGATCTTAGCTGCACGTTACTTTGAAGTAGTTGGAGGTTAAAAAAAAATAGATGAATACCAGGTTTTAATAATCATTAAATGGATGTGCTTTTATCATAAATTTGAACCAAGAAACTGCTAATTTCATCCTAATATGATCAGGGAATTTGCGTGGGAGTGTTCTGCAGAGGCAAAGCAATGTCTGCTGGGAGGTCAGTCGACACCCAAAGAGAAAGTCACTGAGTAAGGAGCAGCTGCTGGTCCTCACACACCCATTTTATCAGCATGCCAACAGCTGATTGGGCTTTGGGCTGCTGAGTCACTCTAACCAAACTTAGGAGCCTGATCAAAATTTGCTATCTCCTCATTTATAATGGGGGATAGATCTTTCCAGGACAAGACTATGAATGTCAAGGAGGTTGCATGGCAGAGGGACTGTAAGAACAAAAAAACATGAGATGATTTTGTGGATTTCAACTAATCTCTGGCAGAGTCACATGAAATATCCCTGCCTCATAAATTACTTATCTCTCAAGGTACCAGAATAATCTCTTTGGCCTGTTGGTGGCCTTCTCCTCTGGATGGTACCAGATTAAGAAAGAGCCCTACCTGCTCTTCATTTGCATTTTTCTAGGCTCTTAGCAGATCTCATCCTTGAAACATTCTTCTTTCAATAACGGTGTTAACAACTGGCAAGATTACAGCTTCTTGCTCATCCCTATCAGTTCAATCAATCAGATTACAATTTTTGGCATTAATGCCACAGACCAGGTTATAATTTTAGCAGGCACCCCTATAACTGATTATATTCTCCCCTACCCATCTAGGTGCAGATTACCAGTTAGCATCTGTTACTTCTACAGATGGTTGTTTCCATCACGTTGCATTATTTCATTTCTCTCCCACCTTCCTGTCATCTCCTAGAGACTCAGCATAGAAATAATCTTAAGAGTATGGGCTGGGCGCGGTGACTCACACCTGTAATCCCAGCACTTTGGGAGGCCAAGGCAGGCAGATCACTTGAGGTAAGGAGTTCGAAACCAGCCTGGCCCACATGGTGAAACCCTGTCTCTACTAAAAATACGAAAGAGTTAGCAGGGCATGGTGGCGCGTGCCTGTAATCCCAGCTACTTGGGAGGCTGAGGCAGGGGAACTGCTTGAACCCAGGAGGTAGAGGTTGCAGTTAGCCGAGATCGAACCACTGCACTCCAACCTGGCCAACACAGTGAGACTCCATCGCAAAAAAAAAAAAAAAAAGAGTATGGAAACTAGTGGTTTTCAAACTTTATTTTAAAAAGTAACAGAACTCTTTCTTTCTTACTGTAAAAAAATTCTCTCTATATAAGAGATAAAGGATCTGTTAAAGTAGGGACTCCCAGTCTGGTGAGGTGGCTCACATCTGTAATCCCAGCACTTTGGGAGGCCGAGGTGGGTGGATCCTTTGAGCCCAGGAGTTCAAGACCAGCCTGGGCAATATGGTGAAACCCCATCTCTACCAAAAATACACAGATTAGCTGGGTGTGGTAGCTCACACCTGTGGTCCAGCTACTCAGGAGGCTGACATGGGAGGATCACCTGAGCCTGGGAGGTTGAGGCTGCAGTGAGGCATGATGGGGCCACTGCACTCCAGCCTGGTCGACAGAGTGAGACTCTGTCAGTCAATCAACCAATCAATCAATAAGCAGGGACTCCCTCACCACACAACCACCTCTCTGCGGCTATCCAATCTACTGTGGGACAGCCTGAAAACTTTTTTTTTTTTTAAAATGGACGTTTCGCTCTTGTTGCCCAGGCTGGAGTACAGTGATCTCGGCTCACTGCAACCTCCGCCTTCCAGGTTCAAGCGATTCTCCTGCCTTAGCCTCCGACACAGCTGGGATTAAGGTGCCTGCCACCAGGCCCGACTAATTTTTTTGTATTTTTAGTAGAGACAGAGTTTCACCATGTTGGCCAGGGTGATCTCGAACTCCTGACCTCAGGTGATCCGCCCGCCTTGACTTCCCAAAGTGCTGGGATTACAGGCGTGAGCCACCGCACCCAGCCGAAAAACCACCATCTTAGACCATCCTAGAGCTGGCAGAGCTGGCCCATCATACTCCATTAAACACTGGCAAGAAAAGCCTGTCCAAATCAAATAACTTCTTTAAAACATGTTGAGATTATTTGTGTACAAGATAAAAGGAATCTACTGCCAGTATAAATGCATTCAAATTAGTTGTGTACAGTAGAATTTTTATTTGTAGGAAATATTTAGATTTTTTTTCAGATATGTGAGACATCCCAAGAGAATATCGTAAGTATAAACTGGATTTGGGAAAGAATAATATGGCAGTTGGGTCAGAGTCACTGTATCTAAAGATCTTGTTCCTAATTCCGATGGCATGTCTGTAATTGGGCCCCCAAATTCAAATTTAGTCCACTCTTCTTTTCTATTCAAGGAGAGGCTTTATGCTCCACTTGCTACATGACCCAAATCAATAATCCAATGCAGCAGCTTGGGGAACCCTAGGTTTTCACTATGGGACCAAATAAACTCAGGATACTTTTGAGAACTTCAATCCCATGAAATAACTATTTCAGAGAAGGATCCTTGTGGAAAGACCGTAACATGAAGAGCATTCTGAGGTAACCCTTCTCGACTTTCTCCTAGACACATTCTTGAAGAGGAAATTAAGAGGGAGAAAAAAATTAAGAAATCTCAACTTAGTCCGGACTCTAGTAGTACATGTCAAGCACAGAACCCCTAATTTAAGACCCGGGTCCCGAGGCCAGGCTCCCTCGGGAAGGTAGCGAGTGCATCGAGATAAAATCCTTCCTCCCGCCTTCAGAGTCAAACGGCCCCGCATCCAAACAGTTTAGAATCCAGCTTGTTCTTAATGCTACAGTCAAGAGAGGATCCATAACCCGCCTTGGTCATCTGCCCTTCTGTGTTCACAACCGTTCAGGGAACAAGTTCTTCAGTCTAACCGAATCTTTCCCTGCTGCGGGGTGAAGCCCAACCTTTCTTTCTGACCTTGGGGAGCCGGCAGCTCCCCGCCCGGTGCCCTCACAAAAGCCTTAGGGGCTCCCTCTCCAAGATGAGACGTTTCTCCCATCCCCCCACCCTCCTAAATTTAGGACAGGAAAGCTTTAGGGCCACCGTCTCTCTTCCGGGACGGATCACACTTCGTTCCAAATAAGAAAAGACAGGGGGGAAAAAAGATGGAGGGGCGGGAGACCTGGACCCCGGAGAGTCACCTTCCAGCTACCCACAGGAACCAAGCATCACTCGCGCATCCCTCTCCCCTCCTCCCCCGGCCCGCAGTGCACCCCACAAGGAGCCCCGCCGGGTCCACACTTGCTCCGACTCCCATTTCGCGCGCCCCCTCGGCTCCATCTCCCAGATACTCAGGCGACGAATGGAAAGGGGGTCCCTTCCCTCTCACCTGGGACGGAGGCGCTCGCTCATGGCAGCTGGCGGATGGAAGCTACGCGGCGCCGCTCCGCGAAGAGAGGGAACTGAGGGGGTTGTGTTTCGGCGGCCGCCACGCCCACCCCCTCGGGCCTTGGCTCTCGCAGCCGCTCGGGTGGACGCAGCCGGTGGCGAGTACCCCTCAGTCGGACCCGTACCACCACTACTTCCGGCGTCTGCTCCGCGCCCCCCCATGTCGCTGCCGCCGTGGTACCGCCCTCTCGCGGCTGCGCAGTGGCACCATCCCAACCGCACCGACCGGTAACCCCGCCCACGGGAAGAGGCGGGCTCGGAGGGGGAGGAGCGACTACGAGCTTCTGGGAGAAAGGACCTCTCCTGGGGTGGCGGAAGCGCTCGCCTGCTCACAGCCAACGGAGGGTACGGTATAAAAGTCAAGCCAGGTTTCAAATAAATTCAATTATGTCATAATAATATCACACAAGCATTTGAGTTGAATCCGTGTGAGGTAACATTTTTTAACATAGGCGGACCTATCCGGCAGTGGTGCAGATGGCCTGACGCGGTTCCTTGGCCGGGGGTTGGGCAGGCGCTTGGGGGGCTTGTCGCCTGGGCCGCCTGGGCTTTCAGGTCTTCCGAAGTGAGGACGGTCCTCTGTGGTGAGCTTCCAAGGGCGGGGTTGTTTTCCGCGGCCCACGTTCTAGGTCTGGGGGAGACTGTCCTGAGCGGAGAGGGGAGGGAATCGGGTGCCGGGGACGGCGGAGGGTCTTCCTGGAACCGCAGGAGGAAATCCTCGGTGGGGCTGCGGGAACGCCTGTCCTTGACCCAGGAGCTGCCGGGCCGACCCCATCCACTCCGCTGGCAGAATCAGAACAGCTTTCAGGGAAGGGAAGGGTGCGGGGAGGTGGGCAGGCTAGTAACGCGGCGGGAGGAGGGAAAGGCGGCTGGAGAGCGCCGGAGGTGAGGGTGAGGATTAGTGGAACTGTTGAGGTCCTTCTTAAGGCCGGAGGCTGGGGGGGTCTTAACTCTCTGCTTCCCGGAACCTGTGTTTCTATTTGGTTCAGTATTGTGCCGCATTTACTCACTGTGCATGCTGCCAGGTCACCTGTCTGATCGTGTCTTACACAGGCTGACATTCACGTTTCATTCTGCCACACTCGGGAACGGTGATCGGGGAAGCATGGGGATCCGGAAGAAGCACCCGCAAAACTAGCATCCTCCTGGAGGAGCTCGGGTAAGAAAACAAACACCCACGTATAGACGTTACCGTGGGAATGTACCGAGATCTTTCAAGTAGGATTGAGTGTGAGGTGGAGTGGAGGCAGAAAAGTCTAGCAGGTGTCAAGCCCTTTCTAACGTTATTAGCCGAAGGTCCATGGACTGGCTTCATTTGTGTGTATTTTTGTAAACAGTCTGTGGCTTTCATCCTGTTAGTGTGTACCTCCAAACAAAGTAAGAATGATAGCTCACGCCTGTAATCCCAGCAAGCCGGGCGTGGTGGCTCACGCCTGTAATCCCAGCACTTTGGGAGGCCGAGGCGGGTGGATCACCTGAGGTTAGGAATTCAAGACCAGCCTGGCCAACATGGTGAAACCCCGTCTCTACTAAAAATACTAAAATTAGCCGGGCGTGGTGGCGTATGCCCTTAATCCCAGTAATCCCAGCCACTCGGGAGGCTGAGGCAGGAGAACCGTTTGAACCTGGGAGGCTGAGGTTGCTGTGAGCCGAGATCGCGCCTGCACTCCAGCCTGAGTGACAGAGCGAGACTCCATCTCAAAAAAAAATAAAAGACCAAACAACAAAAATGTAAGAATGATTACTGTAATCTGTTGGCAGAAAACAGTTTTGTTTTGAATGACTTCGTACAGGATAAGGTGGGTTGGTTGCTTTAATGAATGGATTGGTGAAGATTGTGTCTATTTTGTAAGTGGTTTCAGTCACTCTTTTTAATCTCTGAAGGTCAGAAGATATTATCAGTTCTAGTACTGAATAATATTTAAACGTTTATATCTAAAGAATTCAGTGAACAAATACTGTATGCCAGGCTCAGTGCTAGGTTTTTACATACAGCTGTGCGCAGGATGGATACGTTTCCTGCCCTCTGGAACTTTATAGAAAGAATAAGAGATGTAGAAAGGAAACAACTTTCAATTAAACATTGGAATTAAACATTTTCTTTTCTGGACTCTAAAGAATAACAGGTACAAATATACATGGTATAAATTTTTTTTAAATTTTTTACATGGTATATATTTAACAAAGATGTCAAACTAATTTGCCAGTAATCTGTTGTACTAGAAACTATAAGTAGGCTAGGCGTGGTGTCTCACGCCTGTAATCCCAGCACGTTGGGAGGCCGAGGAGGGCGGATCATGAAGTCAGGAGATCGAGACCATCCTGGCCAACATGGTGAAGCCCCGTCTCTACTAAAAATACAAAAATTAGCCGGGTGTGGTGGCGCATGCCTGTAGTCCCAGCTACCTGGGAGGCTGAGGCAGGACAATCGCTTGAACCCGGGAAATGGAGGTTGCAGTGAGCCGACACTGCACTCCAGCCTGGTGACAGAGACTCTGTCTCGAAAAAAAAAAAGTATAAGTGAAAAACAGGACTGTGTCCTTGCCGTGTATATATTTGTGCATTATACACATTTTATGTATATCCATATGTGTGTGTATATATATATATGTGTGTATATATATGCGTATTACTGACTAAATGTTAGTAGAGCTTCATTTTTCATTCTTAGATTGTGGGAATTCTAATATTTTCTTTTTACACCCTAGTGGATATTCCATTTATCACTTTGGAAACCTCTGCTGTAATCAGTAACCTTTGGCTGGGCGTGGGCGTGGTAGCTCGCGCCTGTAATCCCAGCACTTTAGGAGGCTGAGGTGGGTGGATTGCCAGAGCTCAGGAGTTCGAGACCAGTCTGGGCAACACCGACATGGTGAAACCCCGTCTTTACTAAAATACAAAAAATTGGCCAGGTGTGGTGGCATGCCCCTGTAGTCCCAACTACTTGGGAGGCTGAGACAAGAGGATTGCTTGAACCTGGGAGACGGAGTTTGCAGTGAGCAGATATTGTGCCACTGCACTCCAGCCTAGGTGACAGAGCAAGACTCTGTCTCCAAAATAAATAAATAAATAACCTTTAGTTCCTGGCCTAAGTTTTTTATTCTTTACTATTCTGTTCTTGAATAACGTGTTTAAAGGTTTTTAAACAATTTTTTATACTCATGTAATGACTAGTTGACTTGCCGTAACTTTAAATAGCAAACATCTAGCTTGTTCCAAATGAATTTAAAAGATACAGCACATAAGTAAAATACTGATATTTACAAACTATGTGCTTCTCATAATCTCACATTTACCTTTTTCAGGAATAGGATGAGTGATAATCCACCCAGAATGGAAGTGTGTCCTTATTGTAAGAAGCCATTTAAACGATTAAAATCCCACTTGCCATACTGTAAGATGATAAGACCAACCATACCTGCTGATCAAAAAGTTTATCAGTCCAAGCCAGCTACACTCCCACGTGCTAAAAAAATGAAAGGGCCAATCAAAGATTTAATTAAAGCTAAAGGGAAAGAGTCAGAGACAGAGAATGAAGAAAGAAATTCTAAGTTGATGATGGACAAACCAGAACAGACAGTGAAGACCTTGCCACTGCCAGCTGTTGGTTTGGAAAGAGCAATTACTACAAAGGCAGATAAAGACATCAAGAATCCAATCCAACCATCCTTCAAAATGTTAAAAAATACTAAGCCAAAGACTGCTTTCCAAGAAGAAACCAAGGCTCAGTTTTTTGCATCAGAGAAAACCTCTCCTAAAAGAGAACTTGCCAAAGATTTGCCTAAATCAGGAGGAAGTCGATGTAATCCTTCAGAAGCTGGAGCGTCTTTACTGGTTGGCTCAATAGAACCTTCTTTGTCAAATCAAGATAGAAAATATTCCTCAACTCTACCTAATGATGTACAAACTGCCTCTGGTGATCTGAAATTGGACAGAATTGATCCTCAAAGACAGGAACGTCTGGTAAAATTACTAGACGTGCCTACTGGTGATTGTCATATTTCTCCAAAGAATGTCAGTGATGGGGTTAAAAGGGTAAGAACATTATTAAGCAATGAGAGAAATTCCAAAGGCAGGGATCACCTCTCAGGAGTCCCTACTGATGTTACAGTTACTGAGACTCCAGAAAAGAACACAGAATCACTCATTTTAAGCCTTAAACTGAGCTCATTAGATGAAATCCAAGTCATGGAGAAACAAGAGAAAGGACTTACTCTTGGAGTAGAGACGTGTGGAAGCAAAGGAAATGCAGAGAAAAGTATGTCTGCAACAGAAAAGCAGGAAGGGACTGTCATGAGCCATGGCTGTGAGAACTTCAACACCAAGGATTCAGTCACAGAAAACAAGTCTCAAGGAGAAAGACCACATTTAAGTTTGCTCATTCCGAGGGAGACAACTTACGAGTTTTCTGTATCGCAGTCAAGTAGTCAAAGTCTTGCCTCTCTAGCTACAACATTTCTCCAAGAAAAGAAAGCAGAAGCCTGGAATCATAATCGTGTCCCTGATGTAAAGGCGTTAATGGAGAGTCCCCAGGGACAGGTGTCTCTGGAGCCCAAATCTGATAGTCAGTTCCAAGCATCACACACCAGGTGCCAGACCCCTTTATGTTCAGCCCAGCGTCACACTCCTCAGAGCCCCTTCACCAACCACGCTGCAGCTGCTGGCAGGAAGACTCTTCTCAGTTGCATGGGGCTGGAGTGGTTTCCAGAGCTCTATCCTGGTTACCTTGGACTAGGGGTGTTACCAGGGAAGCCTCAGTGTTGGAATGCAATGGCCCAGAAGCCACAACTTACCAGTCCCCAGGGGGAAAGACTCTCGCAAGGTAAACAAGCTTATTTTCAATTGCCATCTGTCCCATCCAAAATGCTCTCTCTGCCTTTTGGATTTATAAGCGTCAAAATACTAACATTTTCAGTCATTTTAGTTTATTTTCACCTAGGAGGCATGCCAGTAGACTGCATATAAAGTCCTGAAAGAGGCTGGGTGCGGTGGCTCACACCTGTAATCTAAGCACTCTGGGAGGCTGAGGCCAAGGCAGGTGGGTCACTTGAGTTCAGGAGTTAAGACCAGCCTGGGCAACATGGCGAAACCCCGTCTCTACCAAGAATACAAAAAATTAGCTGGGTGTGGTGGCGCACCTGTAGTCCCAGCCATTTGAGAGGCTAAAGTGGGAGGATCACCTGAGCCCGGGAAGTCAGGGCTGCAGTGAGCAGGGTATGTGCCACTTCACTGCAGCCTGGGCGACGGGAGTGAGACCCTGTCTCAAAAAAAAAAATTGTCCTGAAAACATTACTTCTTGCTTCAGGGGTCAGTAGTGGTGGTTTATCCCTCTCTTTTTCTCTCCCCCAAGAGTTGAAGGTTACACTAGGGCAGGCTGGCGATGCTGAAAGCAGTTGAGTTTCTGCATTGAGAAGAGGCACGTCTGGTAGAAACTGGATGGGTAAACACACTGGAGAAAAACATAAAGACTTAAAATTCAACTAGATAGAATAAGCACTGTGTTCAGAATCCAGTCAGGACCAGGTTGTACGAGAAATAGGTTCTAAGTTTACAGGAAAAGAAATAGGTTCTAGGCTTCAGGCAAATGCAACATCTAGGAATTTAGAGTAGCAAAGTAGGATGCCAGGTGGCCTTAGGACACAGGTAAAACTAGCTAGGTAAGAAGGGCAGGCGAGGCAGGTAAGTGGAAGTGGAGGCTCAGGAAATGAACAGTGAAGATCAAGGACCAGAAACGGAGGATGTGGCCAAAAACAAAAGAAAAAATGACTAGGACCCAAGAAAAAAACCAGTGATTGAGCCTGGAAACAGGAGAGATGAGGTGAGAAGGACTTGGGGCAAAAGACTGAACGTTGAAACTCACCTTGATTATGAATCAAACTCTTCAGAAGCTTCCTAGAGGCTCCTTGCTGATGGGTGGAATAGGTTAACAGGAGGGAAGACCAAGGCCCAAGGAGCCAGGAAGTTCCTGACAGTCATTTGAAATATCTTTGCTTTTGTCTGCTGAATCTCATCTTTAGTTATTAGACCACCTCTCTAGCTAAAATATATAAGATTTCTTAAGCTTTTCTAGGGGCAGGGTTATTGTAAAGTAGCATACCTCTCGTGTAGTGGCCATTGGTACTTTCATGCTTATTTTGACAGGAGACCTGTAACAACTCAGAATAGGTTTGCAAGAGAAAAGCTGATATCTCTTCCTAAAGGGAAATCGTTTTCTCCTCTGGTAGATTTTGCAAGTGATCTCATATTCACTAAACCTCTATTTGCCTGGTCTCAAAATGGATGTGTACTAACAGCAGAACATTGCTAGCCCAAAGCTACATTTTCTTTAACTGCCTTCCATACACAGGCCTAATGTCTAGACCTTTTTGTACAAAGTTGTAGTCACAAAGTCAAGCCTTTTCTCCATAATAAACACATTTAATTAACATTTGTGTTGCTTTGTGGTTTTCAGAGTGCCTCTATCTGTATTTTTTTTATTTTGGGCACAAAAGGTGGACAGAGAGGTGGGCAGAGTCAATTTATCCCTATTTTGTAGATGATGAAACAGGCACAGAGAGAATAAGTGATTTGTCCAAGTTTGTGTTGCCAATAAATAGTAGAGCTGCAAGGAGAACCTAGTTTCCTGAGGCCTAGTTTAATCCTTTCCACTAAACCATGTTGTAGAAAATACACCATAACTAAAACCATGTTTGTTATAGTGCCATACTTTTCTGTGTGTGTGGGTGGGGGGGGGGGGGGTGGTTTTTTTTTTTTTTTTTTTTTTGAGACAGTTTCACTCATTGCCCAGGCTGCAGTGCAGTGGCGTGATCTCGGCTCACCTCTGCCTCCTGGGTTCAAGTGATTCTCCTGCCTCAGCCTCCCAAGTAGCTGGGACTACAGGTATGCACCACCACGCCCGGCTAATTTTGTATTTTTAGTAGAGATGGGGTTTCTCCATGTTGGTCAGGCTGGTCTCAAACTCGTGACCTCAGGTGATCTGCCCACCTCAACCTCCCAAAGTACTGGGATTACAGGTGTGAACCACCGTGCCCTGCCTTCTGTGTATTTTTCAATTGCAGATGCACACACTCCCCCCATGGTAAATCTCTCTAGCAAGTTGAAGGACTTGTGTATTTTCTGTACTATATTTTATAGTGCTTAGGAGTGTCCTTGATACACACTTTTCATTTTAGAGGAAAAAGTGAGGGACCTGACGTTTATCTGTGATGACTATGACTATCATTATGCTAGATACATTATGTCATTTAATCGTCATAACAGCTCTGAGTGACACCACTGTCCCACCCTCTTATTCCTCATGAGGAATCTGAGCTTCAGACATCTTTTTTTTTTTTTTGAGATGGAGTCTTGCTCTGTCTCCCAGGCTGGAGTGCAATGGCGTGATCACGGCTCACTGCAACCTCCGCCTCCCAGGTTCAAGCGATTCTCCTGCCTCAGTCTCCGAGTAGTAGGATTACAGGCGCCTGCCACTGTGCCCAGCTAATTTTTTTTTTTTTTTTTTTTTTGTATTTTTAGTAGAGATGGCGTTTCGCCATGTTGGCCAGGCTGGTCTCGAACTCCTGACCTCAGGTGATCCGCCTGCCTTGGCCTCCCAAAGTGCTGGGATTACAGGTGTGAGTCACCACGCCTGGCCTGAGCTTCAGACATCTTAAGTGACTTGCCCATGTTCTTGCAGTGACAGAATCAGGATTCAAATCCAGGTTCGTCTGACTCTACTATTCCAAACCGTGAACCTCAAGTAGAGTTTAAAGACTACAGATAGAAGAGTCAGTGAACCTGGAGGTATTAACTACTAACTCTCCCAAACAGTAAGCCTCAAGTAGAGTTTAAAGACCACAGATAGAAGTCAATACCTTGTTTGATATGTTATTGATAGATTTCACTGTTAGCTCCCAAGAATACAATAATAAGATACAGTAACTTAAAACATTAAATTACCAAGATTATGAGATAGGATATAGGAGGGAAAATAGAATTTTTTCTTCAGTAACAAGTTCCTTCCAAATAGTGGTGAGAAACTATTTTAATCCCTTTTATTGCTCATAGTCTGTAACTAATAAATGTCGTACTTAGTTTGGTACTTCTATATCAGATGGTAAATAACATGTAATCATCATAGGGCCTCTACTTCTATTATAAATTGAAAAACTATTGAAGTTGGATCCAGGATCAAAGTTCAGACTTTGATGTTACCACCAAATGAACAGAAGATACCAGAGGAGAGAGACCCTAGGATCAGGTCAAGCCCTGATCCCTCCATTGGCCAAGGACTTCAAGGCCACATCAATCTATAGGGATTAAAAGGTGGTGCCGTTGGCTCCTTAAAAAGCTTTGTGGCCAGGCGCGGTGGCTCACGCCTGTAATCCCAGCACTTTGGGAGGCCGAGGCGGGCGGATCACAAGGTCAGGAGATCGAGATCATCCTGGCTAACGCGGTGAAACCCCGTCTCTACTAAAAATACAAAAAAAAAAATTAGCCGGGCGTAGTGGCGGGCGCCTGTAGTCCCAGCTACTCGGGAGGCTGAGGCAGGAGAATGGCGTGAACCCAGAAGGCGGAGCTTGCAGTGAGCAGATACTGCACCACTGCACTCCAGCCTGGGCGACAGAGCAAGACTCCATCTCAAAAAAAAAAAAAAAAAAAACCTTTGTAATTTCACTGGGCAATGGCTAGCTCCAATGACTGCAAATTAGAGTTTTATTGGAATCTTTGCATAAGAGAATGGGCCATACCTTTTCTTGCTCAGGCAAGACCTTTGATAGGTCATTTGTCCTTCTCAGGAAGCCAACTCATTCCTTTGATACTTAAAGGCAGGGCCAGTGAGCTAACAGTTACTGAATTAACTTCAGATCAGGCCAGTAGGCTCACCCGACTGGAGAAAGCAGGGCAAGGCCAGGGAACCACGTGGTCCTGACACTGCTGACAACACGGTCGCAGTTTTCAGGAAGTTGTCTCTTTGCACCGTTTTCCTCAAATCTTTTCCAAGATGAATGGGTTTTTTTTTTTAAGAGACTAACCTTCACCTTGCAAGAGAATTATCTTCTTTGCAATTTCTTGGAAGCCAGCATGATTCTTTTCATTGTTCTTTAATGATCATTTGGATATTTTTACATCCACAGCAACTTTTACCACACTTGGTAAACCTGTTGTCGGTGTTTAATTTCTTCTTTATCTTGATGAACCAAACCAAGACTAGAGAACCATCAGTAGTAGAGATTACCTGTCATAAAACACGGAGAAAACCATGTACAGGAGAAATGTGATTAAGCAGCATAAGCCCTCTTTTTTTTTTTTTGAGGCGGAGTCTCGCTCTGTCACCCAGGCTGGAGTGCAGTGGTGCGATCTCGGCTCACTGCAAGCTCTGCCTCCTGGGTTCACACCATTCTCCTGCCTCAGCCTCCCGTGTAGCTGGGACTACAGGCACCCACCACCACACCTGGCTAATTTTTTCTATTTTTTAGTAGAGACGGGGTTTTACAGTGTTAGCCAGGATGGTCTCAATCTCCTGACATGGTGATCCACCCGCCTCAGCCTCCCAAAGTGCTGGGATTACAGGCGTGAGCCACCGCGCCCGGCCTGCATAAGCCCTCTTTTCTGGTTCTGCTTAAGTTATTCATGTACTGAACATAAACAGGAAAGGTTTGCTGGCCAATAATAGCGATAGGGTAGTAGAACAGGCATGTTGACTGTGGGCAAGTCACAGTCACAAAAGGAGAAAGTCACGCTTTTGGCTGACAGGTTTAGCAGATGATAGAAGATGTAAAAGAGGCCAGGCGCAGTGGTTCATGCCTATAATCCCAGCAGTTTGGGAGGCTGGGGCGGGCAGAACACATGAGGTCAGGAGTTCATGACCAGCCTGGCCAACGTGGCGAAACCCCGTCTCTACTAAAAATAACAAAAATTAGCCTGGCGTGATGGCATGTGCCTGTAATCCCAGCTACTCGGGAGGCTGAGGCAGGAGAATCACTTGAACCCAGGAGGTAGAGGTTGCAGTAAGCCGAGATCATGCCACTGCACTCCAGCCTGGGCGAGAGAGTGAGACTGTGTCAAAAACAAAAAGGTGATATAAGAGACTCACTTCATGAAGCACATGCACATCAATCACCTGGCCAGGGTACTCAGCAGACCAAAAAACAAGTAGACGCCCTGATTTTCAGGGGTCCCTTGGCCTTTTGAAAAACATTTTTTCAACCTGTAATTGATTTGACTTTCAACACTTAGCTGCAGTCCAATGCAGAAATCTTTAACGCACCTGTTTAGAGTATGCTTTTCCTGAGGCTTAGCCCTGGATCCTTCGGCACTGGATATTGGGGAAGGGGGTACGTTTCGGTAAACAGTGACAGTGACTTCTGTTTGGAACCATAGTTTCTTTGTTGGAACGAAGCTCAACTGATATAAGGAGTTTGGAACCCCCTACCGGACTTACAACCTCCAACTTCTCTCTGATGAGGCTCTTGGGAGCTGTACAAAAAGGTGAGGCTGGAGTTTGACTGTTGCGTTCTGTTGCAGGTTCTGGGCACTTGGAAAAGTTTCTCTTTAGGCTGTTAAGCAAGGCTAAAGAGGAGAGGGAAAAAATGTTAAAATGTGTGTTCTCTTCCTAGTTTTCCATTTGTCTGTTTTCATTTTGGAGTTTGACATAATTGAAAGCACCAAAGCTAATAACAGCTACCATTTATTCAACAGCTTGTATTTTTTAATACCTACCCCCAACTTTCCCTTGCCCACATTGATTGTGCCTCCTCCCAAAGCCAGAAAGACTCTAAACCTCAAGTTAACCAGTTGTATTAGCCTCCGCCCACTAGAGATTTTAACCAAGCACCCAAAACAAGAGTAACTAATTTGAATGTAGTCAAGTTAAGGTTCTTTGATGTTAGTTAGCCTTTATGTGTTTAAAATATGTGTGTGTAAATCTCTGAATTACAGTTCCATCACTCAGGCTAACTGGGAAAACTTGAATGACTCGCGGATACTGGCCCTAGTTTCAGTCGCTGTAACAACAAGTCGTGTTTCCTTTTGAACAGGCTGGATCAGGTGCAACACCACCATAAGGAAGAGTGGAGTCGGTGGCATCACGATGCTCTTCACAGGATACTTTGTCCTGTGTTGTAGCTGGAGTTTCAGACGTCTGAGTAAGCCTTTCTATATTTCTAGCCTAAATAACAGGTCCCATTCTGTTATGTGGACCTCCAAGGGATTCTCTGAGTTGCTTTTTTTTTTTTTTTTTTTTTTTTACAGCTTTACAGTATCTGGCACGCCTTAGTGAATGAGCTATTGCCTGGGGTTTCTGGGTTTTCTTTTATTTTTTTGAGATGCAGTTTTGCTCTTGTTGCCCAGGCTGAAGTGCAATGGCATGATCTCAGCTCACCGCAACCGCCGCCTCCTGGGTTCAAGTGATTCTCCTGCCTCAGCTTCTCGAGTAGCTGGGATTACAGGCATGCACCACCATGCCCGGCTAATTTTGTATTTTTAGTAGAGACGGGGTTTCTCCATGTTAGTCAGGCAGGTCTTGAACTCCCGACCTCAGGTGTTCCACCCACCTCGGCCTCCCAAAGTGCTAAGATTACAGGCATAAGCCACTGTGTCTGGCAGGCTCTGGGGTTTTATCAGAGGCTTGGTTGTAATGGCCTGTGTAAGATTTGACTAGAATTTACATAATTGCCCTTGTCCTCCATTTCATGTTGTTGTTGCTCACCGCAACCTCTGCCTCCCGGGTTCAACTGATTCTTCTGCCTCAGCCTCCCAAGTAGCTGGGACTACAGGTGTGTGTCATCATGCCTGGCTAACTTTGTTTTTGTATTTTTAGTAGAGATAGGGTTTTCACCATATTGGCCAAGCTGGTCTCGAACTCCTGACTTCATGATCCTCCCGCCTCGGCCTCCCAAAGTGCTGGGGTTACAGGCGTGAGCCACCACGCCCAGCCTCATGTTGTCACTTATTTGGTGGTCTTGTTTTTTTCTCCCTGGTAGGTGCTAGAAGGTTTTTTTCTACCTTTTTTTTTTTTTTTTTTGAGACAGAATCTCACTCTGTTGCCCAGGCTGGAGCACAGTGGTGTGATCTTGGCTCACTACAACCTCTGCCTCCTGGGTTCAAGCGATTTCTCCTGCTTCAACCTCCCAAGTAGCTGGGATTACAGACATGCACCACCATGCCCAGCTAATTTTGTATTTTTAGAGACGGGGTTTTACCATGTTGGTCAGGCTGGTCTTGAACTCCTAATCCCCAGTGACCCACCCGTCCTGGCCTCCCAAAGTGCTGGGATTACAGGCATGAGCCACCGCACTCAGCCCTTCTAGCTTTTTTTCCTTCCCTGCTAAAAGGTCAGGTACCTAAGAACTGTTACCCTGCTCCAATGGAAGGTGCTCTTCCTTGGTGCCTAAGAGCACCTTTTTGGCATTGGAACCAAATACCTTTACACCAGAAAAGGAGAGGAGGAGGAATAGAATACAGCTGTCACTTACCAATGTGTCTAAGTCTTATTGCTATCTCAGTTAATCTACTTTGAACACTTAAAAAACAAAGCGCCATTCTCCAGGTTTCAGCTTGTACTAAGTCTTAACCAAAAGGAAAATACCTTAATTTCATTTATCTTAATTCAAGATGGGTTTGTTCATTTCTTAAAGTATTATAAAAAAAATCCTTATAGTTAAAAAGACGAGTGGGTATCAAAAATATCAGTATTTTTGTATAATTAAATTCTTGTGCTGGTTTTTGTATAATCAAAAACCAGTATTTTGGGGCCAGGTGTGGTGGCTCACGCCTGTAATCCCAGCACTTTGGGAGGCCGAGGCTGGCAGATCACCTGAGGTCATGAGTTCAAGACCAGCCTGCCCAAAGTGGTGAAACCCTGTCTCTACTAAAAATACAAAGATTAGCTGGGCGTGGTGGTGGGCGCCTGTAGTCCCAGCTACTCGGGAGGCTGAGGCAGGAGAATTGCTAGAACCCAGGAGGCAGAGGTTGCAGTGAGCCGAGATCTCGCCATTGCACTCCAGCCTGAGCAACAAGCGAAACTGCATCTCAAAAAAAAAAAAAAAAAAAAAAAAAAAAAAAAAACCCCACCAGTATCGTGTGTACAATTAAAACAAAAAGCCCACTTTCAGATGAAAACTTCGGGTGTAAAAGTACAAGATAACGATGAATTCTGAAGGCCAGCATAATTCACACACTGGACTTCTTAAGAAAAAAAAAAAATCACAATTTGATGCTAATTGGGATTTGTTTGATGAAATCAGTGCCTAGTGAGTAGCGGGTAGGTCCGACAGCAGGAACAGGGCGGCAGCACTCCTGCATGCTGGCTGGGATGGCCTCGCCGCCATCTCTTATATCAGACACCTGGCCATGGGTGAGGAAAAGGAGTGCCTTTCTGATAGTCCTGTATAAATGGAGAGGCCCAAAACCAAGAGTCATTTCTCCCACAGAGAAAAGGGCTTTTCTTAAAGTTTTACCAGTCTGAAAGGGATTGTTTGATACCTGACATTAGTGAACAGAGACTGAAGAAAGTGAAACAAACTTCTCATTGTGCTTAATACTCTTATTTCTAAACTTATAAAACAAAAAGAGAATGATCTGTAGAGGCAAAAGATAGTAACAGTCATTGGAAGTGGCCTCTGGATCCTTACATTTGTCTCTGTTTATCCAAAGAGCTGCAGCGCTGGCGTAAGTAGTGTTGACCTGGACATCACTTAAAGCTCTGGAACAGCAAAGGGCGTACGGTGGAGACGACTGCAATACATACTTAACAGTTTAAAAATGTGTAGTATTTGGGACAGGGAGAGGGGAGTGAAAAAAAATAAAGAATAAAATTATTGGAATCTAAAATAATGATACAGGAAGCAAATGTATTATTAATACAGACAGATCTGGTTCTGTCTGGATGTTCTTGACTTGCTGTCAGAAGCAACTGAGAATTAGAGAAAAACTAGTTTTGTTTAATCATAAAGTTATTTTTCAAGGAGATGTGAAGATGACAAAGTTCATCATTAAAATTAAGAAGTTATTTCTCCGTAAAAAGCTAGTATCTCATTACCATTCATCTGTATGAGATACCAGACTACTACCTATATGTTGATACAGGAAAGTATCTGAATTGGCAGAAAATAAGCCCACATCAGGCCCTTCCCCTTAGTTTCTTTGGGGCCCTTGATCAGATCTTGATAGGTGTGAGAAACACAAGAGCTAAGGATGGGCATTCGAGTTGCAGGTAAGCCTCTGAAAAAAAACCTTAACAAATATTTTTAAGCTGATTTTTAAAATAGCACACTAACTATAATGTTAAATCACATTTTATACATCTTAATTGAGTATAATAGTGAACAGGTGGCTAATATATCATCTCTTCCTGGAAACTTTTCAGAATCCCACCCCTATCTATCCCTTTCTCAAGAGTTTCCGTGCGTTACTGAGAAATTCCTCTCAATTTGTTAGGGTTGTTTTTGGCTGGTGGGTTTTCTGTGTCTCTTCATCTCATCAAACTATTCAGTGTCTGATTTTTTTACTTCTGCTTTGGCCCACAGAGAGTAACTTGGATACTTACAGGTAGAAAAAGCTTTGAGGAAATTTAGGCAGCATCGATGGATAAGTGTTTCCCCAACCTCCTTTCTAACGTAGAGGGTTAGTTATATATCACACGCACACACCCCTCTGTCTCAGCTTTGCTTGTGGTGTCCTCATGCCAAAATACATGAGGTCAATTCCTCTTATGTCCCAGCTCTTTTAAAACTACAGGAATGCCAGGTGCGGTGGCTCACGCCTGTAATCCCAGCACTTTGGGAGGCCAAGGCGGGCGGATCATGAGGTCAGGAGTTCAGAATCAGCCTGTGCAATGTGGTGAAATCCATCTCTACAAAAAAAAATGTAAAAAGTAGCCGAGCTCAGTGGCACACGCCTGTAGTCCCAGCTACTCAGGAGGCTGAGGCAGGAGAATCACTTGAGCCCAGGAGGCGGAGGCTGCAGTGAGCTGAGATTGTGCCATTGCATTCCAGCCTGGGTGATGGAAGTGAAACCTTGTCTCAAAAATCCCAAAAAACCTACAGGAAAGCCACAGCCAGCATGTGTTGACTTGTACGTCGTTTCTGTCTCTTCTCAAAGCTGGAATGCTGGGGCTACTTTTTACCTACCTTTTCTATTCCCAATCCCCTCTCCTTTCCATCCCTAGTGGGAGTAATTTAATTCTGCAACAAATTCTCATAGTTAAGGTATTCAGCAATATATCCCTGTATCCTAGAATTCTGTGGAAGGAAAAAAGTTGTGGTTGAGGGAAAGAGTTCTACATTCAGTTATTTTAGTTTAATATTACTAAGAACTTCATTGGAACCCAGAACAATCTTCCCTGCCGAAAGAGCTTTGTGCCCATTCTCTGTGAATGCTCTTTAGGAGAGATGCTTAACGATTCTCTCCACACCTCCCCATGTGTCCTTACTCAAGACCAGAAACTCTCGAGGTGAGAAGGTAGATGAGAATGACCTTCAATAATATCCTCTTTCCCAGTCCCCCAGTTCCCTTGAGCAGGGGCAGCAGACCCCACCATGACCCACAGACCAAAGCCAGCCCACTGCCTTGTTTTTGTTTGTAGTCAAAATGTACAAAAACAAGCCCCGCTCATTTGGTTAGGTGGCAACCACGGCTGTTTCACACGACAACAGCAGAGTCGAGTAGTTGTGACAGAAAAGCTGAAAATATTTACTATCTGGCCTTTACAGAAAAATTGTGCCGACCCCTGCCCTAGAAGAGCACAGTACCTCCATGTGTTGGTGTGGCGAAGACGACGGGATTGCCGCTCTAAAACACGTTTGGATTAGGAAGCACATTTAAGTAGGAGAAGCCTTCGTGACTTCTCTCTAGTGCCTTCGTGCCCTGTGTTGCCCACTGAATTGCCCTGTAACACCTGAGTGTAGTGGTAGCATTAAGGGTTAGCTTTTTCAGCCCTCAAGGTTATCAGGAACATTTGTATCACTGCTATAAATAAAGTAGTATCACTTGTCATAATCAGGATGCTAAAACATAATGAAAAAGTTTAACTTAGTCACAGTAAATATTTTATATCCCTGAAAGTAAGTTATTTAATGAGAATAGAACTATTTAATGATCCATGAGTCTTAAAAGGATATCTGCCTGGTATTGCCAAGTTTAAGGCAAAGGTGAGATCCTGTATTAATAAGAAGACGGCTTTTTTCTTTGACATTGGTAAGTACCAAGAATTCTAACTCACATATAGTAGGAAACAACAAAAAGTCTCCACTGACTTCTTTGAATTAGATACCGAGAATCCACAAATAAAGTAGTGTGGGTAACTTTCAAGAAGCCATTGGAAACATCTCCACATTCTGGAATTACTTGTAAATGTCTACAGAGTAATGGAAGGAAAGGCTTGTCTGCTCATTGCTGCCATCTGGGTTGGGAAAATAATTGAAGATTTGTTATCAAGTCCTTCAAGAATCTCTTCTTAATGTTCAGAATAGTTTAAGAGTGTTGTTGAGGTAAACTGATTGATAGCTGACTATTTTCTGAGATGTAGATCTAAACAAACTCAGCATGACCGGGAAGCACACTTCACAGCTCCAGGGTGCAATACTGATGTAAAGTTGCCATGTGAGGGCACATTTTTCACTCATGTATGCAAAATTCCTATCAGTTCATTTGCACAGCCAGTTCCAATCATGTAATTGATCACCAGATTAAAAGCTTCATCCAGAAAGACAAGACTCCTCAGAACGAATAGTAGACAAGTAAGAGTGCTACCCGCAGAAGCCAGTACGCTTCAGGTGTGAGGCGGGGTAACCACTCATCTCTTCGGAGCCAAGGAAAAAAAAAGAACGTCTCTAACATGATTTACCATTTTAAACAGCCTTATAAGTTTTGTCTCTTAAAATCATGCTGCAGAAGGAGAGAGGGTAAAAGTCGTGTTCTGCCCTGCCTGTGGCATTGGTGAGAGCCCCGCTGGGTAAGAAGCAATGCTTAGATCTTGCTTCCAGGCAGCAGCTTGAATTCCCGAATCTTCCTGCAAGGTGCATACAAATGCAGCATGAGAATCCATACACGTAATCCATATTCACCTTCCCATCCATCCTGCAGAAGAGGCATGGTGACACCCAGGCTACTGTCCGTGCTTGAGAGGACATATTTAAAGGTTCTGTTACTAAAAGTTGGGAATATTCACCGGCGTGCCTGAATACCCCGGCTGTAGCTCACACGTGGTCTGTGTAAGTGGATTAACCTCGGGGCAGTCTTGTTTAATCCTGAATAATATCTGAAAGACTGAGTTTACTTGGGAACATGTAGTTTTTCTAATGCACATTAAAATTTATTTTAGCTGTTAAAAATAAAATCATTTTATTATCAGCAGGCTCTTTTATACTTTATGGGGAATCTACATACTACTTCCACCACTCTTCATAGTAAAATTATTTGTAAAATATAAAAAATACTCCCCTGAGCCGATTATTTGCCTCTTCTAGAGCCTCACCTGTGAAATGGGTGGGTGTGTCCCTGGGTCAGTTACCCAGTTTACTGGAGCCTCCTTTGTACTGTAATTTAGGGATAATCATTCCTACTTTGCAGACATTTGGTGAGATTAGAAGTCTTACGTGTGTTAATTCCAGTAACATCTGTGATGGTAGAACTCATTGATAGCAGCTGTTGTAAAGCCTGTAGTATGTGCCATCATACTATGTATAAATTCCAACCTTGAACGGAGGAAGAGAGGCCCTACTGCAATCCACAGGCAGATCCAGCCAACATCTGGGGCTTGCTTTGTGCCGAGTGCCATGCAAGGTTTTTTACATGCGTTTTCTCCTTTTAGTTTCAAACAGTCCTGTGACGTGGGTGCTATCCTGCTCATTTTCCAAAAAGAAAACGGGCATGAGGTAGAGTGATTTGCCTACGTAGCTCTGTGCTGTTCATCACATAGCAGTTCCCATTGGTTTGAACTGGCATTCAACCCCCCAAAACCTGACTCCTGGGCTCCATTCTTTTAGACTGCCCTGACTGGGGACTCCAGCTCCAGGCAGGCCAGACACCTGTCTTTTTACCAAGGTGGGGGGCCAGTTCTTCCTCACACATCACATTGCTCTTCTCCATTACTCCAAAAGGCTCAGCACAGCCACTAGCCCCCCTTTCCCAGTGGATTAAGTTGCCTTGGTATTGGCCTTTCATGATGGCATTAAAATATGGTAATACTGTTAAATGTTCCATGTCATTACCTTACCTCCCCAGGATAA
Organism: Hylobates moloch; assembly: GCF_009828535.3. Taxonomy (NCBI): domain Eukaryota; kingdom Metazoa; phylum Chordata; class Mammalia; order Primates; family Hylobatidae; genus Hylobates; species Hylobates moloch. The sequence goes on from NW_026652290.1 coordinate 17,666,741, forward strand.
GCCTATTTTATTCCATCTACTGTCCCATAATACTCCACACATAAGGCACAGAGTATATTCTTAGATTTAAATAAGCCATACAGGGAAGCAGCTGTCATGCTAAAGAAAACCATTTGAGTTAATTGCCAGTTGATAGCAGCAGCTGAAGCCATATGCAGAGGAACTGCCACGTGCAACCTGGAACTGCTGGTAGGAGCTGAGCAAAGTATGATTGTGGATTTCCCATAGACTCGAGCTTTTGGTTTTATGTCCATTTTGCTCCCGTTTTATGGATAACTTGTTCCTGCCAATCTGCCTCCAAACCTGTTGTATTATTAGTAGCTCGTTCACTTACAGGATCAAAAGAAATAAACCTATATGCCACAGGCTACTTCTGCACCTCACTCATACCCTGCTTAGGATGACAGCGGGCTTACTGTGGAACTTGGGAAACAGAATCCCATAGTAATACCATTGAGCATCTTCTGACCATAGGTTAGTTTTTAATAACTCCTACCAGTTGAGTCTTACTGTACTTATTGGCATAATGACCTGGTCTTTGACACAAAAACAGAAAAAGTGAATGGCATGACTTTTTGTAAATTCAGATTTCTAAAGATGTCTAAGGAAACATCGGAGATGGTTAGCCACCGTTGTGAGGAATTGGATGGATTCTGCTTGTTGGTGAAGCTTATTTCAGGCATTCAAGCCCAGCATCACAATCCCAGAGAACAAGGCTCTAGACATTGCAAGGCACATAAAAGCAACTGTACAAGAAAAGTCAAGGGTTCTGCCTCTCTTACCTGTCATCCCAATAAAACTATTCTCTTGCAGAATGGAGACTGCAAAGCTCAGGACACTTCAGAAGCTATGAGAATGAAGGTATGATCAAACATGATTTTTTTTTTCTTCCTGATAAACCAGAAGACATCAGAAAAAGGAACCAGGTGCTACATTCCCTCCCTTAACCATACTCTGCCCTCCGGCCAAAAAAGAATCTTAAGGACGTTATGTACAAGTAACTGAAGAGTAGTAGGCAACAAAGCAGGAAATGACTGTTCCTTTTGAAGGAATAGTCTTGTCTAGCAGGAGATGCCAACAGGATGGTTTACAGTATCCTCTCATTGTCTCCTAATTCACACTCCTATCTGCTGCAGAAAAGGAGTCATTCTCCAGCTCCCTGATCATTCCTTGCCCTCCCAGCTCTCAGCCAAGCACTTGCCCAGCCCTGTGGGTTCCTTTGTCCACCCTGTGGCACAGGCCCTGCGCTTGACCCCTGATCCCCAGGCAGGAGAGCAGGCACTCTGTTGGGGATGGGGCCTTCCAAGCTTCCACAGCAGAAATAGGAGGTGCTGAATCCCGGGGCCGGTTGACAAGCTGCAGATAAAGTGAAGTTGTGAGAAAACACCTACTGCAGATAGTCCCTCTGTGCAGACACTGACTTCACAGAGGGCTGGGACGCTGGCCGTGCATTTAGGGTGAAACCAGGGTTCATGATGCCTTTAGTTACAGTTTTAAGTGCCAAAAGCATACCTTTCAATGAAAGTTAGGCTTTCATTGTAAATGGGCTTGTAAATTCCCTGCAGTCCCACAGATCGCCTCCCACCTTCTTTCAAAGCCCGCTCAGAACCAGCAGGGACTGCCTTCCTCCCAGGCCATCACCCTCCCAGCGTCCAGTGCTCGGAGGCCCCAGTAGCTGTCAGTAGCTGCCCCAGTGTTGGCGCCGTCTGGCTTCTGTGATACTTAAACAGGTGTCCGACATTCAGTCATCTAGACCAGGGGTCAGCAAGCTTTTTCTATAGAACACCAAACAGTGCGTATTTTATACTCTGCAGGCCATTGGGTCTCTGTTGCAGCCACTGGACTCTGCCATTGTAAGCACCAGAACAGCCATGGCCCTGTTCCAACAAAACCCTTTATGAGCACTGGAATTAATTTCACATGTCACAAAATATTTTTATTTTCCTCCCACTTTTTACAAACCATTCTTAGCCCCTCGCCGGTACAAAGACAGGCAGCAGGCTGGACTCGGCCCACAGGCTGTAGTTTGCCAACCCCTGACATAGGCGCTCATCAACATTTGGGTCTATAGAGAATGTGTGTCTCTCCATAGGGACTGGGCACAGTTCTCAATCAGGGCCAGCCCTGATTCCATAAACCATGCGTGCCACCCAGCTAGCAGAAGGAAAGCCTCGGGCTGGTCAACAGAGAAGTCCTACCCTACCCACAGCAGAGATTCTAGAGGTTGGAGAGGAGTCTGGGAGGAACAACCACATATATATGTCCCACATGCATGATGACATGCCTTTCAAAGGAGAGTGAGGGTTCGCTGGGAGCCATGCAGTGCTGCTGGGTGAGCTTCCCTGGGGAGCAGAAAGGAGTGGGAATAAAAGGATGAGGCACGACAGCACGTGCCGGCCTGCACTCACCTTCCTGTAACTCGGGTTGAGTGAAAGATTCATCTTGGGACTAAGGGAAGTGGAGAGAGAGACGATTACAGCCCAGCTCTCGCCCTCCCATCTTCTGCTCATTAACATGCTCTGCGCCAGCCTGCTGCAGATTTCATATTTCAGAACCCTGTAGGGAAGGTGCCCTCCCTTAGCCAGGGCGTGAGGGAGAATTACAGAGGACTGGGAAGAAATGGGCATTAAGTGTTTCTTCTCTTATTACTAGAACATTTTGTGAAAAGATCGACACCCATCCCCAGCATGAGTACACATTAAAAGGATGGGTTAGAGTTCTGAGATCGCCAGGGTCAGGCAGCGGTGCCAGGAAAATACTGGCGCGGATGCTTGCCAGATGCTTGGTTTTCCACCATGGACCAGTGAAGGTATGGAAAGATCTAGAACTAGAAGGCCAGGCCTAGCACTGTGGTGGGAGTTGGTAACTGAGGTATCATACTTACTGAGCAAATTGGCACTTGGGTCCCTCGGGGCAGAAGCCAACTAAATAGTTGAGACACATTATTCTGGGGACATGGCGGTATTTACACAGAGGACCTGCTGAGCAAAGAGAAAGTGATGAGAAGCAGCCGCTCCAGTAAGAGGGGAAAACACACACGAAAAAGCTCCCTGGGAAGGGTGTGGATGGTCATAGGGGCTTCACTTAATAGGGGTGGATAAATCTTCCCGTCCTTTCTGTACCACCCTAAAGCACCCACTTCTAGCCATGAGACAGGGATGGGGAAAAGGAACCTTGGAATGTGCTGGAGCAGGTGCCAGCTGGCAAGTTCTGAAATAGAGTTGGAAATGTCACTGACATGCTGTGTCCTGGAGGACTTGCATGGATATGAACCATACTTTGTTACCTTTTATTTATTTAGGTATGGGAGCTACAGCTGAGAAAAAGCTGACCTGGCCGGGTGGGGTGGCTCACACCTGTAATCTCAGCACTTTGGGAGGCCAAGGCGGGTGGATCACTTCAGCCCAGGAGTTCCAGAGCAGCCTGGGCAACATGGTGAGACCCTGTCTCTACTAAAAATACAAAAATTAGCTGGGCGTGGTGGTGCACACCTGTAACCCCAGCTACTTGGGAGGCTGAGGCAGGAGAATTGCTTGAACCTGGGAGGTGGAGGTTGCAGTGAGCCAAGATCGCACCACTGCACTCCAGCCTGGGTGATAGAAAGAAAAAAGCTAACCCCACAATCCTACTGATCTTCTCAGCAGCCCTCACCCCCGCCCAGATCCCTAAAACCAACAGCACTAACAAGTCAGTAAGAAAAACCTATCTGAAGACAAAGGAGAGGGAGAAACCCTGTTGCTTAGGGCATGGGAACCCTGCTGGGGGAAGCTGCCTCTTAAATTTGGCTGGCAGCAATGGGAAAGGTAGAATATGCTTAAGCAACACTCAGGACCCCCCAGGTAAGTGGAATGCAGAAGAGAGCACACATGAACTAAGCATCTCCTATGGGCCTGACCCTGTGTCAAGAGCTTCCTGTGGTTCAGTAACTTGGAGAAGGGCATGCAGCTGATACATGCTGAAGGTAGGATTTGAACCCAAGTCAGTCTGCCCCAAGAAGCCTGTTATGGCCCCACACCAGGCTGTGTTTTGTGTGTCACAGTAGAGCTGGAGGAGAACTACAGAAAGACTTTCTGTGGGGTTTTCAACAAGGCACAGCCTCAGCAGGAAAATGGCCCCTCCCCTGCTGAGAGCCCCCACCCTGATCCCCGCAGCCCCTAGGGCTCCCTGGCTTCCAAGGCCTCACCGTCCTTGCAGAAACCTTGGTCATACCAAGGACAGTCCTGGGACTTGAAAGCTGGCTTCACATGGAGGAAGGGACACTCCTTGTTGCTGCAGTCACCTGAAAATCCCAGCACTCTCTGTAGAAGCAGTTTCTCTTTGTGGTCGCTTCTGTGTCCCTAAACCAGATTGACCTTGCCCCTCACATACACAGAAGACACTGGCTTTTATTCTGGGAGTCACCAGCTTTTTGAAGATGGCAAGTATGTCTAATCCTTCCTGCAGTCTAAAAAGGGTGGATCCCAGTCCTATTTGCTAAGCAGGGCATGGTCTGAATATACACCTCTGGAAGAGTAAGAGTTGGGGTAGGACCCCAGATGGAGAAGGAGGCACTGGAACTGAAGGCCGTTAGAGGCTAGCAGGAACAAGGAGAGCCGAGAAGGCCTGCGACGTTAAGTGGAGATATTTCCATGTCGCTGTAAGTGCAGCCCCCTCTTCATCTCTACTACAAAACCCATGCTGCCTGCAGAGCCTAGGGAAGCTGTTCCCCTTGGTGGAAATGCAAAGAAAAGCAAAGCCCTGCTCAAGTTGGCACAGGTACGAAAAGAAACACTCTGCAGAGTGGGCACCTGCATTATACTAAGCCTGCATCATCATCTCTCTATGGATTAGACTAAGTCTCAGGTTTAGTTTATTTCCTACAGGGAGCCAGCCCAGTGGGCCCAGGCTACCCAGGTGTTGTTGTTGTTGTTATTATTATTATTATTATTTTATTTTGAGACAGGGTTTTACTCTGTTGCCCAGGCTGGAGTGCAATGGCGCGATCTTGGCTCACTGCAACCTCTGCCTCCCGGATTCAAGTGATTCTCCTGCTTCAGCCTCCCAAGTAGCTGGGATTACAGGCATGTGCCACCACGCATGGCTAATTTTTGTATTTTTAATAGAGATGGGGTTTCACCATGTTGGCCAGGCTGGTCTTGAACTTCTGACCTCGTGATCCGCCCACCTCAGCTTCCCAAAGTGCTGGGATTACAGGTGTGAGCCACCACGCCCCGCCCCAGGTGTCATTTTAAGAGCTCTCTTAGATTTCTCTTAGGAAGAAAGCTCTGAAGGAAGCATAGGGGAAGATTCATCCCACTTCCACTTCATTCAAGCTGAGAACTCATGAATCTTTCCAACTTCATCCTCCTTAAATGTCTACAGCTCAGTGCTTTTCAGAGCTGAAGGAGCATCGTAGCGTCTATTCCATTGATTTTCAAATTGCTCCAGGAAGATCTATTTTATACACTGGTCCTCTACAGAGCAAGGTTTCGTCTAAAGGAAAGCACCCCTAGGCCAGGCACAGTGGCTCATGCCTGTAATCCCAGCACTTTGTGAAGCCGAGGTGGTGATCCTCAGAATCACCTGAGGTCAGGAGTTTGAGACCAGACTGGCCAACATGGTGAAACCCTGTCTCTGCTAAAAATATAAAAATTAGCCAGGTGTGGTGGCACATGCCTGTAGTCCCAGTTATTCAGGAGGCTGTGGTGGGAGAATCGCTTGAACCTGGGAGGCAGAGGTTGCAGTGAGTCGAGATTGTGCCACTCCACCCCAGCCTGGGCAACAATGTGAGACTCTGTCTCCAAAAAAAAAAAAAAAAAAAAAAAAGAGAGTACTTCTGATTCCTAGGAGTTTAAAACCACCATTCTTTCCCACTCCTCTCATTTCACTGAGAACGTCAGGGCTCAGAGAGGGGAAAAAGCCACATCCATTTCATTCAGCTTCCTCACGTTCACGAAGGGTTCATTTGTTCATTGTCAGTATACAGCACTGGGCAGAGTGCTGACTCTGGGCTTGAGCTTTCTAATGAATCAAAGTGACATCACCCCCTAGGTGATGCTGGCCGGCATTTGATGGATGGAAACAACAGGAAGTCATCTACACTGGTTGCCGTTCTGCTGGGCGCACATCTCTGCATTCCTGGCCTGGCCAGCAGGTGGCAGCAGCACCTCAGCCTTCAGTCCGCCTTTCAGAGACGGGGTACTGGGTTGAAGATCGCGGACACCAGGCCCTTCCAGTGACTCTGTCCCACTCCCACACCTCCCCAACAACACTCTGATTCCAATTAGAGTGATCATCGCTTTGATATTCGAAAGCCATATGCATTCATTTACTGTAAGAACAGTAGATTACATCTTGTAATCATGGGTTTACAAGTCTGTCCTCTACTAATTGGAGTCATCTGGGGGCCGAGGGGGACCTGGTCCCGTTCCTGTATCCATGCCCAGGAGCACCGGATCCCCAAACAAACACCGAGGGCTACTGAGGGAATAACTAAGTAGGTGGCATTTTATTACTAAAGTCACAGAATGTTAGGCAGTGACCAAGGGGAACTGGGATAAACACTGTCCTTTCAGGGGAGACATGGGGGCAGCTCTCAGGAACTGCCATGCCTTTGCCTCCCAGGAGCAGGCAGGAAATGGAATATTAGCCTGGGTGGGGCTCTGACTGGCCTAGGTGATGCTTTGCCTCCTTCTCAGGTACCCAGGACCCTCCCATTGGCACTAACGAGGAGCAGCCGCTTGGGGGGCCCTGAAGCTGGCTCCAGCCACATTTAGAAGCCAAGCCTCCTGAGTCAGGGGCATCCAGGGGATTCTGCCAGCTCTCTCTTTGCAGGTCACTCTTTATGGAATGCAGTTCGAAAACCACCGGACTAGATAATCCGTAAGGCTCCTTCCAGCTCCGAAAAGCTCTGAGCTGTAGAACTGTATTGTGAAGGGTGAGACCTGAAGCACATTCACAAATTCCTTTCTTAAGTAAGCGGGAAAGTGGCTGCAGCTGCCCCATAAACAGTCCCTTGATTAAAAGGACAAAGGAGGCAGGGCGCAGTGGCTCACACCAATAATCCCAGCACTTTGGGAGGCCGAGGCTGGTGGATCACCTGAGGTCAGGAGTTCAAGACCAGCCTGGCCAACGTGGCAAACCCATCTCTACTAAAAATACAAAAATTAGCCTGGCATGGTGGTGGGTACCTGTAATCCCAGCTACTCAGGAGGCTGAGGCAGGAGAATTGCTTGAACCTGGGAGGTGGAGGTTGCAGTGAGCCAAGATCACGCCACTGCACTCCAGCCTGGGGGATAGAGCGACACCCTGTCTCAAAAAAAAAAATATATATATATATATAAATAAATAAAAGGACAAAGGATGCCTTGAAGCCAGAGGGAGGCAAGATGCTGGTCCAGGCTTGACCACACAAGATGATTTTAGGTGCTAGACCTCTGAACCTCATGGATTTATGTTTACAGTGACCTTTGATTTCCAACAAGTGACACTAGTTCTCCATTTATGGAAACAATGCAAAGTTTCCTCTAAAGTAAGAGTTAAGGCCGGGCGCGGTGGCTCACGCTTGTAATCCCAGCACTTTGGGAGGCCGAGGCGGGCGGATCACGAGGTCAGGAGATCGAGACCACGGTGAAACCCCGTCTCTACTAAAAATACAAAAAATTAGCCGGGCGTGGTGGCGGGCGCCTGTAGTCCCAGCTACTTGGAGAGGCTGAGGCAGGAGAATGGCGTGAACCCGGGAGGCGGAGCTTGCAGTGAGCCGAGATTGCGCCATTGCACTCCAGCCTGGGCGACAGAGCGAGACTCCGTCTCAAAAAAAAAAAAAAAAAAAGAGGTTAAAATAGCAAGACCGTTGAAAGAGCAGATAGTGGTGCAGGGGCTTTGAGGGTACAGCAGGCATCGTGAATGTGGCTCTGAAGGCCTGATATTCGGGAAGTTCTAGCCAGGGCCTGAGAGATGGCTCATTTGAGACATTTCAATATAGTCAGGCTGGGTGTGTGATGAACCAAGACTGGGGAGAGAAACAATCCCTTCTTCCCTTTTGGGGGTATCTGGTATGCACCTTGATCCTGGGGGCGGTAAAGGGCAGGGACTTCAGGGTGCACTTCTGCTTGTCTAGGGGTTTGGAGAACAGACACCTGAGGCTCAGACAGGTCTCTCTGGCCTCCAGGGACATGTCCAGCCTCCTCTGCGTGCCCCCTCCTCTAGAAACCTTCTTCCCATCTCACAGCCCTCACTGCCACCCTCCAGGGTGAGACACCGAGCCAGGAAGAGGCCTTACCAAACTTGGAGTAGAAGTAGCACTCAGGCATCCTGGTGAGGTCATACTGGTGCAGGAACTTGCAGTGATCACCCTTCTTGCACAGCCCCCGGAGCCAGTGCTTGCACACCACCATCTTCTCCCCTCGGTCATGTCGGAAGGGGCAGAGTTTCCCTGGAGACACCAGAGCATCTGGCTGGGAGGCCCCTCATCCACAGCCTGGGGCTCACTCAGCCCTCCAGGGGATTCCTCAGGAGGGTACCTGACTCAGTCCCCAGCGGCTCTCCCCTTATCCCTTCACCTGTACCCTGTAGGGGCTGGAACTGGGAGCTGAGGCAGCATGAAGGGCAAGCGTTTTTTTTTTTTTTTTTTTTTTGAGACGGAGTCTTGCTCTGTTGCCCAGGCTGGAGTGCAGTGGCGTGATCTGGGCTCACTGCAAGCTCTGCCTCCCGGGTTCACGCCATTCTCCTGCCTCAGCCTCCCGAGTAGCTGGGACTACAGGTGCCCGCCACCATGCCTGGCTATTTTTTTTGTATTTTTTAGTAGAGACAGGGTTTCACTGTGTTAGCCAGGACGGTCTCGATCTCCTGACCTCGTGATCCGCCCGCCTCAGCCTCCCAAAGTGCTGGGATTACAGGCGTGACCCACCGCGCCCGGCCAAGCTCTTGTTTTTGAGATGGTGTCTCGCTGTTGCCCATGCTAGAGAGCAATAGCACGGTCTCAGCTCACTGCAACCTCCACCTCCCAGGTTCAAGTGATCCTCCTGCCTCAGCCTCCCAAGTAGCTGGAATTATGCCCGCAACTACACCTGGCTATTTTTTTATTTATTTATTTTTAGTAGAGACAGGGTTTCACCATGTTGGCCAGGCTGGTCTCGAACTCCTGATCTCAGGTGATCCATCCACCTCAGCCTCCCAAAGTGCGGGATTATAGGCTTGAGCCACCGTGACTGGCAGGGCAAGCTCTTCTTAATGTACAGCTGTTCCCACTACCACACCTTTGCCCATCCTTCCCATCTGCCTGGTGTGCCATGCCCTTCTCCAGGGAAATACCTGGGCTCAGAACAGCTGCCTCCTTTTCATTCCCAGAGTGCCTAACACCCCCTCTCGTCCTGCCAGGGAGCAGGGCCAGGCTTTCCAGCCCAGAATCCCCACACCCAGCCCAGCCCCTGGCACGTAGTAAGTGCTCAGTAAGGGCGTGTTGAATTCCCATCTTTAAAAACACCAAATGTTATGCTTCCCGATTCCAGAGACCTAACAGGGTGACAGAAGAGCCAACTTTGTAATGATTTATAAGGAATATTCCACGGAAATGTTACATTTAACTGTTTTATCATCTTCACTCAAGTCTGCCTTGCTATTAGCAGGAAGGACATCCAGTTCCTAAGTTTCTTTCTTTTTAATGTATTTATTTGAGACAGGATCTTAGCCTTTTGCCCAGGCTGGAGTGCAATGGCAAAGTCATGGCTCACTGTAGCCTCAACCTCCTAGACTCAGACAGTTCTCCCATCTCAGCCTCCCGAGTAGCTAGGACTACAGGCCTGCACCACCACACTGAGCTAAATTTTTATTTTTTGTAGAGACAGGGCTTTGCCATGTCATCCAGGCTGGAAGTTCCTGAGTTTCTAAGCAGGTCCAGCCTCATGCCTGGCCAGTTCTCTGACATAATTTGGGGGCTAGGGGAGGTGTTCTTTCCATTTTTCTTTTTTTTAAAAAAAAAGAAATTATGTTTTGTAGAGATGGGGTCTCGCTATGTTGCCCAGGCTGGTCTTGAGCGATCCTCCAGCCTCTGCCTCTCAAAGTGCTGGGATTACAAGTGTGAGCCAACTCCCCTGGCCAAGGTGCTCTCTTTAAATACCCCTAACCTCCACCCCTGGCTATTGACTTGCTTGGTTCTGACCTTCCACCATAATAGCTTTCTTTCTTTGCAGAAGGGTGTTGCTAGGAACCACTGCTCTAGGGACTAGATGGGCCGAGCTGAGGAGACGCCACTCAGTCCACATCGAGCCTGCAGGGTCCTGGGTGCACAAGGCCTTGGGCGACCAGTGATCCCATTTCCCTTCTCCCTGCATGGTCCAGGGCTGGCCCCAAGACAAGGCAGGTGGGCGAACATGGCCCCAGGTCCTCCTTTCCTGGTCCCCACCAGCCCCCCAGCTTCCAGGGACAGAGTCATTTGGATCAGAAAGCATGTCCTAAACTCTCACACCAGCGAGATTTCTTAACCTAAATGTATAGGCAAGTGGTAGGAAGACTAGGAAACCCTAAAATTGTAAGCCAATTTTTTTTGGCAATTGTATATTTCTGTGGGAAGAGCCCCTACGTGAGCCATGAGCCAGAAGAAAAGTTGAAAACCCTTGTATTTGAGTCAGGCCTTCCCAGAATGGCTGCATTTGGGGAGAGGTGCCTAGGAAGACGGTATTGACCCAAAGTCAGGGCAGGAGAGAAGTGGAGGATGCTTTTTGATAGCATTTCAAAGATGGTGGCAGGTGCTACCTCAGGGCATAGGGAATGGATGAGACAACTGACCAGTTTCCAAACTGAGTCAGAGCATGGGACTGGGGGAGAAGGATGCCTCTCTTCTAGCTGGGAGGAAATCAAGAAAAACATTAAGAAGCTGGAGCCTCCTGGGAATGCACAGGCCAAAGCTCAGACACACGCCCATCTCAGCAAGGCAGAAAGAAAAAATTACGCCTTTCGAGGCAGCCTGGTTACCCTGATGCGAACCGCAAACTACGAAGACTGCTGCTGAGGCGGGGAAATCTTAGGGGAGGGGCAGGCTGCTTGGTGGATCCAACCACTTATCCTTTGTCTACCTGTAAGTCTAAAATTCTGCTCCACGGCTGGGCGTGGTGGCTCACGCCTGTAATCCCAGCACTTTGGGAGGCCCAGGCAGGTGGATCACCTGAGGTGAGGAGTTTGAGACCAGCCTGGCCAACATGACAAAACCCCATTTCTACTAAAAATACAAAAATCAGCCGGGCTTGGTGGCATGCGCCTGTAGTTCCAGTTACTCGGGAGGCTGACAAAGCAGAGTTGCTTGAACCCAGGAGGCAGAGGCTGCAGTGAGTTGAGATCACGCCACTTCACTCTAGCCTGGGCAACAGAGCGAGACTCCATCTAAAAATAAATAAATAAAATAAAAATAAAATTCCACTCCATCCCAATTTTCCCTCCCCAGGTGCAAATTCGACACCCTATCCCAGGCCAGGCAGAGCCCCTGCTGGGTGTAGCTCAGACAGACCCTACACTCACCCAGCTTGGGGCCCAAGCCTGTCTGCTAACTCACCTTTCTCACAGAGCCCTTTAGTGAAGAAGTTGCACACAGCTGAGGCCGACTCTGGAAGGAGAAGAGGGAACGGAGAACGTAGCTTCCCCAGAGGCTGCAGCTGTTCCGGGATCCTCCACCTCCTATCGGCATGTCCCACCTAGACCTCCCCCAGGCTCTGGCCTATGGGACCCCAAATCTGGGCCCTGTAGAGGTTAAGCTGCAGAGCCAGCCAGCAGACCTCAACCCTTAACCCCCCAACTCTGAAACAGAGGAGCTCGAGGGGCTCAAGGCTGGCCCAGGAGCTTGGGAGGCCAGTGTGGCTTCTCTCAATTCACCGTCTGTCTGTGCCTCTCTTTCTCAGTCTGGAAAATGGGTTGCCCCGAAGCCACAGAAGAGAGAGACAGAGAAGGGGCTGTCGCATCAGGGAGTTGAGCAGAGATGCCTGTAGAGAAGGAAGGGGGAGCGAGGCCGGGCGTGGTGGCTCATGCCTGTAATCCCAGCACTTTGGGAGGCCAAGGTGGGCGGATCACGAGGTCAGGAGTTTGAGACCATCCTGGCTAACACGGTGAAACCCCGTCTCTACTAAAAATACAAAAAAATCAGCCAGGCGATGTGGCGGGCGCCTGTAGTCCCAGCTCCTCGGAAGGCTGAGGCAGGAGAATGGCGTGAACCCAGGAGACAGAGCTTGCAATGAACCGAGATTGCGCCACTGCACTCCAGCTTGGGCTAAAGAGCGAGACTCCGTCTCAAAGAAAAAAAAAGAGAAGGTGGGGGAGGGACAGTGGCCCCATCCTCACTCACTGTCCATGCCCTGGAAAGGCAGGAGCCCAGTGCCCTTCTGCATCTCGACATCCTTCTCAAAGGCAAAGGTGAACCGCTCCAGCCCCGCAATGACCTCTTGCATCTTCCGTCTCCTGCTGGGGCTGCGGAAGCTGCTGGAACCCAGGCAGTTGGGCCCAATATAGCTCATCAGAGGCCCTTAAGGGGCCAGCGCCCAATGCCTCCACCTTCACCCCAGGGTGCCAGTGGCCAGGTGACTGCAGGGGACTCTCCAGCCTGGGCTGTACAGGAGCAGGGCCCAGCTGTCTCACCCGGCCCACCCAGTGCAGGGGCGGACGCCCCAGGGCCCCTCACCCCCACACTGTGTACCCAACGCGCACTCGGGTAGGGAGGGATTCGCAGAGCCCCACAAACTGCTTATCTCTGCATGTTATCAAACACAAACGTGGCGTGCACGCAGACATTACCAAACCTGGGCTCATACTTTGTCCATGAAGACACAGCCACAGGTTAGCAAAGAGTTGCACAAACCAACCGCAGCAAGGCTGTTATTCTGCCGGAGCTGGGGGTGGTGGGGGTGTGTAGAGGGAGGGAGCCGTCCCACCTCCCCGCTTCTTCCCATCAGGGAAGGGGTCTCCCTCTGGGACCCCTGACACCCCTTTTCTGGCCTGAATGACAAGCCCCGAGTGAGCTCTTCATGGGAGACAGGGAAAAAGGAATGAAGAGGAGAGGAATTGAAACAGTTGGATGAATGGCGCTTTGTTTACCTCGCACACAATCGCCAGCTTGGCGGGAGGGCGGGACCGACCCAAGGCCAGGGCGGCCTCCCAGCCAGGATTCCACAGGGCCACCCAGTGCCACCCCACCCCTGAGAAAGTGCTTTATAAATGAAATCTCTATGCAAATGTTGTTTTATTATTATTACACCACCCCTGCCTGCAGGGCTGGGGACATCTGAAAATGCTTTCAAAGGATCATGTTAGGGCTCTAATTAGACCAGGCTCCCCCTCCCCCTGCTCTGGCCCCAAACTGGCCTTGCCTCTAACTAGAGCTGCTGTTCTCAGTCACATTGGCCTTTGATGCCCATAGAACCAGAACCCACACGCCCTCCTTTGTGGGTGCCCAAACCCAGAAGGGAGAGGTGGGCGGCCCTGCAGGCTCTCAGCTGGGCCAACATGAACTAGCTTGCTGGCTATTGTTCCCCGTGGCTGTGGCTCCTAGATCTGTTCTTTTGAACTCCAGATCAGAAAAGAAAATAGCTGGAGAGATAGACACCTGGAGTCGAGGCGGGACTGGGAGGAGCAGGGACGAGATCCAAGAGTTTGCAGAAGCTCAGGCCTCTGACTGCATCCTGGGAGAGGCAGAGGGGCCCAGCTCCAGGGCTGCTAGAGGGTGGGGCCAAGGGGGTCCCTGGGGTAGAAACCCTGGCTTCTCTTGGCCTTGGCTGTGTGCGTTGATTAGTAGTCCCAAGAATGCATTCATCTGTCAACACAGGCTCATTAGAGGCTCACAGCAGCCTGGCAGCGCAGGCAGGACCGATGAGGGAATCAAAGCCCAGGGAGGCCAAGGCCACGTGGTTTGGGAGGCGATATGGATGGGGTTCAAATCTAGGTCTCTTGATGACTTCCTTCCCTAAACATCCCTGAGCATCTCTGCACTAAGGCCACGTCCCTATCCTCAGAGATGGCCCCATCAAGGAGGGGGGACATTGGCCATTCACACAATAATGCGATGGAGGCACGAGGGGCCCAGCAGGGCAGGAAGGGGTAGCAGGGAGAGCTCTCAGTGGAGACTCATGATGATGGGGAGAGAATGTTCTGGAAGAAGGCCAGCAGTATGAAGGTTGGGGCGTGGAGCAACGTGCAGGCTGAGGAGGCGCTCAAGGGTTTGGTTTGGCAGAAGTGGGGTAAAGAGGCGGAATGGGGGCAATGAGGCTGAAGAGCTGAGAAGGGACCCAACTCTGGGGGGCCTGCTGGGGCCAGCTTTGCAGGGGAGTGATCGTGAAGGCAGCAGAGCCACCACAGGGCTCTGATAACTGTACGTGGCTCTCTGAGGGATGGTCGGGGGAAGACTGGACGGGGGCTGCTTAGGGGATGAAATTTTTTTTTTTTTTTTGAGACTGAGTCTTGCTCTGTCACCAGGCTGGAGTGCAATGGCGTGATCTCGGCTCACTGCAACCTCTGCCTCCCAGGTTCAAGCAATTCTCCTGCCTCAGCCTCCCAAGTAGCTGAGATTACAGGCCCACACCACCACACCTAGCTAATTTTTGTACTTTTAGTAGAGACAGGGTTTCGCCATATTGGCCAGGCTGGTCTCGAACTCCTGACCTCAGGTGATCTGCCTGCCTCATCCTCCCAAATTGCTAGGATTACAGGCATGAGCCACCGTGCCCAGCCTGGGGATGACTTTTTAAAATCATGAGAGCCCTGGGGATATAGCCCAAAGATCTTTCTGCTACTCTGGTGGCCTGCAAGAGTTAATTGATGAGGGATGAACATGAAGGAGACTCCTGGCTAAGACTCCTCCCTCCATCATGCCAGCTTCTCTGCTCCTCCACCTGGGCTTCCCATCCCACCACTAGGTGCCTGGCCAGCAGAGGTGTGTGGTGGACGTCACATGGATGAAATCCCTTCTCCCAGTGGGTCATCATTAGTTTGGCACACAAACAACGGGGCTTGCATTCATAGTTTTTGCTTATTCAAAATACCTTCTGCAGTAAATTGAACTGGCTACCCAAAAAGTCTAGGTCCAGGCCAGGTGCAGTGGCTCACGCCTGTAATCCCAGCATTTTCAGAGGCCAAGGCAGGAGGATCACCTGAGCCCAGGTGTGCAAGACCAGCCTGGGCAACAAAGCAGGACTCCCATCTCTACAAAAAATTAAAAAATTATTAGGTGGGCATGGTGGCACATGTCTGTAGTTCCAGCTATCTGGGAAGCTGAGGCAGGAGGATTGCTTGAGTCCAGGAGGTTGAGGCTGCAGTGAGCCATGATTGCACCACTGCACTCCAGCCTGGGTGACAGAGAAGGATGCTTTTTTCAAAAAAAAAAAAAAAAAAAAAAGTCCAGGCATGTTGGCTCACTCACGTCTGTAATCCCAGCACTTTGGGAGTCCAAGGTGGGTGGATCAACTGAGGTCAAGAGTTCAAGAGCAGCCTGGCCATCATGGTGAAACCCCGTCTCTATTAAAAATACAAAAAATTGGCTGGGCGCGGTGGCTCACGCCTGTAATCCCAGCACTTTGGGAAGCCGAGGTGGGCGGATCATCTGAGGTTGGGAGTTCGAGACCAGCCTGATCAACATGGAGAAACCCCATCTCTACTAAAAATACAAAGTTAGCCAGGTGTGGTGGCGCACACCTGTAATCCCAGCTACTTGGGAGGCTGAGGCAGGAGAATCGCTGGAACCTGGGAGGTAAAAGTTGTGGTGAGCCAAGATCACACCATTGCATTCCAGCCTGGGCAATAAGCACGAAACTCTGTCTCAAACAAACAAACAAACAAACATTAGCAGGGCATGGTGGCAAGCACCTGTGGTCCCATCTACTTGGGAGGCTAAGTCAGGAGAATCACTTTAACCCAGGAGGTGGAGGTTTCAGACAGCCAAGATTGCACCACTGCACTCCAGCCTGAGCGACAGAGCTAGACTCTGCCTCAAAAAAAAAAAAAAAAAAAATTAATAAAAATAAAAAATAAAAAAAATCTAAATCCTAACCCCTGGTACCTGTGAACATGAACTTCTTTAGAAGCAGGGTCGACATCCTGGAATTAGGATGATTCCTAAACCGAGTAACTGGTGTGATTATGAGAGAAAGGAGAGGGATAATTGAGACACAGGCACAGAGGGGACACAGAGAAGGCCATGGGGAGACAGAGGTGGAGACTGGGGTGACCCAGCTTCCGTGGATGGCCAAAGATTGCCGTCTCCACCAGAAGCCAGGAGAGAGATGTGGGACAGACTCTCCCTCAGGGCCTCCAGAAGGAACCCACCCTGCCTATTTCTTGACCTCGGGTCCGGCCTCCAGAATGTGAGAGAATGAATTCCTATTGTATTCAGCCACCTTTGTGGTAATTTGTGACAGCAGCTCTAGGAAATGAATAGACCTTCTCACTTGGCATTCAGGTTCAAGGCTGGGCGTGGTGGCTCATGCCTGTAAACCTAACCCTTTGGGAGGCCAAGGCAGGAAGATCACTGGAGCCCAGGAGTTCGAGACCAGTCTGGGCAACATGATGAGATTCCATCTCTACAAAAAATTTAAAAATTAGCTAGTCATGGTGGCACATGCCTGTAGTCCCAGCTGCTACTTAGGAGGCTGAAGCAAGAGGGTCCCTCGAGCCTGGGAGGTCAAGGCTACATTGAGCCATGATTGCACCACTGCACTCCAGCCTGGGTGACAGAGTAAGACCCTGTCCCAACAAGAAAGAAAGAAAGAAATTTAGTTTTGGAAGATCCCATCTTTTTTTTTTTTTTTTTTTTTTTTGAGACTGAGTTTTACTCTTGTTGCCCAGGCTGGAGTGCAGTGGCGTGATCTCGGCTCACCGCAACCTCCGCCTCCCAGGTTCAAACGATTCTCCTGCCTCAGCCTCTTGAGTAGCTGGGATTACAGGCATGTGTCACCACGACTAGCTAATTTTGTATTTTTAGTAGAAACGGGGTTTCTCTATGATGATCAGTCTGGTCTCAAACTCCCGACCACAGGTGATCCACCCGCCTTGGCCTCCCAAAGTGCCGAGATTACAGGCGTGAGCCACTGTGCGTGGCCGACCTCACCCCTTTTATAGATGAGCAAACAGACACCCAGAGAAGTTGAGTGATTGTTAAGCTTTGCTGAGGCCGGGGTAGCTGCCCCACCTCATGGCTCTTGAAGCAAATGGGTGTCCCCATTATACAACAACAAAAAGCAGTGCCCCAGCCCTGGAATGTCCCCTCTGAAACCTCACAACGCCCTCTTCTGTGCCCTGGAGCTTATCCCTAGCCCTTGTGTTTTCGTTTATTAATTGATTCATGGTGATAAGTGGACACTCAAATCGCTGTACAAACAGAAGCGTGAATTTTTAATCACCATCATTATGAGGCTCTCATTTAGCTCTGGCTGCAAATTTCCTGAATCGTCATCATCCAGCTCCTTCCCTTTTATTAATGCTCTGCTCTGAAAAGCGGGGGTGGAGGTGGGGGGAGCTTTGGAATTCTCTGGCTGCAGGGCCTGGCAAGGTCATCATGCCCATGCCCCTGGCCTGGGATCAATGGCAGCCAGTGCTTTGCTGGGCAGATCGTGGCCATGCCCACCTTTCTTTTATCTGGAGTACCTGCCTTCCTCTCCACTGAGCGCCCTGTCTTTATGGCGACAGTGCAGACAGGGGCGTCAGACAGGCCAGGGTTCAAATCCAGCCTTTGTCAGCTACCAGTCTATATCCTGGGTCAGGCATTTAATCGCCTCTCTGAACCCCAGATTCTGCATTAGTAAAATGGGAGCAATGCACACTACGTCCCTGGAGGACTGAGGATCAGTGAAAGTACATGTGGGTGCCTGATACAGGGGTGGTTTTTGTTATTGTTGTTTGTTTTTTTGTTTTTTTTGAGACAGAGTCTCGCTCTGTCACCCAGGGGGGAGTGCAGTGGCAGGATCTCGGCTCACTGCAAGCTCCGCCTCCCGGGTTCACGCTATTCTGCCTCAGCCTCCCGAGTAGCTGGGACTACAGGTGCCCACCACCACGCCTGGCTAATTTTTTGTATTTTTTTAGTAGAGACGGGGTTTCACCATGTTAGCCAGGATGGTCTCAATCTCCTGACCTTGTGATCCACCCACCTCGGCCTCCCAAAGTGCTGGGATTACAGGCGTGAGTGTTGTTTTATTTTTGAGACAGAGTCTTGCTCTGTCCCCCAGGCTGGAGTACAGTGGCGAAATCTCAGCTCACTGCAACCTCCGCCTCCCAGGTTCAAGCGATTCTCCTGCTTCAGCCTCCCAAGTAGCTGGGATTACAGGCGCCTGCCACCATGCCTGGCTACTTTTTTTATTTTTAGTAGAGACAGGGTTTCACCATGTTGGCCAGGCTGGTCTCAAACTCCTGACCTCAAGTGATCCGCCCACCTCGGCCTCCCAAAGTGCTGGGATTAAAGGCATGAGCCACTTTGCTTGGACCTATCCCTTCTTAAAATGCATTATTCCTAAGGGCCCCTGGTAAAAGATGCCATGGGGGGAAGGGGTTCCATGATGGTTCAGGTGCTGCTGGGGGCCACTGTAAGATCCGGCAGTGATGGCCTGGCAGCTGAATAGCCACAGGGTTGGGAGGGGCTGGAGGTCCGGAGGAGTGCCCCTCACCCACTGCTGCTGCTGCTCAGTCCCAGGGACAATGAGCCAGTGTGCCCTGCTCTCTCCACCGCCCTTTGTGCCCCAAGAATGCCACTTGGAGGGGACAGCTGTTGGCTTCACAGTGGCCACTTGAAGTGCAGGGCAGGGAGGCCCTGCAGCCAGGCTGGTCCTGCTCTGTCATTGTGCAGGAACTCGTCTCTAGGAGTCCGTCAGTTCTAACACCTGCAGCCAGGGAAAGGCATCTACTTCCCCTTGGGGCTTGGAAACAGCCACAGGACTAATAAACCATCCACACTTCTCACTGAAGGCTCCTCCCATTCTCACGACAAACTCCTGAGCTGCTCTACCCGTTTTATAGGTAAGGAAACCAAGGCCCAGAAGTTAAACCACTGCCTAAGCTTATGTAGCCAGTAGATGTGAGAATGGGGGCCTAGAATCCAACCTTTGCTACCAGTTACTAGGACTTAGTTTAGGTTCACTGTTTACATTATATTCTCTCTAATTCCCACAAAACCTTGCAAAGAGAGCTATTATTATTTCTCTTCTACAGTTGAAAAAAGCCAAGGCTAAAGGCTTAGATGTGCTTCCTAAAGACCACAAGCTCAGGTCTGCTTGGCCCCAAAACCAGCTCCTTTCAGCCTACCAAGCTAAGTGTGGGAGATGGCTCCACCTCCCCTGGGCTGGGAAGACCACCCAGACCCCTGAGGCCCAAGACAGCTACTGAGCCTTTGCTTGTCCCTGAGTAGGTAGGTTGCAGATTCTACTCTTGGTCCAAATATCAAGGAAACAGGACATTTTGGGCTTAGGGAGTCAGCCCTGGTCAAAGCGGTGTGCGGATAGCATTCCCTGGCCACTGTTGCCACGACGTGTCTTCACTTGGTCTTCAGGTCATCCTCCGCTCTGCCTGGGGTTCTGTGCCCAGAGCCTCTCCAGGCTGAGCAGAGGGAAACTCCACAGGCTTCAGTCCCTGCCTCCTATGCCCTGTGAGAAAGGAGCCTGTCACCCGCAGCTGCAGGCCCGGCCTGTCGGCAAAGCCGAATTGGCAGAGGTGGCAGGTGGGGCAGCTTGGGTCACACTCTGGTCTCCTCCTCCTTAACCACAGTCCTCTGGCTTCCCACGTCTGGCTCTTACCCTCCCCCCTCTGGGGAGCTATTCACTCACTCACTCACTCATTCACTTGCTCATTCATGCACTCACTCATTCACTCACTTATTCACTCATTCGCTCATTTATTCACTCACTCACCTATTCACTCACTCACTTACTTATTCACTCACTCATTCACTCACTCACTCATTCACCCATTCACTCATTCACTCACTCACTTATTCACTCACTTGTTCACTCACTCATTCACCCATTCACTCACTGATTCACTCATAGTCACTCACTCATTCACCCACTCATTCGCCCATTCACTCACGCATTCACTCACTCATTCACTCACTCATTCACTCACTCATTCCCCATTCACTCACTCGCTCACTCATTCACTCACTCATTCACTCACTCATTCACCCATTCACTCACTCATTCATTCACTCACTCACTCACTCATTCACTCACTCACCCACTTACTCATTCACTCGCCCACTTACTCATTCCCTCAGCCACTTATTCACTCACTCATTCACTCACCCACTCACTCATTCACTCATTCATTCACTCACCCACTTACTCATTCACTCACTCACTCATTCACTCACTCACCCACTTATTCACTCACTCATTCACTCACCCACTTACTCATTCACTCACTCATTCACTCACCCGCTCACTCATTCACTCTCTCATTCACTCATTCATTCACTCACCCGCTCACTCATTCACTCTCTCATTCACTCATTCATTCACTCACCCACTTACTCATTCACTCACTCATTCACTCATTCATTCACTCACCCACTTACTCATTCACTCATTCATTCACTCACCCACTTACTCATTCATTCACTCATTCACTCGTTCACTCACTCATTCATTCACTCACCCACTTACCCATTCACTCACTCATTCACTCACTCATTCTCTCATTCACCCACTCATCCACTCACTCACTCATTCCCTCACTCACTCATTCCTTCACTCACTCATTCACTCACTTATTCACTCATTCACCCACTCGTTCACCCATTCACCCACTCGTTCACTTATTCAGCCACTCGTTCACTCATTCACCCACTCATTCACTCAGTCACTCACTCATTCATTCACTCATTCAGTCACTCATTCACTCATTCACTCACTCACTCAAAAGTATTTTTTAACTGCTGCTGTCTCTGGAAGACACAGAACAAACAAGACACAGCCACTTGCCTAGGAGATTGCACTCGGTAGAATAATGTGCTCCCATCCAAAGATGCCCACATCCTAATTTCCAGAAACTGTGGATGTGTTACCTTACAAGGCAAAAGGGACCTTACTGATGCAATTAAGTTAAGAATCTTGAGATAGGAAGATTATTCTGGATTATCTGAGTGGGCCCAATAGCACCACAAGGATCCTTATGAGGAGGAGGCAGGAGGGTCAGAGGAAGGGAGAGACACAGAGGAAGAGATGGAAAAACAGAGAGAGATGTGAAGATGCTGCACTGCTGGCTTTGAAGCTGGAGGAAGGAGCCATGAGCCAAGGAATGCGGGTGGTCTCTAGAAGTGGAAAAGACAGATTCTCCCCTCAAACCTGCAGGAGGAACACAGACCTACCCACACCTTGATTTTAGCTCAGTGAAAGCCATCTGGACCTTCTGACCTTTAAAAATGTGAGATATTACATTTGTGGGCCAGGCATGGTGGCTCATGCCTATAATCCTAGGATTTTGGGAGGCTGAGGAGGGTGGATTGCTTGAGCTCAGGAGTTTGAGACCAGCCTGGGCAACATAATGAGACCCCATCTCTACAAAAATTAGCTGGACGTGGTGGCCTGCACCTGTAGTCCCAACTACTCAAAAGGCTGAGGTGAGAGGTTGGCTTGGACCCAGGAGATGGAGGTTGCAGTGAGCTGAGATTGTACCACTGCACTCCAGCCTGGGCGACAGAGCCAGACCATGTCACCAAAAAAAAAAAAAAAAAAAAGTGCTGGTTTATTTTTTGTTTGTTTGTCTTGTTTTTTTTGAGAGAGAGTCTGGCTCTGTCACCCAGGCTGGAGTGCAGTGGCGTGATCTCGGCTCATGGCAAGCTCTGCCTCCCGGGTTCACGCCATTCTCCTGCCTCAGCCTCCCGAGTAGCTGGGACTACAGGTGCCCGCCACTGTGCCCGGCTAATTTTTTGTATTTTTTAGTAGAGACGGAGTTTCACCATGTTAGCCAGGATGGTCTCGATCTCCTGACCTCGTGATCCGCCCACCTCAGCCTCCCAAAGTGCTGGGATTACAGGCGTGAGCCACCGTGCCCCGCCAAAAAAGTGCTGTTTTAAGCTACCAGATTTGTGGCAATTTGCGTCTTCTATTTGTTTGTTTTGTTTTGAGGCAGAGTTTCACTCTGTCGCCAGGGCTGGCGGGCAGTGGTGCCATCTCAGCTCACTGCAACCTCCACCTCCTGGGTTCAAGCGATTCTTGCGCCTCAGCCACCTGAGTAGCTGGGATGACAGGCATGCACCACCACACCTGGCTAATTTTTGTATTGTTTTTTAGTAGAGACGTTATCTTTCCATGTTGGACAGGCTGGTCTTGAATTCCTGATCTCAAGTGATCTGCCCACCTCAGCCTCCCAAAGTGCTGGGATTCCAGGCATGAGCCACTGTACCCGGCCAATTTGTGGTAATTTGTCACAGCAACAATAAGGAAACTAGTATAGAGGGGAACATCACCAACAAGCAGGCAGTGACATCAGAAGGCACTGGCGGAGCTACTACAAGGCTGCTGAGCTCTCACTTAGGTGTTGCAGGAAGGCTTCTGGGAGGAAGTGAAACAAACGCGTAGACAGGTAGAGTCTTGTAAAGGCAGAAGGGGGACAATGGTTCCAGCTGCTGCCATGCGTTTAGGAAATCACTTCTGGCTCTATAGGACCAGATCTGGCACACTGGCTGCTGGGGGTGGCTCAAAGGACTGGGAGGTCCAGGCTTGGGAAGGGCCTCAAACCCAAGGCCTTGAGGAGTCACTGAAGGAGCCCACTTTACGATGTTGGTGAAATTTGCATTTTTACTTTATTTTTTATTTTTGAGATGGAGTCTCTGTCATCCAGGTTGGAGTGTGGTGGTGCAGTCTTGCTCACCGCAACCTCCACCTCCTGGGTTCAAGCGATTCTCCTGCCTCAGCCTCCTGAGTAGCTGGACTTATGGGTGTGCTTCACCACGCCCGGCTAAATTTTGTATTTGTAGCAGAGACGAGGTTTCACCATGTTGGCCAGGCTGGTCTCAAACTCCTGACCTCAAGTGATCCTCTTGCCTCGGCCTCCCAAAGGGTTGGGATTACAAAGGTCTGGAATTACTCCAGCGCAGTGAGCCACTGCGCTGGTCGAGATTTGCATTTTAGAAAGAGCCCTCTGACTGCAAATTCCTGGGGCCACTCTCCGGAGAAGGCATGAAAGAAGGACATCTGGCAGCCAAGTGCCAGAGTCTAGAATTGGCTGAAAAGCAGCTCCAGGCCGGGTGCGGTGGCTCACACCTGTAATCCCAGCACTTTGGGAGGCCGAGGCTGGTGGATCACTTGAGGTCAGGAGTTTGTGACCAGCCTGGCCTACATGGTGAAACCCCATCTCTACTAAAAATACAAAAATTAGCCGGGTGTGGTAGTGGGTGCCTGTAATCCCAGCTACTTGGGAAGCTGAGGCAGAAGAATCACTTGAACCTGGGAGGTGGGTGTTGCAGTGAGCCAAGATTGTGCCATTGTACTCCAGCCTAAGCTACAGAGGGAGACTCCATCTCAAAAGAAAAAAGAAAGAAGTGGCCAGGCACAGTGGCTCATGCCTGTAATCCCAGCACTTTGGGAGGCCAAGGCAAGCGGATCACCTGAGGTCAGGAGTTTGAGAACAGCCTGACCAACATGGTGAAATCCCATCTCTACTAAAAATACAAAAATGAGCCAGGCGTGGTGGCGCATGCCTGTAGTAATCCCAGCTACTCGGGAGGCTGAGGCAGGAGAATCGGTCGAACCCGGGAGGTGGAGGTTGCAGTGAGCTGAGATTGCGCCACTGTACTCCAGCCAGGGGCAACAGGAGCAAAACTCCATCTCGAAAAAAAAAAAAAAAGAAAGAAAAGGAAAATTAAAAAAAGAAAAAGAAGTAAAGCAGCTCCAAGAAAGGAGGTGTCTTTCCCCAGTCCTGCTTTATTCTGTACTTTCTAAAACAGGAAAAATGCAGGTCAAGATAAACCACAATTATCAACAAAGTTTTAACATTTATTCCTATGCCCTAACGGATGGTCCTGTGTTCCCCTGGAGATGCATGACCCCCTACCCCCCATGGGGAGGAGGGGTGAGGGAAGTTTCTATAGAGCAGGGACCTGCCCGCTGACCGTGGACACTGTGTTGGATTAATTCTCCCAGCCGTGGCCTGGGGCACTCACTTTGATGGATGGTGGGTCCAAGGTCACAAGTTTGATCTGTCTTTGGGTCAATTGAGTCTGGAAGAAAAACTCTATTTTCATCACCACAGATTGCCCTCCGGTTTGTTATCTCTAAATAATTATTGGCTCATGAGGCGAACAGAGAGTACGACGGAAAAATCCTCCAGGCCCCAACTATTGACAAAGAGTCAATTGTACCCACTCTGTGTACAAAGCCCAGTGAGCGTGGGCAGGGGGAGTGGGAGGCAGAGCGCGGGCCCCAATCATTCCCCGTCTGGATAAACTGCCCTGACCCTGGAGGGGGTGCTGGAGGGAGACTCAGTAGAGCATGGTGGACCAAGGCCCCCCCACCACCAACATCCTGACCTTCCCTCCGGTCGGGGGCTGATCAGACTCGGCGCTGTCTTTTTTAAATTTATTTTTATTTTTTTATTGAGACGGAGTCTCTCTCTGTCGCCCAGGGTGGAGTGCAGTGGCGCCATCTCGGCTCACTGCAAACTCTGCCTCCCTGGTTCACGCCATTCTCCTGCCTCAGCCTCCCGAGTAGCTTGGACTACAGGCGCCTGCCACCATGCCCGGCTAATTTTTTGTATTTTTAGTAGAGACGGGATTTCACTGTATTAGCCAGGATGGTCTCGATCTCCTGACCTCGTGATCCACCCGCCTCAGCCTCTCAAAGTACTGGGATTACAGGCGTGAGCCACCAAGCCCGGCCGCTGACTCAGCGCTGTCTTTGCTCTCTCCTCTTGGTGAGGCTTTGAATTCCATGTTCTCACCTGACAGCTCCCACTCCTGGATGTTTTCTGCAGACAAGGAGACAGTTGCCCCTTGTCTTAGTCAGCTCGGGCTGCTGTAACAAAATACTGTAGAGAGTGATTTAAGCAACAGACGTTTGTCTGGGCGAAGTGGTTCACACCTGTAATCCCAGCACTTTGGGAGGCTGGGGCAGGTGGATCACCTGAGATCAGGAGTTTGAGACCAGCCCTGCCAACATGGCGAAACCCCATCTCTACTAAAAATGCATAAATTAGCCGGGCATATTGTCCTATGTCTGTAATCCCAGCTACTTGGGAGGCTGAGGCAGGAGAATCACTTGAACCTGGGAGGCGGAGGTTGCAGTGAGTTGAGATGGTGCCATTGTATTCCAGCCTGGGCAACAGAGCGAAACTCCAAAAAAAAAAAAAAAAAAAAAGCAACAGACCCCTATTTCTCTTAGTTCTAGGAAGTCCAAGATCAAGGTGCTGGCAGGTTTTGTTCCCAGGGAGGGCTCTCTTACTGGCTGGCAGATGGCTGCCTTCTTGCTGTGTCCTTATGAGGTGAGGAGAGAGAGACTGAACGCTGGCCTCATTCTCTTCTACAAAGACACTGATTCCATCATGGGGTCTCCACTCTCAGGACCTCACCTAAACCTAATCACTTCCCAAAGACCTCCAAGTCCTAATACCATCACATTGGGATTAAGGCTTCCATGTGTGACTTTTGAGAGGACACAAACATTTGGTTCATAACACTCGCTTCACAACAGCTTGCCATTTCCATTTGAATCGGCTTCCGTGTATCTGAGATCAAACTCGAACTACCCTGAATCCATTCTTCCCTCAGTCTTTCCTGCTCAGAAAGAGTGAAACTGCCCAGACGCTCAGGCCAAAAGCTAGGTGAATCTTTGATTCTCTAAACATGCTTGTCCCCGCCCTTCACCTCCCAGACTCCTCATCCTCTGTCTGATTTAAATGCCACTTTTTCAGGGAGCACCTATCCCCCATGACCTCTGAGACAGGGTCTCACTCTGTACCCCAGGCTGGAGTACAGTGGTACGATCATGGCTCACTGCAGCCTCGACTTCTGGGCTCAAGTGATCCTCCCACCTCAGCCTCCTAAGTAGCTGGGGCTACAGGAATGCACCACCATGCCCAGCTAGCTTATTTTTTGTAGAAATGGAGTCTCACTATGTTGCCCAAACTCCTGGGCTCAAGCGATCCTCCTACCTTGGCCTCCCAAGATGCTAGCATTACAGGCGTGAGCCACCACACCCAGCCCCCAATGACCTTATCCAAAGTGAGGCCCAGGTTATTCTCCCTCCAAGTGTTACTCTCCCTCCCAGCATCTAGATGTGTGTTTCCTTTAAATCAGTACCGTGTTTGCTGCTTTTACTTATCTTCTTGCTTGTTGAGTGTCTGTTTCCCAAGCCCTCCAACCCAAAGCCTTAAGGCCAAGGCCCATCCAGGTGACTTTGGCAACGGTTCAGTAGACACAGTGCCAGGCCCTCTGCCCTTTTAGGGGCCCACAAACGTGTTTTAATTTCTTTTAAAATCAGAAGAAAATAGCTGGGCATGGTGGCTCACACCTGTAATCCCAGCACTCTGGGAGGCCAAGGCAGGTAGATGACGAGGTCAGGAGTTCGAGACCAGCCTGATCAACATGGTGAAACCCTGTCTCTACTAAAATACAAAAATTAGCCCTGCATGGTGGCACACACCTGTAATCCCAGCTACTCGGGAGGCTGAGGCAGGAGAATCGCTTGAACCCGGGAGACAGAGGTTGCAGTGAGCCGAGATTGCACCACTGCACTCCAGCCTGGCTGGGTGATGGAGCGAGACTCCCTCTCAAAAAAAAAAACAAAAAAAAAAAATCAGAAGAAAATATGCAAACCTGTAGGTTTATAGCAACAGAGTCATAAATATAATTTTCACAATGTTTATGGAGGAAGGGGTCCACACAAGTTATAGTGCCACCCTGGGACTGTGTTGGCTTTGCCTACTGTTATACCTCCCAACACGTCCCAGAGTGCTTGGAGCATGGCAGGGGCTCATTACATATCTGATGAATAAAGGAATCTGCACTATAGTTTTCTTTTTTTCAGAGAATACAACAGCAAACTCTTTGCAGTCAACCCGGATTTGGTGGAGGGTTGGGGAAGAACCACGGTTGTGAGAAATTATATTGATGCAGGATTGTCTTCGAGTCAGCCAGGAGATGACACAGTCCTCTCACTGCTCTCGATCTGCAAGGAGAAGCCCTCTGGCCCGTGCCACCTTCTCAATACAATCCTCAATCTGACTTCAGGATGAAAAATTAGAAAGCTGCCTTGGTACAGCCACTTCTCAAGTATACCCACATAGAAACATTTTACTGGCTAATAGGAAGTGCCAATTTTCTCAATCCAGTAGGCAATTAAAACATGTAAGTATATACATTTTTCCTCAAGGGACTGCATAAATCTTTTTTTTCTTTTTCTTTTTCTTTTTTTTTTTTTTGAGATAGAGTCGCACTCTGCTGCCCAGGCTGGAGTGCAGTGGCGCGACCTTGGCTCACTGCAACCTCTGCCTCCTGGGTTCAGCCGATTCTCCTGCCTCAGCCTCATGAGTAGCTGGGATTACAGGCACACACCACCACTTCCAGCGAATTTTTGTATTTTTAGTAGAGACGGGGTTTCACCATGTTGGTCAGGCTGGTCTCAAACTCCTGACCTTGTGATCCGCCTGCCTCAGCCTCCCAAAGTGCTGGGATTACAAGCATGAGCCACCATGCCCGGCCCTGAAAACACTTTTATTTGTCTTAAATTGGTCTTCATATTTTGCCATTACTTTTAATGACAAAAAATGCAATTACATCTTTTTTCTCTTTTTTTTTGAGGCAGAGCCTGGAGTGCAGTGGCATGATCTTGGCTCATTGCAACCTCCGCCTCCCGGGTTCAAGCAATTCTCCTGCGTCAGCCTCCCAAGTAGCTGTGGTTACAGGTTTGCACCACCATGCCCAGCTAATTTTTGTATTTTTAGTAGAGACAGGGTTTTGCCATGTTGGCCAGGCTGGTCTCGAACTCCTGACCTCAAGTGGTCCGCCCTCCTTGGCCTCCCAAAGTGCTGGGATTACAGGCGTGAGCCACCGTGCCCGACCCTCAATTACTTTTGCACCAACCTTTTCAGAAAGTGGCTCACTCCTCCTTTAAGAGCAGCGGTTTTCGGCCCCTAATAGGGCATTTGGCAATGTCAGGGGACTTTTTTGTTTTGAGACAGGGTCTCACCCTGTTGCCAAGGCTGGAGTGCAGTGGTGTGAGCACGGCTTACCGTAGCCTCAACCTCCTGGGCTTAAGCCATCCTCCCACCTCAGCCTCCCCAGTAGCTGGGAGAACTAGGTGGACACAACCGCACCTGGCTAATTTTTTATATGTTTTGTAGAGACCTGGTTTCACCATGTTGGCCAGGTCTTGAACTCCTGGTCTTAAACTCCTGGGCTCAAGTGATCCAACTGCCTTGGCCTCCCAAAGTGCTGGGATTACAGGCATGAGCCACCGAGCCCGGTCTGAGGACATTTTTAACTGTCACAATTTGAGGGAGTGCTTGGCATCTACCAGGTAGAGGCCAGGGATGCTGCAAACACACTACAGTGCACAGGTCAGTCCCCAATAACAATGAATGAGCCAGCCCCAAATATCAATAGTGTTGGGTTGAGAAGCCCTTCTCTGGGAGAATCTAAATTGTGTCTCTTGGATCATGTGGGTCTGGCCCTCCATAGAGTGGGTTTTACTGATCTGTGCCTTAGCATCAAGCCCTTGGTTTATCCTGAGTAACTCTGTAGAAAGCAGCTGATAGGGTTTCTGTGACTGTATCTGTGTCTTACTTAGTCCATTTGGGGTGCTATAAACAATATACCACAATCTGAGTGGCTTATAAACAACAAAAATTTGCCAGGCATGGTGGCTCACATCTGTAATCCCAGCACTTTGGAAGGCTGAAGCAGGCAGATCACTTGAGGTGAGGAGTTTGAGACCAGCCCAGCCAACACAGTGAAACCCCGTCTCCACCAAAAAATACAAAACATAGCCAGGTGTGGTGGCGTGAGCCTGTAGTCCCAGCTACTCGGGAGGCTGAGGCAGGAGAATCACTTGAATCCAGGAGGCGGAGGTTGCAGTGAGCTGAGATCACGCCACTGCACTCCAGCCTGGGAGACAGAGCAAGACTGAGTGACCCTGTCTCTAAAACAAAAAAGGACTGTTGTTGACGGTGTTGCTTGGGACACTACCCCTCATCCCGTCAAAGGTCCCATGAGAATTCCTCTCAGACTTTAGTGTCAGAAATAGCTGCCCTGCTTCTAGGTTGAGTGTTTTGTTTTGTTTTTTAATTGAGTCAGAATCTTGCTCTGTTGTCCAGGCTAGAGTGCAGTGGCACAATCTCAGCTCACTGCAAATTCCACCTCCCAGGCTTCGGTGAGTCCCCTGCCTCAGTCTCCCGAGTAGCTGGGATTACAGGTGTCTGCCACCACGCCCAGCTAATTTTAAGCGGAGTTTCACCATATTGACCAGGCTGGTCTCGAACTCCTGGCCTAATGTGATCCACCCACCTTGGTCTCCCAACGTGCTAGGATTACAGGCATGAGCCACTGCACCCGGCCGGGGTTGGTCTTAATCTTGTGGACTCTGTGAGTCTCAAAACCGGCAGATTCCCCTCTTTGTTTTGACTGATAGGAAGCTCAGAATCCTGTTTGCAGCCCACCTTTGAGGATTGTGGAGGCCCAGCCAAAGAACATTCTGTGTCCTACCCTCTTGGTTCATTGTACCATGTGTTCCAGTGTTGTTTTCTCTCTGATCTATTTTTATCCTATTGTATTTTATGAATTTTTGTAAGCTGCCGCTAATCCTTTTTGGAAGAAAGCAGGGCAGAAAAAGAAAACAAGATTCATCAGAACCCTGTGGCCTTGACAAGTATTTTTTAACATGCCAAGTGTCATTTAGGGTTGGATTCTGGCCAGGGAAGGCAGCTATCCTTGGCTCCTCCTATCTCTCCTGGGAGTCTCCGTGGAGAACGGCAGCTCAGTAGGTCAGAGCAACAGGTTTCAGAGGCAGAGCTAGCATCCATCTGTCTGCAAGCACCACTCCCTCCCACCAAAATATTCTTCCCAGTCTCCCATCTGTCTGTTGGCAGTAAGCCACGGGGCCCAGAGGAGATCGGAAAGGGGAAGAATAAAGATAAGGTCTCCCATTTTCATTCCTAACTTTTCTTTCTGGCATCTTAAATCAGGGCCCTCCGGGCTCAGGGAAAGATTGTGTACATGTTAAGTGCTGCAGGTGAAGGGTGGCCAGGAAGGGCACCTGCCCAAGTGTGGAGGGAGTGGGGGCCTTGGGGCGTCTGTCATATGAGGGTCGAGGAGAGCCAGGCAGGGGTGGGGAGTGCCACACACACCTGGAAATTCCCACCCCTCCAACCTGCCCTGCGTTCGGGGATCTTCCAGCCACCCCTGCAGCTATACCACTCCCAGGTCTGCACACAGTCTGCTGCTCACGCCATCCCTCAACCCGTCCCTCACCTCCCAAGCCACAGCACCCAGGCCAGCTCAGAGAATTCCACCTGCTCTGCTCTGCTCTACTCACCGGACTTTGGCCAATCTCTTGTCCTCCCAGCCTCAGTCTTCCTGTCTCTAAAATGAGCAGGGGCCAGGCACGATGGCTCATGCCTATAATCTCAGCACTTTGGGAGGCCGAGGCGGGCGGATCACTTGAGGTCAGGAGTTCAAGACCAGCCTGGTTGGCCGGGCGCGGTGGCTCACGCTTGTAATCCCAGCACTTTGGGAGGCCGAGGCGGGCGGA
Organism: Hylobates moloch; assembly: GCF_009828535.3. NCBI lineage: Eukaryota > Metazoa > Chordata > Mammalia > Primates > Hylobatidae > Hylobates > Hylobates moloch. The sequence goes on from NW_026652290.1 coordinate 17,697,412, forward strand.
TCACAAGGTCAGGAGATCGAGACCACAGTGAAACCCCGTCTCTACTAAAAATACAAAAAAATTAGCCAGGCGTGGTGGCAGGCACCTGTAGTCCCAGCTACTCGGAGAGGCTGAGGCAGGAGAATGGCGTGAACCCGGGAGGCAGAGCTTGCAGTGAGCCGAGATTGCGCCACTGCACTCCAGCCTGGGTGACAGAGCGAGACTCCGTCTCAAAAAAAAAAAAAAAAAAAAAAAAAAAAGACCAGCCTGGCTAACATGGTGAAACCCCATATCTACTAAAAATACAAAAATTAGCCAGGTGTGGTGGCAGGCACCTGTAGTCCCGGCTACTCGGGAGGCTGAGGCAGGAGAATCGCTTGAACCTGCAGTGAGCTGAGATCATGCCACTGCATTCCAGCCTGGGTGACAGAGCAAGACTCCGTCTAAATAAAATAAAATAAATAAATAAAGTAAAATAAAATGATCAGGGAGAGGAAACTAGATCCTAAACTTTGAGGAACCTGAGAATCCCTTGCTGCCTTCATGTGTCCTGACAGTCTCTGTCCCTTTGGTCTACTTTCTTCTGGGAATGTGGTGCCACCTTGGTGGAGAGAGGAGGAGTGGCTGGGCGTGTGTAACTCTGGGGTCAAATGTGGACACCACGCAGGAGTAGCCTGGATGCCAGCAGGAGCACAGGCCTGAGGCTGCAGGCTTGAGAGGCAAGGAGTCCAAACCAAGGCCCTGGTCCTGCCCAGCAGAGCCAGGAGGCCAGGCAGAGCAACCCTGGGAAGGGCAGGGCCTTGGCTGCCTGGTGGGCGGGGCTGACCTATGGGAACCAGCAGCTGCAGCTGAAGGGGGCAGGAGCAGCCAGTGCCTCCCCTGACACTTCCCTTGGGCACACAGCCCCGTGGGAGATGGGCACACCCCACTCTGCGAGGCTGATAGCCCGGTCTCTGTGCTGCTTGGCCAAGCCAGGCCACCGGCCCTACCTTGTCATTTCGTGTCCAGCTCCTCCGTTTCCTAGACCTGTGGAGTGGGCCGGTTCTTTCACCTCTAGGTGCTTCCCCTGTGAAATGGCGGTGATATGAATGGCATGGACCTCACAGAATTGTTATGAGAATGAACTGAGGCCAAAGCAAAGAACAATGCCTAGCATATGGCGGTCATAGCTGCTAAGACATATGGCCTGCATCACAGCGGTGCAGAGCGGCATGTGCCCAATAAACAGGCGCACAGCCCTGTCCACATGGGGGACGTGGAAGGAGATGCTCTGGACCCGCTGGGGCCAGTGGTGGGGCTGGTGCCAGGACACCATCGGGCCCGAAGGCTTTGGGTCCCATCCCATTTTGGAAAACGGTGGCTGAGATCTGAATTTAAATGACCAAATTATTACCCAGAAGTAGTTCCTGGTTCCTTCTTTAGACAGAAAGGGCCCACAGAACATCTTTAAGACAAGAAGTGTCCTGCAGGGCCCTAGGTCTCTCAGGTGAACCTCAGAGACCAACAGGGAAAGAGTAAGGACCCCCCAAATCCAACCTCACCGAGGGAAGCTCTGGCTCAGCCTCCACAGAGGTTCAAAGTATGACCTCATATGAGGCCAGGTGTGGTGGCTTGCGTCAGTAATCCCAGAGCTTTGGGAGGCGGCCAAGGTGGGAGGATTGCTTGAAGCTAGGATTTTGAGACCAGCCTGGGCAACATAAGACCTCATCTCATAAATAAATATATAAATGAATAATCAATCAATTATAAAAGGCTGGGTGCAGTGGCTCGCACCTGTAATCCCAGCACTTTGGGAGGCCGAGGCGGGCGGATCACCTGGTCAGGAGTTTGAGATCAGCCTGGCCAACATGATGAAATCCTGTCTCTACTAAAAATAAAAAAAAAAAATTAGCCGGGTGTGGTGGCGTGCACCTGTAATCCCAGCTACCCAGGAGGCTGAGGCAGGAGAATTGCTTGAACCCGGGAGGTGGAGGCTGCAGTGAGCCAAGATCGCACCACTGCACTCCAGCCTGGGCAACAGAGCGAGACTCCGTTCTCGAAAAAAAAAAAAAAATCAATTAAAAAAATAGCATGACCTCATTGCAAACAAAGCTTCTGGTAAAAAGTTGAAAACAACTGAGCGACTGCCTAATTTTAAAGATGGAGAAACTGACGCCAATTGGAGCGAGAAAATAACTGGCCCAAGGCTACCCAGCAAATCTTTTTTTTAAAGATTTATTTATTGGCTGGGCGAGGTGGCTCACGGCTGTAATCCCAGCCCTTTGGGAGGCCGAGGTGGGTGGAGCATGAGGTCAGGCGTTTGAGACTAGCCAGGCCAAGATAGTGAAACCCGGTCTCTACTAAAATTACAAAAAATTAGCTGGGCCTGGTGGTGGGTGCCTATAATCCCAGCTACTCAGGAGGCTGAGGCAGGAGAATTGCTTGAACCTGGGAAGCGGAGGTTGCAGTGAGCTGAGATTGTGACACTGCACTCTGGCCCAGGCGACAGTGGGAGACTCCGTCTCAAAAAAAAAAAAAAAAAAATTATTTTTTGGTAGAGATGTTGTCTCGCTGTTACCCAAGTTGATCTCAAACTCTTGGCCTCAAGGGATCCCCCTGCTTCAGCCTCCCAAAGTGCTAGGATTACAGGTGTGAGCCACCGCGCCTGGCTCCCAGCAAATCTTGACTGAGCTCTGTAGCTCGGCTGGTTCTGCATGCTCATCTCATCCTTTTCTCCTGGGTCCACTGAACCCCCAGCCAGAAGGTATGTTCCTTAAAGCTGTGAATCAAGCCAGGTCCCTGGGTCTTCTTGAGTGCTCAGAGCATTTCCATCAATGGTCAAGAAACAGATTCTGGGGCTTGGGGTGGCTTGTTTCTCTGGGCCCCTCAAGAGTCCCTGGTTAGTCGGTGTAGGTACAGTCATTTCTGTCTCTTGGGAGGCTGCACTGTGTCTGGAAGGCACAGCCCTTTCTCACCTGCCTGGTCATTGCCTGAACAGTACCTTCCTCTCCCCAGTCATCCCTGAGCTAACCGTAGCCCCTAGGGACCCGTCTCCCAATGGGCCCCAGCTCTCCTCCCTCTCTCTTCTTCCCTTGGGGCAGCCAGAAGTCCCTGCTCATAACTCCCACGGGAATGAGCCTGTCTAGGGACAGAGGGAGGGACCTGAGTGACATTTTAATTATGCCTTTAATTGCTTCCCAGGGAGATGAGTGGGGAACTCACCTTCTCTGTGGGTGCGCAGGGGAGAGGGCAGGGTTTCCACCAGGAACTCAGCCACATTGAGATCTCCAAGATTTCCCCAGATTTCCTGAGAGCAAGTGGGGGCTTCAGCAAGCAGTGAGCCAGCCCTGTGCAGACCGGGGCTCCCTTCTGAAGCTGCCCAGAAAGAGGGGAACATGGTTCGAGGGAAGAAGGTGGTAGGGCAGGGGCGGGACAGTGGGTTCAGGGGCCACTAGATCCTCACCCCCCGACTTCGTATCCTGAGGTTTTGATGTGCCCAGGAGTGGTGGGGGTGAGAAGGGCGGGAGTTTTGAATGAATTCTGGGCGTTAGAGAAGGCGGCCCCGAGGCTTATCTGATCACCTTCCTCCATCTGGAAAATGGGGATGTGCAGCTTCTATCTCCCTGAGAAGTGAGGTTGAACTGGGGACCTGCCACTTGTAAGCTGATTTTCTAGGCTTAACGGTAAAAGGGGTAAGAGGAGGTGGTAGCCCTGCTCCCAGCCTCATGCAGAACCTGCCTTCAGGGCCAGCCACTTTCTGGTGGTGACAGTCCCGTGCACCAGGACACCCGGGGGCTGGGGAGAACACAGTCGCTCTCATCCTAATCACAGCTGTATAAAAAGCCCATGTCGACCAGCACTGGTGGCTCACGCCTATAATCCCAGCATTTTGGGAAGCCAAAGTGGGCGGATCACTTGAGGTCAGGAGTTCGAGACCAACCTGGCCAACATGGTGAAACCGTCTCTACTAAAAATACAAAAATTAGCTGGGCATAGTGGCGCACGCCTGTAATCCTAGCTACTCGGGAGGCTGAGGCAGGAGAATTGCTTGCACCTAGGAGGCAGAGGTTGCAGTGAGCTGAGATCACACCCCTGCACTCCAGCCTGGGTGACAGAGTGAGACTCCATCTCAAAAAAAAAAAAAAACCCAACCCCCTCCCCCACAAAAAGCCCATGTCACTGTTTCTGTGCCCCAGCCTTCTAAGAGTGGCAGGATACCCATTTTACAGAGCAGGAGAGGGAGGCACAGAACAGCTAAACGACCAAGTGCCAAGGGCCTCCAAGAGATGGCAGTTGGGGACACCTGAGTCCCCAAACTCTGAAGGGGCCTGCCCAGGCAGACAGCATCGCAGGAAGGGCGGGTTCTCATGAACAGAGAGACAGAAGTCACCTCAGGCCCCCTTGGACAGCTCTAGGACCCGGGTCCAGACCCCACCCCCATCCTGAAATAGCCCTCCCAAAAAGCAGAGACAGACACCAGGCGTGCTTTAGGGCTTTTTTTTAATGTTTCCTCACTGTTTTGACAATATCATGAAAAAATTCAGTTTAGAATCTGGAACTGGCCTGGATGGGATTCGAGGGCGGCTAGCAGGGGCTGCACAGCCCCTGAGGTTCCTCCCCAACCATGGGACCTAAGCTATTGGAAACAGGAGCACCAACAGGGCGCTGAACCAGGAACAAAGTTAGTGTCTCGAGTCAGGCCAGAGTCACCGTGGGGACGTCCCTGGCTGTGGTTGGTTCTGTGTCTCCCCCTCCCCCCACTGGCTACATGGAGACAGGGAGGTGGGTCAAGCTGTTCCCAGGACAGAAAAATAACTGGCAGTCAACCTCGGAGCTCATACCCAAGCTTCTGCTCAATCCCCTCGGGGAGAGTTACAGGACTCAGAGAGAAACTTGAATTTCAGAAAAACAAATCATTTTTCACATAAGTGTTCCAAATATTGCGCAGGGCATATTAATGCTAGAAAATTATCTTTTGTTTACCTGAAATTTGCATTTAACTCAGCACTCTGTTTTGGTTTTGCTAAATCTGGCCAACCCTGGCCTCAAAAGTCGGTGGGGGGAGGCCTGAGAAAGGAAAGGGAAGTAGTCAGTACTGAGGGTATTGGGGGGAGGGAGGGAATAATTCAGCCAAAAAGAAAAAAAAAAAGGTTTTCCCCCCATAGGAATGATATATTATTAAAAAAAAAAATCATTCTCCAAAAATGTTCTACACTGGCCTTCCTCAGTTGTTAATAGCTATGGGAGGTGGGAAGGGGAAACACACACACACAGACACCCACCCCGTGTCGTTCTAAATAAAGTGGGGAAGCACTAAAGTTGAGCTGGTGTCTTTGCCAGGGATGTCCCCAGATCCAGTCCGCTAAGCGCCATTGTGAATTTCAAAGAGGAGGCTTAGTATAAAGGTTTTCTAAAAGGATTGATTCTCCTTCTGAGGCAGACCTATTAACACCATCCTGATATTGCTCTATAAGGATTTAAACATAATAATAAAGAACAAACAAGCCCCTAGGGACTGAGTGAGTGCCCTAGCCCTGTTCCTAGTGTCATCCTGGAAGGGTCCCTTCTTGCAATTCATGAAGCCTGGGGGCTTTCCTTCCATTCTCCATCCTGCTCTCTTCCCCTGGAAAGGGCTGCGTTTAGGGCACATGCTCGAGGCTGGCCCCCAGTCCAGCTCAGCTCCAAGGGGCTCCAGATTTCCAGGGCAGGAGCTGGGGTGGAGCAGGGAGGGGCTGAGAGGCAAGACCATCTCCCTCCTGCTGCAGCTGCTTCCCCAGCAGCCACCGCTGGGCACAGCAGAAATGCCAGCAGAGAAAAGGGGAGCCGAGTGTCCTTAGCCCTGGAGCTGAGGCTGCCTCTGGGCTGACCCGCTGGCTGCACGTGGCCGGAACTCGGGTTGGCATCTGGCATCCATTTGAGGCCAGGGTGGAGGAAAGGGAGGCCAACAAAGGAAAACCGATTCCTGCTGCGACAACACAGCCCTTGTCCCACGCAGCCTAAGTGCAGGGAGCGTGATGAAGTCAGACAGCCAGTCGGCACCCATGCCATCCCCCTATGTCCTCTGAAGGCCCGAGGGCCAGGCCAGTGTCCCTCATCTACAAGGTCCAGGGTCCACGGTCTGAAGCAAGGGTTCTGGCTGCCCGGGTGCCATAGGGTCAGAGGTCATAGTGGGGTGGGTGCAGGGAGAAGATGCAGCCAAGAGCTCCGGGTGGCCACCCACTGTCCATCTCACACACGGATTTCATCCTCCTCCTCCTCATCCATGAAGGAGAACTCCTTGTCCGGCTGTCTTGAGACAGCAGCCCGGGCTCTGTCCGGCCCCCGGAAGGCAGGGCTGCACTCCTCCAGGACGCCCGAGGTGCAGCTGGAGAGGGAGCTGCTGTCCCGTGTGGTGTGGCTGCCCATGCTGCGGGCGGAGCCAGGGCTGGGGGCCGCTGCTGCCCACCCCTCGTCCTCTAGAGCATGGGAGGGGAGGGAGGGCAAGTCTCGGCCGGCCTTGCCTTCTTGCCTTGCCAGGGGAGGGGCCGACACAGCGTACAGGGGAGCCTGGGTGATGGTGCCAGCGGCACCCTCATCGCCATGGTAACCACCCTCCTCCTCCTCGGGGTCCCACTCCTCCTTGTCCATGATGCTGAGGACGTCACCCAGCATGGAGGGCCCCAGGTCGATGTGGAAGGACATGATGGACTCCGCATGCTTCAGCCCGTAGGTGGCCTTGGGCACGACAGGCAGATCTGTCAGATCCCCAAAGGCCTGCTCGTCAAGGAGGGGGTCAGGGGAATGGGGACCCGCGGCCCCATTCCGACGGGGCACTGCCTCCTCCACGCCCGCCTCCTCGTCGCCGCCCTCCCCACCATCGGCCTTCTTCACGGGGCTGGATGACAGGCTCTTGGGCAGCTTACTGGTGCCCTTCTCCGCGGCCTCCTTCTCATTGAGCTGGGGCAGGGACATGGCATTCTTGACAAAGAGGGCCGAGTCCCGCAGGGAGCCCAGCATGTCACGCTGCTCCCGCTCCCCCCTGGTCACAGACTGTGACCGCTTGCTGCCCCGGAACTTCCTGGACAGGAGACTGCGTTTGGAAGATGAAGAGGAGGCCTGTTCATCCAAGGACTCACCGTCGGGCTCGCCAGCCTTGCTATTGAGGAAGGAGGTGTCCCCAAAGGCGTCTCCGGCCCGGCCAACGTGCATAGTATGGCGGAAGTCGCCCAGCGGGGCGCTGATCATCTCGGCCGTGAGGTCCACTCGGGAACGGCGCTTGGAGTGCACCGAGCTGGACACCAGTTGCTTGAGGATCGGCATCTTGCTGGATGAGCGGGGAGGTGGGCCCTCCCGAGGTGGCCGGCAGGTCTGGGGTCAGATCTGAAGTCCAAGTCCCGTGGGCAGAGGCGGACGCAATGAGGAGATCATAAGGCTGCAAGCAGAGAATGGGAGGCAAAGGATTAACGCGGGCTGGCCACACGGCACAAAAGCCTATTTGCCAGGGGACTGTCATTTAAACCCCAGCGCTCCTACCAAAGTTAAATGCTGTGAAATAAGCCAGCAATCCATGGCAGAACCCTGCCTGTTTCTTCATCCGCAGGCATTCAGAGTAGAGGAGTGATTTTGCAAATCTGGTTAGAGTTCCAGTACCCTCAGACACACTTTCCCTGAAACTTGAGACAGAACCTTTCCTGTAAAAGACAATGGCTCCCCTGCCCCTGCAAGCCGGGATGTTGCCAGAGCAAACACGACCACATTTAAGGACGCGAAGGTAAATCCAGCAATTCCAGGCAGCAAGCCAGGGAAGAGATGGAGTCTATGAGTTGGCTCCTATGAACAGTCAGCCTGGAGATGTGCTGTAAGTTCTTCCTGCTGTCTAACCTCGACCCCTGTGGAGTTAATGGACACCCCACCCTGAGTCCTGGTCCTCGGAGAGAGAAGGGAAAGGACAGGACGGGCCCAGGGAGACAGAGGCTGACCAGCTCCTCCACCTGCGTGGGCGGCACAGTTCTCTTTGTGAATCAGAATTGGGGTGGGGCTGCTGGGACCCACAGAACCAGCTCCCCAGCCTTTCAGCCTTCGCTTGGGATCCCATAAATGAGGATCCCGCCTGTGACGTCTCCACTGTGGAGCCCCAGGCTCTTTGCTGAGGGTCCACCTTCTGGTGTCTCGGGGAGATCAAGATTGGGGAACTTCCAGTTTCTTTCATCATTAGGGGAGTGGGAGGCAGGGACTGGACCCTAAATGACTTGGTCCCCCCAGGATCTGCAGACTGATTCCAAGGTGATTCACCAGAAATCCAAAAAACAGCAGAGGTAGAGCCCAGGAGCCTGGAGGCACCACTCTCACAGCTCCGGACAAGGGCCAAGTTGAAGTTCAGTGTTGGGGCCAAATCAGCCCCTCTCTCCCCTAGAGGGACTTGCCTCAAATACTAAGCCCAGCAGAGCTGAGCAGCTTGGGGAGATGGGTGCAGGGATTTAACCAAGTATGGTGGGTGAGAGGTGGTGCTTGGACACCAGGTACCTGCCTGCCTCCCAGTCCAGCCAGCAGCACAGTTCTGTGAGGTACCCCCAGTCCAGACCCACTCTTCCCACTGCAAAACTCAGACGCTGGGCGCTTCCTCCGCATGCCTGCCGCTGCGTCACATGAGCCCACCACACCCCACCTGGCCCCTGACATCAGCCTAACAGGTCTCCCTGTTTGTCTCCCTCCTGTCCATCCTTCATCTCTTGGCTAAAACAAAACCCATCCACATGACGCCCTACCCAGTGCAGACCCCTTGATCCAATGACTAGTCCCCACCTTGCTCCTCAGTGTCCCCTACTTTTGTACCCTGCTGTATCCCCTGAGCTGCAGTGGATACAAACAGTTCCCTGATGCAACCCCTGCCACACCCAGCATCCTTCAGGGCTCATCTGGGACACATCACTACTCCCAGGAAACCTTTAGCTACCACCTGCCCCCCACGGCACTTTGGGAGATGTCCCCTCTTCCAGCAGATACTGGCTACATTATTCTGTCCCTGCTGGCTGGACTCTCATCTTCCCACTGCAGTACGAGTTTCCAGGGTTTTGAGGCAGAGTCTCGCCCTGTCCCCAGGTTGGAGTGTAATGGCATGATCTCGGCTCACTGCAACTTCTGTCTCCCGGGTTCTAGTGATTCTCTTGCCTCAGTCTCCCGAGTAGCTGAGATTTACAGGTGCCCACCACCACGTCCAGCTATTTTTTTTTTTTTTTTGTAATTTTAGTAGAGATGTAGTTTCACCACGTTGGTCAGGCTGGTCTCGAACTCCTGACCTCAGGTGATCCACCCACCTCGGCCTCCCAGTGTTGGGATCAGCACGTGGGATCAGCGTGAGCCACTGCGCCTGGTCCATCCAGAGGGTCTTAAAGGGTCTGTTTACCACCGAGTCCAGTCCAGCAGGGTGTGCCACAGGGTAGGCCTCCAAGCACCCACTGGAAGTCCAGCACCTCCCTCCTCTCCTCCCCTTCTGCCCACAGCCTGGCTCCAGGGCTCCCAGCCTGACCTCTCTGCGTCCTCACCCCCATCCGCTTCCCTGTTCTCTCAAGCCTCTGCTGCCCAGCCTCATGGCTTCCCCCACCAGCAATGTCCCCCCTCCCAGTGCCCAGGCCATACTGCTTATCCTTCCAGCAAACACAAAGTTCTCTTGGGCAGGGAGGGGGAGCCAGGCACCTGGCAGACTTGCCACACAGTGACGTGGGCGAGGACGTGAGGGATGCCTTGAGGTGATGCTCTACTCCTGGTCATAGCTCAGCTCTCTCTCCTCCCCACCCTTAGGAAAGTGACCTTCCCCTAACTCTAACCTGGATTATCTCTGGGCCCCACCCTCCTGCCCTACCTCAACCTCTAAACAATTAGACATTGAACCGCTAGACCAAGGGTCAGCAAACACTGTTTGTAAAGAGCCAGAGAGTAAATATTCTCGGCCTTGTGGCTGACAGGGTTTTTGTCACAGCTACTCAACTCTGTCTTCTTAGTATAAAAGTAGCCGTTGAGTGGGCACGGTGGGTCACAACTGTAATCCCAGCACTCTGGGAGGCTATGGCAGGAGGATCAGTTGAGCCCAGGAGTTCCAGACCAGCCTGGGCAACACGGTGAGACCCCATCTCTACACAAAATCAAAAAAAGAAAGAAAGGAGCCATAGCAACATGTAAACAGGTAGGCATGGCTATGTTCCAATAACATTTTATTTACAGACAACTTCTGGGTTGGTGAGCACATCGAGGTGCTGGGAAGGTGGTGCGTGCCCTGCCCCCCACCCCAACACCTGATCCCACGCATCCTCATGCACCTCTTCCGTTTGGCTGTTCCTGAGTTGTGTCTTTTGTAATAAACCAGTAAAAGAAAAAAAACCACCAAAAAGCCACATCTTTATTTACAAAAGCAAATGCAGGCTGGGTTTGGCCCATGGACTGTAGTTTGCTGACTTCTGAATATCATATATGACCCTCTTGGCCAGCCATGGGCTCCTAGGAAAAACTCTGAAGAAAACAGGAAGGGAGGAAGAGAGGAAGGGAGGAAGGGAGGGAAGGAGGAAGGGAGGGAGGGAGGGAGGAAGGGAGGGGAAAGAAAGGAAGGAAGGAAAGGAAATAAGGAAAAAAAAGAAGAGAGAGAGAAAGAAAAAGAAAGGAAAGAAGGAAAGGTAGAGAAGAGAGGAAGAAGAAAGAAAGGAAGGAAAAGAAAGGAAAGAAAGGAAGGAAAAGAAAGGAAAGAAAGAAAGAAAAGAAGAAGGAGAAGAAAAGAAAAAGAAAAAGAAAGAGAAGGTAGAATCTGCCTCAGTCATGTTGGGCATAGAAGGTAAAAAGGCCAGGCTTCAAACGAACTCTCGTTCCTGGCAAATCCTTCAGGCTTCTACTGCCACCAGCACGGGCACCAGTCAGGAACGGAGAGGACCCCGTCTTCCACCTGCCTGCACCCCGCCTCCTGGCTCTACGCACAGCACCCAGGAATCTCAAAGAACTGGAGGGAATATTCAGTGCAGCACTTTCACTTTATGGATGAGGAAACAGGTTTACTGAAGGAAAGTGATTTATCCAGGATTTTAGCCCAAAGGAACAGAGCTGGGCTAGAAACTGGGTCTTTGAGTCCAGAGCTCTCTCCGCTCCACTCCAGGCCCTTCTCCAGCTCTGGCGGCTGCAGTGCTCGTCAGTGACCACCGGCCACTGAGTGCTCCTCCCCACTGCTGGCCGGCAGGGTGCAGAGAAGGGGGTACCCAACTGCTGCTTCAAGAAGGTTCTTGTGTAATCCTAGAGCAGATTCCACACTGTTGATATTTGGGCCAGATAATTTCTCATCGGGAGGTGGGACTGCCCTGTGCGCTGTAGGATATTTAGCAGCGTCCCTGGTCTCTACCCATTAGATGCCAGTAGCATCCATCCCCCAGTCACAACAGGCAAAACTGTTTCAAGATATTGCCCAATGTCCCCCGGGAGGCAAAACTGCCCCAGTTGAGAAACAGCAGCCTTGAGTGAGAACACACAGGTGAAGATAGAGCAGGTATGCTCACCAGGTAAACAACAAAGACAGAGAAGCAGGGAGGGGGGCGTGGATGGTCAGAACCGGGTGAGAACGCGGTGGCACGAGCCTCCAGAGCTGTGTTAAGGGTTTCAACGCCAAGGCAGGAATCCCCAGACCCTGTGAGTGATGTCAGGTCCTGTGGTTTCCCGATCTTATATGCTCATTAGAGAGGAAAGAAAGGGAAACCACAGAGCCGGCTCCCCAGGACTCGCCAGAGAAGCTGCAGGTCACTGTGGCTGCCCAAAGGGACCAAATATCCTGGCCATGATGGCTACAGGGGAGGGCAGCTCCCCGCATCCCATTAGCCACACCCCCCAGCACATCCTTCGGGTAGAACTATAGAAGTAGGTCAGAGGGGACAGCAGGGAAACTCAGCTGAAATCACAGCCATCCTGGGCTAGCCCTGGGGTCCCCAGGATCTTGTTCAACCCCACACCCCAGAAAGACAGGGACAGGCCTACCCAGTGCTGCCTGCTGCCATGGTCTCGCTTCCTGGGGGGTTGGGAATGAGACTTTGTGGCTTGTAGAAAGCCATCTTCAATACCCAGCAAGGAAGGGTCCTGAGAGAGTTGGGGCCTAGAGGGTGTCACGCATCCGTCTCACTGCCCCAGCGAGGAGGGGGCTGAAGTGCCTGGCAGTCCACGCTGGGGATGAGGCCTGGGTGTCTGGAGCTCAGACTAGACAGGTCACCCAGCAGGATTGAGCGTCAGCAACAGCTTGGTTTCACCAGCCTTGAGTGATCTTGAGTCACTCTGAGCTTCTAACAGAGAACAATTTGGAGGTGAGGAGCTGGATCATGCAGTTTAAGAGAAAGTAGGTGGTGGGAGTCCCGCCAGAGGCCTGGGCCGGTCCTGGGGGCAGCTATGGTTTGGGAGGCCACAGGGCATTGTGGCTTTGGGAGGGGTTTTCAGAAGCACCGTGACTCAGCTCTGGGGAAGTGGCTAAAATAGGCTGCCCAATGCGGGGCAGGCACTCCCCGTAGCCTGCCTTGGGCGGGACACCCCCACCCCACCCCAGAAACCACATCCCACTTTCTTGGCAGGGCGAGGGAAAATGGATCACAGCTCACAGCCCTCCCTAGCTCTCCTGAGCCTCCGGAAGAAGAGATTCCTCTACCCTCAGCCCACTGACCACGGAACCTTCCTTTAAGGCAGGAACGAGGAGCCCTCCCCAGAAGGTCAGGCCCCTGGCTTGGGTCTACACCAACCACACCTTTAGTTCAGCCCTGTTCCCGAGACTACCCTTGCCTGGACCCCTCGCCTATCCTCCCTGGCCCTCCCAGCTTGGCCAGCCCAGCAGGCCCAGGGCAGAAGGACAGACGGGACCAACACTTCTCACTCCAAGTGACCGGGCAGTGGCCTGTCCCTGGCAGCTTGGCTTGAGGCAGGCGCCAGACCTGAGCTCTCAAGGGGCAGCTAGGCAGGCCTCGCTCTCTGAAGCTGCCCTGCGGTTCACCCCGGTATACAGGGTACACAGCATGCCTCAACGCCCACTGCCGCTGCCTCCGCCATTGCTGCTGGGCAGCATGCCCTCTGCAGAGCCTTCCCGTAGCTGTTCTAACCAACCACCCGATGCCAGCTCCAGGCAATGTGGCCGGATAGCAGAGGGCTTTTAGTGCACGATGACTTTAGTTGTGACCTGGATCGGCTACAAGAGTCTTTGTTCCATTACTCATCATCCATTCACTCACTCCATGACTTCCTGCAGACCCACCGATATTCACAAACTCTTCTAGGCCCTGGAGATAGAGCAGTGAAAATAGCATGCTGTTTTCCCAGGGCACATGTGTAGTGTGAGTGTGGGGGGTGGGGGGTGGGGAATGGAGGTGTAAACCTATAAATAAAACGGTATCTCGTATTCCTCAGTATAAGGAGGGAAAGGGGTGGTGTGAGTGGGTGTGGGAGTCAGGGGGTCTGGGGGAGGCCCCTCTGAGGAAGGAGCATCATGAGTTGAGAACCAAATGATGAGAAGGAACCAGCCAGGTCAGAAGCGACCCAGGCAGAGGGAACGGCGTGTGTAAACGCCGGGGTGTAGAAACAGGTTTGCAGCATTTATGGAATAGAATAAAAATCCATGCAGCCAGGGCCCAGGTTACATAGAGCCCTCCCTACCAGGCCACATAAAGAGTTCTGCTTTGTTTTTAGTTTTTATTACAGGCACCTGCCATCATGCCTGGTTAATTTTTGAATTTTTTGGAGAGACCAGGTTTCACCACGTTGGCCAGGCTGGTCTTCAACTCCTGACTTCAGGTGATCTGCCCGCCTCGGCCTCCCAAAGTGCTGGGATTACAGGCGTGAGCCACTGCAACTGGCTGATTTTTGTATGTTTTTAGGGATGGGGTTTCACCACGTCGGCCAGGCTGGTCTTGAACTCCTGGCATCAAGCAATCCACCCGCCTTGGCCTCCCAAAGTTCTGGCATTACAGGCATGAGCCACTGCACCCAGCCCAGGTAAGGAGTTTGGAGGTCATTATAGGTGTACAAGGAAACCGGCGGCTGTTTGTAAGCAGGCGAATGATTCAATCTGTGTATTTGGAAGCTCCCGGAGGTCCTGGCATTGGAGGAATGAAGGAGGGGAGCTGGAATTCAGTCAGGAGGCTGTTGCAGAAATGCAGGTCAAAGAGGATGGAGACCAGGATGTGGGTCTGATGAAGAGGGACACAGTGGGAGACATTTAGGCCATGTTTTGGAGGTAGAGACACCCGGGATTGTGGAGGGCCCAGACCAGGGAGGAGAGAAAAGACAGGATCAAACAAGACTCCAGGCCTTCCAGGGGCAGCCTCTGGTCCTGGCCATCCTTTCCCATGTTTTGCCTGGCGGGCCATGGCCCCTTCTCACAGGAGGGGCTGACATCCTACCCCTAGGCGGAACTTCACTTTGCCGAAACACAGGAGGCATTCTGCTACACAAGGCTTGTCAGATGGAACAGCACGCTGGAGGGGGTTGTGCAAGAGGCTCACTAGGACATGGGCCACAACTCTAAGAGGTGAGGGACTCTGGCTTTAGTCATCAGAGAAAAATCCAGTACTTTCTGGAACACTCACCAGCCTTATCCTGCAAAGATAGGAAAGCACAGGGAATTTGGAAGACTGTGTTTCATTCAAACTGTGGCAGGGCTGAGGGCAGCTAAATGAATGGGCGAGAACAGCGACTGCTTAGATACACGTGGTTACATGCTCCAGGCAGGACTTCAATGCCGACTGTGTTGTGATTTTAGCTGACTTTAGTATTCTTGGGGATCTTTTAACTCCTTCATGTGCCCTGCTCAAAAGCCCTTGCATCTGGAAGTGTGCTGTGTGCACAAGGAGGTCAAGGCTCACTGCTGTAATATTCTGAGCCTAAGTAGCCACAATCAAAAACCAAACACAAGGCCGGGCGTGGTGGCTCACACCTATAATCCCAGCACTTTGGGAGGCTGAGGCGGGTGGATCACCTGAGGTCAGGAGTTCGAGACCAGCCCAGCTAACATGGTGAAACCCCATCTCCACTAAAAATACAAAAATTAGCCGGGCGTGGTGGTGTGCACCTGTAGTCCCAGCTACTCAGGAGGCTGAGGCAGGGAGAATCGCTTGAACCCTGGAGGTGGAGGTTGCAGTGAGCTGATATCGTGCCACTGTATTCCAGCCTGGGTGACAGAGCAAGACTCTGTCTCAAAAAAAAAAAAAAAAAAGAAACCAAAAAAAACAAATCCAAGATGGGAACATGAAATGTCACCATCATGACTCCTGTACCATTTATGTATCTGTGTCAAATATCTCTTTAAAATACCTGGGTGTGGTGGGATCATACTTTCAAGATGGAAAGACCAAATTAAGGGACTTGCCCTAGGTCATGGACTGAAGCCAGGGTTTAATTCTCACCCCAGGGCTCCATTCACTTAAATAGCAATGTACTATCAAAAGTAGGGGGCATCACAGGACAAACACTGAATATGTAATTTGTGTATATACATACATGTGTATATATCTACACACATATATTTTTATAGGTTATATTCATATCTATTGTCATTCCATGCATTAATAAGTTTTAGTGTACACATACACACACCACACACACACATGCGTGTGCACAAGTTTTGGTGTGTTCTTTCTAAATCCCAGTGGATTTTCTTTTTCCTTCTTTTTTTTGAGACAGAGTTTCGCTCTTGCTGCCCATGCTGGAATGTAATGGTGCAATCTCGGCTCACTGTACCTCCACCTCCCGGATTCAAGTTAATTCTCCTGCCTCAGCCTCCTGAGTAGCTGGGATTACAGTCACCTGCTACCACACCTGGCTAATTTTTGTATTTTTTTAGTAGAGACGGGGTTCCACCATGTTGGCCAGGTTGGTCTCCAACTCCTGACCTCAGGGCATCCACCTGCCTCGGCCTCCCAAAGTGCTGGGATTACAGGCGTGAGCCACCGCGCCTGGCCCCAGTGGATTTTCTTAGGTACTCCTTGGGGTGCTAAAATGCAGCACCCACTGTGTCACATGACTCCCACTGAGATTGAGAGATGGCAGACATCTGGGAGAGGATCCAACCCAGTGGTCTTGATTAGGCTGTTGGGGCCAGGAGAGGTGACTTGCCAAAGGCCACGGAACTCACAAGGGAACCAGGCGGTGCTGGAGCCCAAGTCTCTTGACTCCCACCCCAGAGATCTTCCCCAGACAACACCTCGATGGGCTCACTGCCAGGTACCAGGACAACCTTCTGATGTTTGCTACCATCCTGCCCAAATTAAGAGCTAGGAAAGAGAAGAGGGAAGGACCTTCCTCCCTGAGGAATTGCAACCCCACTGAGCAGTTGGCACTAGGTGCCACCAGGCAGGGAGAACATTACAAAACTCCGATCCAAGAGCTGCTCAGAGTCAAAATGGTCCCAGGGTAGGGTGGTCTTGCGGTACCTGAAACTCTGGCAAAATTTCTTCAAATAATGTCTTTAAAATATATGATGGTTTTGGCCGGGTGTGGTGGCTCACGCCTGTAATCCCAGCACTTTGGGAGGCCGAGGCAGGCGGATCACCCGAGGTCAGGAGTTCAAGACCAGCCTGGCCAACATGGTGAAACCCCATCTCTACTAAAAATACAAAAATTAGTCGGGTGTGGTGGCAGGTGCCTGTCATCTCAGCCACTTGGGAGGCGGAGGCAGGAGAATCACTTGAACCCGGGAGGCAGAGGTTGCAGTGAGCCGAGGTCGTGCCATTGCACTCCAGCCTGGGGGAAAAGAGCGAGACTTCGTCTCCAAAAAAAAAAAAAAAAAAAACAACCACACACACACACAAATCAGCTGGGTGTTGTGGTGTGTGCCTGTAATCCCAGCTACACGGGAAGCTGAGGTAGGAGAATCTCTTGAACCCGAGAGGCGGAGGTTGCAGTGAGCTGAGATCACGCCATTGCACTCCAGCCTGGGCAATAGAGTGAGACTCTGTCTCAAAAAAATAAATAAATAAAAATTAAAAATAAATAGAAAAAAAGGCAGAACATATACTTGTTTATGCATAGTGGTTACAACTCTACACAAATATGCATCTGTGAATAAAGACTAAAAGGGCACACAGAAAAATTAAGAAGTTATGTTAGCCTTGAGAGGAAAACAGGCTCTTTTTGTTTGTTTGTTAATTTAATTTATTTATGTATTTTGAGACGGAGTTTTGCTCTATCACCCAGGCTGGAGTGTAGTGGCGCCATCTCAGCTCACTGCAACCTCCAACTCCTAGGTTCAAGCAATTCTCCTGCCTCAGCCTCCCAAGTAGCTGGGATTACAGGTGCACACCATGACAGCTGGTTGATTTTTGTATTTTCAGCTGGTCTGAACTCCTGACCTCGAGCAATCCACCCGCCTCAGCCTCCCAAAGTGCTGGGATTACAGGTGTGAGCTACCGCACCTGGGCTTTTTCTTTTTAAAACAAACAACAACAAAAAACCCCAAAGTATCAAAGGTTTAAAGAAAAGGCATTCATTTCAAAACCAGCTTAAGACTATCTAGTTCTCTAGGTTCGGCAGCCACATTCCAGCATAAGATGCCAACTGGGGACTGAGTGAGAACTGGTCTCCATCCATACTCTGCCTCTCTTATGTCAAAATCTCCCACTGATGTCTGTTCTCTCTCTTCCTCCCTCAAAATCAACCCCAAGCCAGACACATTTATTAGGTCCTTGTTTTATTCTAAGTTGCCTGGGAGAAGGAAGCGGGCAACCATTAATAACCTGACGTCAGGGGGCACAGGGAGATCGGGACCCTCTCAAAAAACAGAACTCGCTCTCCAACAGCTGCTTCCTGATGCTTAAGCCTCCCCAGCTGAGCAGGAGATGAGCGATAAGGATCACTCCCACCCCACCGGAGATCGGCCTATTTCCAGTGACACTGAAGCTCCAAGCTGGAGGCCAGCCTCCCACATAACAGTGGGATCCTCTCAGAGATATCCTGTGCAGGTGAAGGTTTTACTTCTATAGCCCTAGCTTGGCTGGACTGTCACTACAAGGGAGCAGAGAAAACAAGAAGGGGTCACACGAGGGCAACCAGCAACCAGGGGCTCCAGCCACCACTGACCGCCAAGCTGTGTGCAGAATTAGATCATCCCTGAGGGTAGATCTCTAACGGGGAAGGCACTAAAGTGAGTCTTAGCTCAAGAGTCAGAGAAACAGGCTCCCTAATCCCCTCCTACCCCGTCCCTCCAGTACACCTCCTCACTCAACAGTTCTCATTCACTGGGGCCTGCTGCGTGCCAAGCACTGTACTGAGGACAATATACATTTATGCCCTTGAAACTCAAAGCAAACTTGCAAGGAGGCTGCCCTGATTGCCCCTATTTTAAAGAACGATAAACGGAGACTCAGAGTGAATTATTTACTCACTCTCACATCTCACAGCTTTTTTTTTTTTTTTTTTTTTTGAGACACGGCATTGTTGTCACCCAGGCTGGAGTGTAGTGGTGCTATCATGGCTCGCTGCAGCCTCAACTTCCCGGGCTCAAGTGATCCTCCCCGGCCTCAGTCTCCCAAGTAGCTGGGGCCACAGGTGGGCACCACCATGCCTGGTTTATTAAAAATAAATACATAGGCTGGGCATGGTGGCTCACACCTGTAACCCCAGCACTTTGGGAGGCTGAGGTGGGCAGATCAGGAGGTCAGGAGATCGAGGCCATCCTGGCTAACATGGTGAAACCCTGTCTCTATTAAAAATATTAAAAAAAAATTAGCCGGGCGTGGTGGCGGGCACCTGTAGTCCCAGCTACTCGGAAGGTTGAGGCAGGAGAATGGCGTGAACCCGGGAGGCGGAGCTTGCAGTGAGCCGAGATCACACCACTGCACTCCAGCCTGGGCGACAGAGCAAGACTCCATCTTAAAAAATATATATATATACACACACACATATTTTTTTAGTAGAGATGGCATCTCGCTTTGTTGCCCAGGCTGCTCTTGAACTCCTAGCTTCAAGCGATCTTCCTGCTTCAGCCTCCCAAAGTGTGGGATTACAAGCATGAACCTTGCACCCCACACCCAGCCTCTCACAACTTCTAAGTGGTGATATGAGCCCATTTCTGGCAGACCTTGGAGCATGTGATTTTCTATATGAGGTGATGCTGCCTGACCTGTGCAGGTGTCTGCAGCTGAGGATATACATGTGGAGCAGGGTGGGGTAGGAAGGGTCTGGGAGCCGGTTAATCTAAGACTCTTGGAGCTAAGACTCACATTACTGCCTCCCCCATTAAAGCTCTATCCCCAGGCATGGCTGCATTTGAAACCTCCTGAAAGGAGACTTCCCTTACCCAGGAGCCCACTCCCACTTCCTGCTCTCAGGAACCTCCCAGTGTTCTGGTGTTCTGGGAGGTGAGGGGTGGGGAGGATCCCCCTGAAGCACAGGCCAGGACTCTGCCGGCATAGTCAGGAGTAGATCGGCACAAGGCCTCGCTTCTAGTGTGTTCCTGTCTGCTCTGTCCAAACTCCATCTTGTGTTCCTTGGTTATTCCAGCTCCCAGGAAGAAAAACCAGAACTGTGACCCAATACCACTTGCCCCACCTTCACTGCCCATGTGCCAATCCATGCCAGGCTCGTTGATGCAAAGGTGCCACTGCACAGCCACCCTGGGGCAGATCCCATTTCCTGGAGATGAACATCCTCTACTTTGATGGCCCCTTCCTGGAGAAAGGGGCAAGGTCCCAGATTTCATGACATGTCTTCCCCCCACCACCCCCAGCCTCCAAGCTACAAGATAGTGCCCATTCCCCAGGTATCCCTACAGGGTGTAGGGCAGGGAGGGAGGAGTCTACTGGGAAGGGGGGTGAATCAGGGAGATCACGGATCATAGGAGGAGGACAAGGAGGTAGATAAGGAGGAAAGCTATAGTGCACACCAGAACCTCCCAGCTACTTCCACTTTCTGCCGTCTCTCTATGGGTTAATAATAATTGACCCTCCACTGTCCACCAGCCACTTCTGGCTTCTGAGCACTTGACATGTGGCCAGCATGGAATAATAAACACTGGAGACTGGGATGGTGGGAGGGTGGGAACCCAATGAGGGATGAGAAGTTACTTAATGGGTACAATGTACACGATTGGGTGATGGTTACACTACAAGCCCAGACTTCACACTACACGACATATCCATGTAACAAAACTATACTTGCACTCCTTGTATTTATACACATAAAAATAAAAAATAGGCAGGGCACGGTGGCTCACGCCTATAATCCTAGCACTCTGGGAGGCTGAGTCAGGCAGATCACCTGAGGTCAGGAGTTCGAAACCAGACTGGCCAACATGGTGAAACTCCATTTCTATTAAAATACAAAATTAGCTAGGCACGGTGGCGTGTGCCTGTAATCCCAGCTACTTGGGAGGCTGAGGCAGGAAGTATTGCTTGAACTCAGGAGGCAGAGTTTGCAGTGAGCCGAGATCACGCCATTGCACTCCAGCCTGGGCAAAAGAGTGAAACTCTGTCTCGAAAAAATTAAAAAAAATAAAAATAAATCTGGCAAGTCCAAATGGATATGTGCACAAGTGGAAAATACACACTGGACTTCTAAGATTTAGTATTTAAAAAAGAGGATGTATAAAATATCTCATTAATATTTTTACACTATGATGTGTTAAGATGATATTCTGAATATAGTGAGTCAAAATGTACCATTTCCTCTTACTTGTTAAAATGTAACTATTAAAATATAAATTATGTATGGCACTTGCCTAAGACTTCTATTGGAGAGCAATAATTTAGACATTTTCCCCCTTATTTCACAAGCAGCATGTTCCCTTGTAGATGGATAAATGAAGCCAACTATTGTTCACAGCTGGGTCAAAATATTTACATGTTAACAATTTATGCTACATTGTTTTAAATTAAATCTTAATATCTAATTTTTACATCCAATCAGGCATTGAATGGCTAGGTTGTTTCCATTTTCAGTTGAAACTCTGTAAGGTCCTTTCAGGCAATTATGTGCATATCCTTAACTATTTCCAGATGATACATTCTTGTGAGTCTGTCCCCCAGGCTGGAGTGCAGTGGTGTACCTCAGCTCACTGCAACCTTCCATTCCTGGGTTCAAGCAATTCTTGTGCCTCAGCCTCCCAAGTGACAGGGGCTACAGGCACACGCCACCATGCCCAGTTTTTTTGTTTGTTTGTTTGTTTTTTGAGATGGAGTCTTGCTCTGTCGCCAGGCTGGAGTGCAGTGGCACAATCCCAGCTCACTGCAACCTCTGCCTCCTGGGTTCAAGCGATTCTCCTGCCTCAGCCTCCCGAGCAGCTGGGATTACAGGCGTGCGCCACTACGCCCAGCTAATTTTTGTACTTTTAATAGAGACGGGGTTTCACCATGTTGGCCAGGATGGTCTTGATCTCTTGACCTTGTGATACGCCCGCTTCGGCCTCCCAAAGTGCTGGGATTACAGGCGTGAGCCACCGCGCCCGGCCTTTTTTTTTTTTTTTTTTTTTCTTTTTTGAGGCAGAGTCTGTATTGCCGAGACTGGAGTGCAGTGGTATGATCGCAGCTCACTGCAACATCTGCCTCCTGGGTTCAAGTGATTCTTGTGCCTCAGCGTCCAGGCGTGCGCCACCATGCCCAGCTAATTTTTGTATTTTTAGTAGAGACGGGGGTTTCACCATGTTGGCCAGGCTGGTCTTGAACTCTTGACCTCAGATGATCCACCCGCCTCGGCCTCCCAAAGTGCTGGGATTACAGGCGTGAGCCTACAGGTGTGAGCCACCATGCCCTGCCTGGCTGGCTAATTTTTGTATTTTTAGTAGAGACAGGGTTTCACCGTGTTGGCCAGGCTGGTCTTGAACTCCTGACCTCAGGTGATCCACCAGCCTCGGCCTCCCAAAGTGCTAGGATTACAGGTGTGAGCTACTGCACCCGGCCAGGAAGCTACCTTTTTTCCCCCTAATATATTTAAATGGCCACCCCACAAAGCTTATACTACCTTACAGGCTCTAATCAACTATATGATTGAATCTTTTGGGCTTTGGAAGTGGATAAGCTCATCATCTGCAACTAATAATAATTTTGCCTCCTCCACTCCTCAATATCTCATTTTTTACAAGATTTGTTACACTGCCAATATAATGTTGAATAATACCACTGACATGAAATAATACCACTGACATGAAACATCTCTCTTTCTGGCACTTACAGTGATATCCTAAACCTCTGGCATCTAATCTAGCAGCCACAAGCCACATAAGGCTACTGAGTACTTAACATGTGGCTAGTGTGATTAAGGAGCTGAATTTTTAATTTATTTTTTTTTTTGAGACAGGGTCTCACTCTGTTAACCAGGCTCTAGTACAGTGGCACAATCGCAGCTCATTGTAGCCTCAACCTCCCAGGCTCAAGCAATCCTTCCACCTCAGTCCCGAGTAGCTGGGACTACAGGTGTGCACCACTGTGTTGCCCAGCCAAGTCTTAAAATTCCTGGCCTCAAGTGTAATCTCAAAGTGCTGGGATTACAGATATGAGCCACCACACATGGCCAGAATTTTAAATTTTAATTATTTTACATTTAAAAATTGATAATTGGCCGGGCATGGTGGCTCAAGCCTGTACTCCTAGCACTTTGGGAGGCCGAGGCGGGTGGATCACGAGGTCAGGAGTTCGAGACCATCCTGGCCAACATGGTGAAACCCCGTCTCTACTAAAAATACAAAAAAATTAGCTGGGCGTGGTGGCGGGCGCCTGTAGTCCCAGCTACTCGGGAGGCTGAGGCAGGAGAATGGCAGGAACCTGGGAGGCGGAGCTTGCAGTGAGCTGAGATGGCGCCACTGCACTCCAGTCTGGGGGACAGAGCCAGACTCTGTCTCAAAAAAAAAAAAAATTGATAATTGGCCAGGCGCGGTGGCTCACGCCTGTAATCCCAGCACTTTGGGAGGCTGAGGCAGGTGGATCACAAGGTCAGGAGTTTGAGACCAGCCTGACCAATATGGAGAAACCCCATCTCTACTAAAAATACAAAATTAGCTGGGTGTGGTGGTGCATGCCTGTAATCCTAGCTACTCAGAAGGCTGAGGCAGGAGAATGGCTTGAACCCAGGAAGCAGAGGTTGCGGTGAGCCGAGATCGCACCATTGCACTCCAGCCTGGGCAACAAGAGTGAAAACTCCATCTCAAAAACAAACAAACAAACAAACAAAAACTGATAATTGGCCGGGCACAGTGGCTCACATCTGTAATCCCAGCACTTTGGGAGGCTGAGGAGTATGGATCACTTGAGGTCAGGGGTTCGACCCCAGCCTGGCCAACATGGTGAGATCCTGTCTCTACTAAAAATACAAAAATTAGCCCGGTGTGGTGGTGGGCACCTGTAATCCCAGCTACTCGGGAGGCTGAGACAGGCGAATTGCTTGAACACAGGAGGTGGAGGTTGCAGTGAGATGAGATCATGCCACTGCACTGCAGCCTGGGCAACAGAGCAAGACTCTGTCTCCAAAAAAAAATAAAAATAAAAATAAAAAAATAAAAAAAATTAATTTCCCCTTTCTTTAGTTTTCAAAACATGGCTCCTAGAAAACATAAAGTTCCATATGTGACTAGTGTCACATTCCTATTGACAGCACCGTCCTAGGGCTAGTACCACTGATCATCCTGTTTACTGTGATTTGAATATCACACAAGTATTCTCCACCACCTTAAGGAATTCACAATTCTTACAGTTTATGGGAAAATGATGCCAGTAACTCACTCAGCCAGGCTGAGTTATGGGAAAACACACTACAGCTTAAAATAATTTACCCTTTAATTGCTGGAAGATACAGCATAAGGAGTCTAGTCTAGTTTAAACGGTGACTCATTATCAAGAACACTCTGGAATAACATCTCTCCATGGGGATCCCAACAGATAGCAAGACTGTGTGCTGAGGAACCCACTCTAGGAAATACTATTCTAGACCCCTGGGTAGACCCCTCCCCAGACTCTGCAGTAACTATTCCTGGGCCACACGTCATGGAGAAAATACATGAAAGAACTAAGATTTGTTGACCTTTTTACCCTGTACCAGGCATTGTGTTAGGTGATCTACTTTGATTAAACTGTCTCTTTTCTTCTTCTTTTTTTTTTTTTCTGAGAGAGGGTCTTGCTTTGTCCCTCAGGCTGGAGTACACTGTAGCAGTGCAATCAAGGCTCACTGTAACCTCAAACTTCTGGGCTCAAGCCATTCTCCTACCTCTGCTTCCCAAAGTGCTGGGATGATAGGCATGAGCCACCATAGCCTGCCTTTCTTTAAACTTTATAGTCATACACGGTCCCAAGCATTTGAAAAACTTTATCTCATGTATTCTTCCCAACAATCCCACGGAGTTATCCTTATCATCCCGAGCTCGCAGATAAGAGCACTGAGACTTAGAGGGGCACGTGCTTTACTCAAGTCACACACAGTTGGTTAGGAGAGAGAGAGACACAAGAATCCAGATGTGCTGGACTCTGGGTTTTTTCCACTCCACCATAAGGAACATCGGGGTGGGGGAGGGGCGAGGGGGACAGTGGATCATAAGCGTCCCTGGGGCTCAGGCCTGGGAGGGCTGCTGAAGGCTCTGGATGCATGAGGATACACAGGATACGCAGTTTTGCACACAATTTCAGGTTAACATCTCCTGAGTCTGAGCACCTCATTCCCCACCACTCCAGGGAACGTATAAATTAATCCTGGAAAATACACACTACAGCCCAGTGCTCCAGGTCCATCCAGGGGAGCCCCCTGCTCCTTGTGGGCTGGGAACCGGCTGCCCTGCTTATCTTCTTCATCTTCGTTCCTGCACCCACCTCATCTTTATCCTCATCCTCATCCCAGAACCACAGGCTTCAGGCCAGGGGAGAAGCAGGTCAGCAGGAGGTGAAGGGGAAACCTTCCTTCACCTCCTGGGAATTAGAACAGCACAGAGAAGGGAAGAAAAAGGAGCCAAGACCTGGGAGTGACCGGAAGCAACAACGGAGGAGTCAAGACGATGAGGAGCCACTGACTCAAGGACATCCGGCAACTTCACTTGATTACAGGGCCCTTCCTGGAAACGTGGGCTTCCCGGAGCCACCACCCGACGCCAGCCACCAGCAGAGGGACGATCTGGGCCAGGCAGGATGGATTCCTGGTGGGGGGCCCCACTGCCCCCATACAGGCTGGGCCCTCCTCCTCCTCTGGGAGTGGTGCTACTACTGGGCAGCAGGGTGCCTCCCTCCTGCTCGGGATCGCAGAAGTAAGCGCCGCGCTTGAAATCAGATCTGCCAGGCCTTGTTTGGTTTCACTTTGCCTCTCCTAAGAGCCGGGTGCTCAGCTGAGAACTGGGAATTTCAAGGCCACCTGGGGGTCTCCAGAAGGAGACTGGCAGATCTAAACTCCCTCCAGAGCAGACAGGCAAATCTTGCATCTTGGCCCTGCCGGAAGTTGGGGACAAAGAGCCCCACTCCCTAGGTCACAAGCTGGCCTGCCATGTGGGTCAAGTTATTTGTGCCTCAGTTTCCTCATTAGCTCTCAGAGCAATTGATAACATTACATACCTCCCAAGTGCTGTGCTGGGGTGAGCACAATTCCATGTGTGCTATAAAGATGATGCTGTCACACCCAGTGACACTCCAGCCACTGTCACTTCCCAAACTTCATAGAGAAAAGCCGCCTGAGAGCACCTAATTCAAAAGTCTGTACGGTGAAACGTGGCCTGAGACAATGGCTGACCCTTTTCAAAGTCCTGGGGGTTCCCAGGATTATCTGATGCAGGGGGAAGGGTCCCCCAAGCTGCTGAAGCCCAGGTACAGATTCTGCCCTCCCTCTGTAGTCTCTGCCAGCAGTGGGGGCAGGAAACCCTCGGATCTGGTTTCTTTCCTGATCTGAGTTCCCTCATCCCGTCACCTTTTAACCTTTAATGATGCCAGAGGGAGAAGCCTGGCTTTTCTCAGACGAGATGGTGAGGTGGAGGTGGGAAAAGAGAAGCTCCTCCATTCCTTCCTAGGATAAGGGTAAAAGTAACTCAGGAATTTGCCAGACCCCGGGTGCTACTAGCAACAAATAATGCACAGGCCAGGCGCCGTGGCTCATGCCTGAAATCTCAGCACATTGGGAGGCAGAGGCAGAAGTGGGAAGATCGCTTGAGCCCAGGAGCTTGAGACCAGCCTGGGCAGCACAGTGAGACCCTGTCTCAAAAAAAAAAAAAAAAATTTAAATTAGCCAGGCATGGTGGCACACATCTATAGTCTCAGCTACTCAAGGCTGAGGTGGGAGGATCTCTTGAGCCCAGGAGTTTGAGACTGCAGTGAGCTGTGATCACATCACTGCACTCCAGCCTGGCCAACAGAGCAAAAAGCCTGTCTCAAAACAAAAAAATAATGCACAAAACTTCAACATGATCAACCCCCGATAAAATATAATCTGATCTTTTGGACCTAACCAGATTCTCCTTAGAGGTAGCCACAAATCGTACTGCGAGCCCCTAGGCTCTTTTTGGGCTCTCTACTCCTTGTACCACTTGACAAAGCCTTAAACCCAATTCCAGGACTTGAGGGCAACAGGTCCCTTTCTGATGCTTCAGGGTTGGAGGCAACAGTGTAAGGAAAGAAGGTTGCACTGAGTGAAGACCCGAGGTAGAGAGGAAGGACAGGCAGGGAAGAGAAGCTAGCACACAGAACCTGGCTTCGTTGGCACACTTGGAGAGATTCAAAGCTGGGATCTCCAGACCAAGTTCAGTGACTGCCAGAACTGCAGGTGGCCGGGCAAAAGGAGAACCCAGAGTCTCATCCTGGGAGGTGGAGGCTGCCCCAGACAACCTCTGCTACCGTGATGGCCAAGGCAGAAGACGGTGGCTGAAGCAGCTCTGGCTGAGCACAGACATCCAGGGATCCTTCTTGCCTGGCACTGTGGTTTTTCCAGATGCCTTCAGTTCCATCTTTGGGGTGAAGGGGAAACACCAGGTGTGCAGAGCAGTTTCTCACAGGTGGGTTAAGAACTGTAAGCCTTCATTAATGACCACACCCTAAACTGTGCTCACCTGAATCCCAAAAGAGAGCCCCTTCCTCAGCTTGAGTGGAGGCTGAGTGGAGACGGCCAGTTCCCCTGTTCCTGGCAAGGGAGGGCTTTGGATGCCAGCATTGCCATCCTGGCACAGAGCCCAGAGCTGCAAGCTGGCAGTGCCTGGGGGAGACTCCAATGTAAGTTAGTTGGAAGGAAGCCCAAGTCTCCTCAAGGAGGCGTATTTTAAGCTGGAGCTTTAGGGGCACCGTGAGCGGGAATGTGGGAAACTAATGTCTGAATTTTTCTTTCTTTCTTTCTTTTTTTTTAGACGGAGTCTCGCTCTGTGGCCCAGGCTAGAATGCAGTGGCGCGATCTCGGCTCACTGCAAGCTCCGCCTTCCGGGTTCATGCCATTCTCCTGCCTCAGGGTGTGAGCCACCGCGCCTGGCCCTGAATTTCTCTTTTTTTGTTTTTTTTTTGTTTTGTTTTTTGAGATAGAGTCTCATTCTATCGCCCATGCTGGAGTGCAGTGACATGATCTTGGCTCACTGCAAACTCCACCTCTTGGGTTCAAGCGATTCTTGTGTCTCAGCTTCCCCAGTAGCTGGGATTATAGGTGCACGCCACCATGCCTGGCTAATTTTTGTATTTTTAGTAGAGACGGGGTTTCACCATATTGGCCAGGCTGATCTCAAACTCCTGACCTCAAGTGATCTGCCCGCCTTTGCCTCCCAAAGTGCTGAGATTACAGGCGTGAGCCACTGTGCCCGGCCCTAATGTCTGAATTTCCTTCCCAACGCACTCAAGCAAAAAGGGCTGTGTCCAGTGCCACATGTGGGCTCCTTCCAGCACTACCATCCAGTTCCCTGCCGAGAGAGGGCAGGCATGGGCTTGGCCTTCCTAGAGCACCCCAGAAGCACTGGCTGGAGTTGGCCTTCAGGACACTCTGCCAGATGACCCCTCGAAGTGTCCCCAGCTCCAGAATTTGGTTCTTTTCCTCACGGTCGAGAAAAATCCTCCAGTACGTAGGTCAGAAGAGCTACGCAGAGCTCAGGTCACATTGCTCAACCCTTCTCCCTCCGCCCACAGGCCTTATCTCTGGCATCAACCCAGCTCCCCATTCCTCCAAGGGATGAACTCCTCCCTCCCCCGACAGGGACAAACTCCTCTGAGTCTGCAGAACCAGAAT
Source organism: Hylobates moloch (assembly GCF_009828535.3). NCBI lineage: Eukaryota > Metazoa > Chordata > Mammalia > Primates > Hylobatidae > Hylobates > Hylobates moloch. The sequence continues at coordinate 17,725,486 of NW_026652290.1, forward strand.
GAGAACACAGAAGGCTGGACTTACTGCTAACCAAGCGCAACCCTGACCACTCTGGCTTCTGACTTCTTCACTTCGAACCCAATCCAAACGTGGGGGCGTGGGATGGGGGAGAGTGAAAGGGAGAGGCCAACATCAAACACCTTTTGGCCACACCTGCGCACACACAGTCCTGGCCGCAGAAATCAGTCACTCCAAAGGGGTGGAAGCCCTGGGCCACTGCCAACCCAAGGCCCTTCTGGAAAAGCTCTGGACTTGTAAAGAAGGGTTGGCCAGGGCTGGGTGCAGTGGTTTACACCTGTAATCCCAGCTCTTTGGGAGGCCAAGGTGGGTGGATTGCCTGAGCTCAGGAGTTGGCGACCAGCCTGGGCAACACAGTGAAACCCTGTTTCTACTAAAATACAAAAAAAATTGGCCAGGCGTGGCGGCATGCACCTATAGTCCCAGCTACTGGGAAGGCTGAGGCAGGAGAATTGCTTGAACCCAGGGGGTGGAGGATGCAGTGAGCCAAGATTGCACCACTGCACTCCAGCCTGGGTGACAGAGCAAGGCTCTGTCTCAAAAATATAAAGGGTCGGCCAGGTGCAGTGGCTCATACCTGTATGCCCAGCACTTTGAGAGGCCGAGGTGGGGTAAGATCCCTTGAGCTCAGGAGTTCAAGACCAGCCTGGGCAACATGGTGAAACCCTACCTCTACAAAAAAATACAAAAAATAGCTGGGCGTGGTGGTGGGCGCCAGTAGTCCCAGCTACTCGGGAGGCTGAAGGGGGAGGATAGCTTGAGCCCAGGAGGTCCAGCCTGCAGTGAGCCTTGACTATGATGCTGCACCGCAACCTGGGTGACAGAGCAAGACCTGGTCTCAAAAAAATTAATAAATAAAATAAAAATTATTTTTAAAATCAAAAGACTGGTGTAAGATTCCTCTCCCAGGTCAACACTCACTCCCCTGACCTTTATACATGAGACCCCCCCTTTGCTTCTGACTCCTTGGTCTCTGGTCCTGTGAGGTGCTGTCAGGTTCCAGAGGCACAGTGGAGGCAGGGTACAGAGGATGGGGACAAGCACGCTGGGTGGGCAAGGGTAAGAGAGAAACCAGGGGAAAAGAGAAGAGGAATCCAAAAAGAGAGAGGCAGAAACCCCAGAAAATGGAGAATCGTTCACAGCACAGGCCTAGGCTGTACAGCAGAGCAGGAGCAAGCTGCCCTCTGTGCGCAGGGACCCTAGGACTTCAGGGAGATTTCAGAGGCGAGGCGCTGAGACTCACCCCAGAACCACCGCCCATATGATCACAGCGGCCCCCTCCTAGTCCCTGCAGGGGTCCACCAGGATGCCTGGGAATCCACTTGGGATCTCCCCAAATTCACTGACCCCCCCCTTGTGGGAAGGAGCAGCTGTCTTCAAGGAGTGGAGAGGCAAAGTCCAAGTTCAGAGGAGATAAACCACCCCACTAATCAGTCAGTCACATGGGCAGCTCACACAGGGCAGTTGATGAGAGCAGGAAAAGGTAGGGCACCCCCGCATTCAGCAGGCACTGGTTTCCCAGCAGAGACAGAGCCTCAGGAGATCCTGGTGGATGCCCCACTATTGCCCCAGGAGCCCTTGGGGCTGCCAGGGGCTCTCTTAGGGCCTGGCTCAGTCCCAGCCAACTCCCGATTTCTGGGAGAAATCTGCAGCTCAGCAATCCCTTCCTTTGTGGCCTGTTCTTTGTTCTCTTAAAATTCAGTCCATCCTGCTGGTGGTCCCTCCTCCACCCTAGCCTCAGAAGCGGGCGGGGGCTGAGGGAGTTATTGGAAACCCAGACTGCCAAAGAAGTCGCCTTGCAGGAGGCCCCTGTCACCGGCCCCTCATTATTTACACTCGCTGGATGGGACCTTTCTCTGGTACAGATGGCTGCTGGGGTTCGGACGAGAGAGAGATTTTCCCTCCAGCACCCTGGCCCCTCAGGGGAGGGCAGGGGGCTTCACAGCGAAGGGGCTCCCAAGGACTCCACCCGGATCCAGCTGCTCAGCTATCTGGGCAAACAGTGGGCACCGGGCACCCAGTAAGGGATGTGGGAGTTGGTCAGATTGCAAGGGGTGGGAGTCGAGGAGAGAGAGAGAAGTTCCAGAGGTAACAAGAAAAGAAAAGGCATTGTATTTCCCCTCCATCCTCCCAGGGAGAAAAAGAAAACTTCCAAAGCCCAGGCCGCAGTCACTGGGAAAACACAGGGAACCTGGTTTGAGTTAGCAGAGAGCACCCCTCCCCCAGTCTCTCTCGCTCACACACACACACACACACACACACACACACACACACACACACGCACTTCAGTCCTCTCCCAGGAAGCTGGCTCAGCCTCAGCCCCGGCTCCCGCCCAGCTCTCCAGCCCTCCTGGCCGGGGCACTCACCGGCTGACGGGATCCCCGCGGGCAAGACGGCTCCTGCGGGACGCGCCGGGGGCAGGGGGCAGTTTTGTAACCCCGGCTGGGGGCGCTCCGGGGAGGGGGCGGGGCCAGGGACGGCCGATCCGCGCGCACCCGCCCCAAGCGGGCGATTAAATCATTAACCGACCGCTCCCGCCTGCGATCCCGCTGAGCGCGCTGAGCTCGGGGCGCACGAGCCCCAGGAGCGGCCGTCTCCCCGGCTCCAAGGGGGCGGGTGGCTCGACTGCCCTCACCCCGCACCCCGCCGGGAGGCGCCTCGGCCTCCCGGGCTTCCGAGGGAGCGGGCGGGGCGGGAGCCTGGCGGGGAGGGAAGGGTTCGCGGGGCGGGAGTAGGGGAACGGAGGACCATTTGTTCCTTCGGCCATTCCCTTCCAGACAGCTCCTTCCCTCTGGCTCCCCGGCCGGGTGACATTGGGTGGCGTGTGCTGCAGTGTGTGTACGAGAGCGAGATGTGTACACGCCTCTGCCCGTACAGGCGGAGAATTCGGTTCTTATTCATGAAGAACTCCGGGAACACACACGCCCCCCTCGCGGATATCGCGGGCCGCGCGCCGCCGATTGCTGCGCTCCTGCCCACACCGACACACACCCCATTCCTGGGAAGGGGGAAGCCCTTTAAAACCGGCCCCCAACTCCCCCAGCGGCACCCTCGGCCAGGCCCGGGAGTTCCAGCGTGGAGAGAGGAAATCGAGTCCCAGCAACGCTGCGCCCGGCTCCCTGACACCTCCTCCTCTGCACACCGCGCTCTGCCAGGACACTGGGCGCGCGGCTCAGCGTCCCAGGCACCGCGGCGGGCGCGGTGAGAAGCGCAAGCGCCGAGAAGTGGGGGCTCCGTGCCCTTCTCCCCGCGCCGCGGCCTCGCATCCCCAGCTTCGATCCTCTCTGCCCCACAGGGGGACTCGAGACCCCCAAGCCCACCCAGGCCACCCAGCGCGAAGGCGGCTACCACAGCCAGAGGCAGTTGCCCGTCGCCTACCTCGGTCCCGGGAGACCCGAGCGCCGGGCCGGCTGCGCTGTCCCCTCCGTGGGCTCCGCGCGGCGGCGGGGCTAGCGGCCCCTGTCAGCGCCGGCGTTTGTTTCCCTCTGGCTCTCGGGCTTTCAGGGCTGGAAGCCTCGAGGACACTCCCCTTCCAGGCTCCGCCCGCGCCCTCCCCGCTCACCCCTCCCCGCGCACCCCTCCGCGCTGATGTCACGGCGCCGCCGCAGCCAATGGCCGTCGGGCACCTCTGCCCGACTGCTCGGCCTCCTCGGTTCAAACTGAAAGCCTGAGACTTTCCCAACTCCTTATGGGGCAGCCTGGGCCCGCCCGGCTTCCGGGAGACACTCCCGCCCCAGCCTGCGCTCCGGCCGCGAACCCCCACTGCGGCCCCCAGGGCCAGGGGCGCGTCTCCCTCTGGGGGCCTGGCGCGAGGCTCTTTTAAGGCTCTTCCCTATTCGAGCCAGGGCAAGAAACCAAGAACTCCAGCCCGGGTGGCGTTCCTCGTTCCTGCTCCCTCCCGGACCTGCTAACCACCTGGCTGTAGTACTGTCGGGAGATGGGGGCAGGAGGGCTGGCGCCACCAGCTTCGTGGGTGCCATCCCAGACTCGTTGGAAACGAGGGAGCGGGGAGGAGCTGGCCAGCCCGAGGCCAGGCTTGGACTGGGCGTCAGAAATGTTTCTACAGGGTGACAGCCCTTGAGCTCCTCGCATCCCCAAGTCTGTGCCTTTGCCTCCTAAGTATCAGCTGAGGCTAAATTTGTACCAGGTGAACGTCAAGGAGGATCAACTCCTGAGTCCCACAGCCTGAATCCAAGTCCCAGGCCTTGGACTCCATTCTTTTTAGAGGAATAGTTTCAGTTGAAATGATCATTACCAAGGTACAATGCCAGCTGCGAAGTAGTCAACTAAAGTGGACAAGGCGCAAAGTGAAAAGTTCCCTTGCCAATAGCTGAACCCCACCCTCGGTTTTTAAAGGAAGTGAAGGTGAAGGCCCCAGACTTTCCCCATGGCTAAGCCCTCAGGAACATTCTGCTTTCTGGGGACGGCACATTTCCGTTTCCCTCTGCAGTGCGACAGCAACCAGCTCTTGAGATCTGATGGTTTGGCCACTCTATCCTGCTGTGAAAATTAAATTCTGGGCTGGGTGCAGTGGCTCATGCCTGTAATCCTAGCATTTTGGGAGGCCAAGGCAGGTGGGGGGCCACTTCAGGTCAGAAGTTTGAGACCAGCCTGGCCAACATGGCGAAACCCCATCTCTACTAAAAATACAAAAATTAGTCGGGCATGCTGGTGGGCGCCTGTAATCCCAGCTACCCAGGAGGCTGAGGCAGGAGAATCGCTTGAACCCGAGAGGCGGAGGTTGCAGTGAGCCGAGATCACGCTATTGCACTCTAGCCTGGGTGACAGAGGGAGACTCCATCTCAAAAAAAAAAAAAAAATGGAAAATCAAATTCTGAACTGGACACGTGGAGGGAAAGGTAGGGTTTGGAGCCACTTGGGAGGCAGACACTATGTGGATTCGAACCCTGGTGGGGTTATCATGGGTGTAAACCAAAAAGTGACTAAGGCAGGTCTCAATCAAATAGAGGTTTAGTTAGCCAAGGTTGAGGATCCACCGGGGAAAAACTCACCTTTTTTCCAAAAAGGTTTTGGGAACTTCCCTATTTAAAAGAGAAAAAGCAAGCAGGAAAGGAAAAGAAGAGGGAGGGAGGAAAGGCATTGAGGTTACAAGCGTGTGAGGCTCTGATTTAGTGTCTGTAAGTCTACATTTTACATGTGAAAGAGAACAGAAGAAAAAGTCAATGATGCATTGTCTCCTACTCAGTACGTCTAAGGGGAGCAAAGGAAATTAGGCTGACACAGGGTTGTGAAACTGCAGCTATCTGGGAACAAAAAGAAAGCAGCTTCTGTGGTTTCCAAGCTTAACTTCCCCCCCACCCCCCCACACTTTTTTTTTTTGGAGACAGGTTCTTGCTCTGTCGCCCAGGCTGGAGTGCAGTGCTGCAATCACAGCTCACTGTGGCCTTGACCTCCTGGGCTCAAGCGATCCTCTCACCTCACCCTCCTGAGTAGCTGAGACTACAGGCGTGCGCCACCACGCCCAGCTACATATTTTGTACTTTTTCTTTTGTAGAGACAGGGTTTCGTCATGTTGCCCAGGCTGGTCTCAAGCTCCTGAGCTCAAGCAATCCACCCACCTCAACCTCCAAAAGTGCTGGGATTAAACCTTCCCTTTGACATAGTGAATTTGGGGTCCCGAGATTCTATTCTCTTTCACATGGGTTAGTCGCTGATTCCCACCTCTGACCCTTAGCTAGCCTGGCTGTCCTTATGTGTCCAAAGAGCACAGGACCCCTCTGCTAGCCTCGTCTGGAGGGTGTAAAGAGGAATGAGGTATCAGGCGTGAAAGCGCTTTATGACTAGAAAGCAACCAGAATGGAGTTGATTGCTGTCATCATGACCTGGAGCCAAAGGTGTCCTCAAAAGAAGTAGGAGCTTCAACAGGACTGTGGGTGAGGCTCGCTGGATAGAGGTTTGGAGACACCTCTGGCTTGGAATTCTAGCTCTGCCATTTATGAGCTGACAAGTTATCCACCAGCTTCCCCATCTGTAAAGTGAGAGCAGCAATCTCTACCTTCCCCTATTGGGGTGAATATTAAAAGAGATCACTTAGGCTGGGCACGGTGGCTCATGCCTGTAATCCCACTGCTTTGGGAGGCTGAAGCCAGTGGATCGCTTGAGCCCAGGAGTTCAAGAGAGAAACCTGGGCAACATGGTGAAACCCTATCTCTACAAAAGTATACAAAAATCAGCCAGGTGTGGTGGTGCATGCCTGTTAGTCCCAGCTATTCGGGAGGCTGAGATGGGAGAATCCACTTGAGCCTGGAGGTTGAGACTACAGTAAGTCAAGATCATGCCACTGCACTCTAGCCTGGGTGACAGTCGGAGACCCTGTCTCAAAAAACAAACAAACAAAGGCACCTGGCCATTTGCTGGGTCCCCTTCTACCATATTGCTTCCAGGTGGAAGTCCTCCCTGGTTCCTGGTGTTCCAGGACCTCTTTCTCCTGAAATCACAGCTTAAGTTAAAAACAAAGAACGTTTCTTATTTTCTCTGAGACATCTCCCTCTCCCCATCTCTTTCCTTCCATTTTAAAAGTATTTTGGTTTTCTTAGGGCTAGCTGTTAGTACTCTGTTTTCCTTTTTGCCAGCATTTAGCTTTGGCTTTCCCAATTATCATCCATATCAATTAAGCACACCTCCAGGACAAAGTCTTTAGGTCTCTTTGTAATTCTGCTCCTCACCCAAATTCAGGCTCCTTCCACAAACATTTAACAGCAGTGGAGGCTTGCCTTTGGGGACAAAGGCAATGAAGCCCAGTCCCTGCCCTCAGGATGCCTAGAGTAGAAACAAGCTGCTTCAGGAAGGGGCTCCATAGATGCTTCTAGACTGCATCCTAGCCTTCTGGGGGAAAACGTGATTAGAAGAAAGTGCTCATTTTCTTTGATGGTGGGAATCCCAGACCTGTGGATTTCTCTCCGAAGGATCCACTGAAGCTAAGTTTTGCTCCAACCCTTTAGGCTAGAGCTGTCTATTAGTAACCAGAGGAAATTAACAAAATAAAAAATTTGGCCGGGCGCGGTGGCTCACGCTTGTAATCCCAGCACTTTGGGAGGCCGAGGCGGGCGGATCACGAGGTCAGGAGATCGAGACCACGGTGAAACCCCGTCTCTACTAAAAATACAAAAAAATTAGCCGGGCGTAGTGGCGGGCGCCTGTAGTCCCAGCTACTCGGAGAGGCTGAGGCAGGAGAATGGCGTGAACCCGGGAGGCGGAGCTTGCAGTGAGCCGAGACTGCGCCACTGCACTCCAGCCTGGGCGACAGAGCAAGACCCCGTCTCAAAAAAAAAAAAAAAAAAAAAAACAAACAAACAAAATAAAAAATTTGAGGCTTGAATACATGCCTACTTGAAATTTCTAGCAAGCTCTAAGCCCCTGACTTTGGAGAGGGATTTGAGGTCTTAACTGCACCCTTGGTGTAACTTGACCTGTAAGCCTTTAGGCCTAGGCGTGTGTCTCTGCCTGTCTGGGGCCGCTGGGGCCTGCCTCTGGGACTTGGGCATGCATGATCCTTGCAGCTTCATGGACGTGCCCCTCCCTAATATCCACCCCCACCCCCCAACACATATTAGGTAGATGCAAAAGTTATTGCGGTTTTTGCCATTACTTTCAATGGCAAAAACTGCAATTACTTTTTTGCGCCAACATACTACATCCCAGTGTTTGTTAACATTGAGTTCCGGGCATTTTAGTTCACGTTATTTTGTCCCAGCTCTAAGAGGTTAATTAGTCCTATTTCCTTTTTTTTTTTTTTTTTGAGAAGGAGTCTTGCACTGTCGCCCAGGCTGGAGTGCAGTGGCGTGATCTTGGCTCACTGCAAGCTCCGCCTCCCGTGTTCACGCCATTCTCCTGCTTCAGCCTCCTGAGTAGCTGGGACTACAGGCGCCCGCCACCACACCTGGCAAATTCTTCGTATTTTTAGTAGAGACGAGGTTTCACCGTGTTAGCCAGGATGGTCTCGATCTCCTGACCTCATGATCTGCCAGCCTCGGCCTCCCAAAGTGCTGGGATTACAGGCGTGAGTCACCGCGCCGAGCCAATTAGTCCTATTTTCTTGGAGGGGTTGGAAGTTCCACTCATTCCAGTCTGGTGTTTGTCCTAAAGTATGACTCTGGGCAGGTCATTTCTCTTCGTGAAATACACTATCTCCACAAGAACACTATAACTTTCTATGTCTATTCCTTTTTTTTTTTTTTTAATAAGGATTCTTGCTCTGACGCCCAGGCTGCAGTGCAGTCTGCAATCTCAGCTCCCGGGTTCAAGCAATTCTCCTGCCTCAGCCTCCTGAGTAGCTGGGAGTATAGGTGCCTACCACCAATTAGCCAATTCCTGGCTAATTTTTTTATTTTTTTAATTTATTTTTATTTATTTATTTTTTTTGTAGAGACAGGTTTCACCATATCAGCCAGGCTGATCTCAAACTCTTGACTTCAAGTGATCTTCCCTTCTCGGCCTCCCAAAGGACTGGGATTATAGGTGTGAGCCACCATGCCCGGCTTTCATGTCTTATTTTGAGCCCCCCTTTCCATACTGAGGTGAGACAAGATGGTCCTGGACTGAACCTTGATGTCAGCACAGTTTGTGTGGAGCCTTGGTGATCCAGGTCAGGAGCCCATCAGCTGGGGTGGCCTGGCGCTGGGCTGTTCACTCCTATGCCTGCTAAAGAGAGGCTCTTTCACGCCTTGCTTCCCCGTTCTTGGGAACCACCTGCAGCCCTTTCACGGGGCTGGGGCAACCTGCTGAGCAGCTGGGAAAATCCTGAAGATACCAAACTACTGGCAGAGTGCCTGGGGCTCCAGACAAGACTCCCCCACCATGGTGGGGAAAAATACCTGCATGTGGGGGCTCTTTCTGCCCCAGGTTTCAGGTGCATAACCCTGATTTTCCGGGGGAGTTCACACACATCAGGGGGCTGGGGCAGCCAGTGCATGCCTAGAGAGTAAAGCAATACGATTTCCCCTTGGCCTCCTTGGGGACAGGGTGGTGTTCAGTTCATGTTTGAACCTCCAGCGTGGGTTGGCACACAGTGCATTTGCTAGACAAATGAATGAGCAGAGTTCACAGCCCACATCCCTCCCTTCTTCCATATGCAACCCCAGCCTCGACTAAGCTCTGTGTGGTCACTTTTTCCCTGAAATGACTTGTACTGGCCCACAGGGTCACACATCCCCCCAGAACGGCAACTCCTGAGGGTTCACAGCACAAATGGGCTGAGGGGGTGAGGGAGGCCGCTGTATCTCAGAGGTCTCCTGGCCCAGAGAGATGCCGTTCACAAGGCTGGGGGTTCTCTGGAGGCAGGAGGTGAAAATAGGATTGAACTAGGCTCAAAGACGGGATGGGGTGTGTGAAGGAGCAGTAGCAGAGCAGAGAGGTCATGAAATTTACAGGAAATGAGTCCAGACGTGGGGCTTAGAACACCTGGGTTGTACTTATTGTGTGACCTTGGAGGAGTCATCTTATCGCTTTGAGTCACACCTGTAAGGGGGGCATGGTAATAATTCAGGCCATAGGAGGCTATCAGAAGAATGGAAGGAGATAAGGCGTGTGACCTTGCTTCCTGAAAAGTCTAAAGGAAGGCCCTAGCTACTATTAGGTTGTTACTAAGTTGAGCTTTAGGGTTCTGGGTACTGTGGCTCCCTCCTTCCCTCTGCAGGGAAAAGACAGACAGCCAGGCCTCCCCACACCCCACTCAGGAATCTGTCACTGTGCATTGTCAGGTTATTAACAGGCCACTCCTGACCACTGAGCTGGGACATTTCCAAAAAAGCAGGAGATGATATTAAATTTCTTGTTCATTCGGGGGGAGAGAAGAGTGGGCAAGAAAGATACAGCAAAAGCTCTGGGCTGCTGAGAAAATTAGCAGAGAGGTCAACTAAAGGCAGTAAAACTTGCAAGCAGGGGCCCTGGAAGGAATGTTTCCTGTGATCCCTGGATTTCTGAAGCCCAGAGCTTCACCCACTGTGACCCGTGGCAAAAATGGGGGAGCCCAGCCATGCCTCTGAGCAGAGGATTCCACCTGGTGCTCCAAAGGCCTGAGAGTCCTGGTTAGAAACACAGGCCCTAGGGCCAGATGATACTGGGTTTGAATCTAAATTGTCACTGTGATCTGAGAAGTCCCTTGAGCTCCCCCAGGGCTTGGTCTCATTTGCACAATGGAGACTACATGAGATCCCACTCATGCCGATGGCGTGGGGTTGGTGGCTAATGCAGGTCAGAACTCATCCCCAAGCTAGGACCACACCAAGGTGACACTACTTGGATGCTGGCTGGTCTCACAGTTAAAAGGACCTAAGTTTGGGAGGCCGAGGAGCGTGGATCACTTGAGGTCAGGAGTTGGGGGGCGCCTGTAATCTCAGGTACTAGGGAGGCTGAGGCAGGAGAATCGCTTGAACCTGGGAGGCGGAAGTTGCAGTGAGACAAGATCACACCACTGCACTCCCGCCTGGGTGACAGCGCAAGACCCTATCTCCGAAAAAACAAATAAATAAATAAATAAATAAATAGGACCGAAGTTAGACTTTCTGGAGCAAGCTTCGTTCTGACATTCATCCTTGCCACAGAATGGGGCCATCCCTGTTAGTGTTTCCGAGAATTGAGCTAACAAAACAAAAATTAACAGCATTATCTGCAAGAAGCAGTCCTGGGCTTCTGATAAAGGACTCAGGCTCTGGTGGGCTCACCCAGAGGGGCCTCCCCCTTATGTCATTGTCTCTGGGGAAGAGTGGGCGGGGACCCAGCTCTGCGGGAGAACAGCTGGTGATAGCCAGAAGCCCTCAAGGTCTCTAGAGGGATGGAAAGAAAAGAGACTAGGTGAAGCAAAGCACTTCTGTTCCTATCCAGAAAAGGCCTCTCCCCTGAGAGCTCAGCTCAGTGGCAAATGGGACTTAAATAAGGATCACTTAGAAAAGGCAGGGCCACTTCTAGAGCACTTTACTTATCGAGTACTTTACTGTATGTAAAGATTTCTGCATCTCAAATCTACAAAGTGGTTGCCATTATGATTCCCATTGCAGATAAAAAACAGAAAAGGCCAGATGCAGTGGCTCACGCCTGTAATCCCAGCACTTTGGGAGGCTGAGGCAGGCAGATCACCTGAGGTCAGGAGTTCTAGACCAGCCTGGCCAACATAGTGAACCCCCATCTCTACTAAAAATACAAAAATTAGCCGGGTGTGGTGGCACATGCCTACAATCCCAGGTACTTGGGAGGTTGAGACAGGAGAATCACTTGAACCTGGGAGGTGGAGGTTACAGTGAGCCAAGATCGCACCACTGCACTCCAGCCTGGGCGACAGAACGAGACTCTATCTCAAAAACAAACAAACAAACAGAAAAGACTGAGTAATTTGCTCAGGATTATGCAGCTAGTGAGACCAGATCTTGGTTTGGAAACACGTAGATGGTCAGGCTCCAGCCATAGAACCATGAGATGGTAGGAAAGGAAGATTCCAGCTGAAACAGAAACGATCCCGTTACTATACAGAGCCGCGGTGGGCAAGAGGAGGTTGCTAGGGGAGACTGGCATGATCTTCACCAAGCAGACAGGCTTCTGTGTGCCCAGGAGGAGTCTACATTGTTTCAAAGAGAACGGACTCACCCTGCCTGAAGGGACCTCTTAGCAAGCTATAGTAGTGTCTCAAATCGCCACCTGCCCCCCTCCCCCTTTGCTCCCCGCTCAAGACCACATCTAAACCAAAGGCCCTGATTAAATCCCTTCCTAGAGCTCAGCACATGGCCCAGGGGTGAGGATTACTAGAGCTGATGGCATCACTCAGCATTCTCTCCATCCCAATGTGATGTGACACCTCTGCCCAGATGTTCCCAGTGCTTAAAGGAGCAGCCCTCTCAAATCGGTAGGTTCTGGTATCTCTACCTTTTGTTGGGGGCACTCCCACCTCCTTCCTTCTCTTTTTACTAAATCCCAGACCCTTGGGTAAACTTCTGATGCTTCTATACTTCTATTTGACCCTAGGGTCTCCCTGCATTTTCCCAGCCATCCTGGGCACAGAAAGGGAGACTCTTGTGGGCTTTAAGATACATGTGAGATAGGGCCAGCTCTACTATAATTTACAAAAATCATAATTAATTTTTTTTTACTGTAATTAAAAAAACCAAAAACTAGCCAGGCACGGTGGCACGCGCCTATAGTCCCAGCTACTGGAGAGGCTGAGGCAGGAGAATCGCTTGAACCTGGGAGGCAGAGGTTCCAGTGAGCCAAGATGGTGCCACTGTACTCCAGCCTGGGTGACAGAGCAAGACTCTGTCTCAAAAAAAAAAAAAAAAAAAAGAAATGAGTGAGAAGGGAGAAGGGCCTGGTATCTCTGTGTCCCTTCTTGTGGGGAGAGTGAGGAAAAGGTATGTATGAATTGGATGGAACTGTCAAAGCTGATCATTGTGGCTATGGAGTTTGTTTTCTCTCCTCCAGCTTTCAGTTCCTGAGTGTTGGCATGTGTGCGTGTGTGTGTGTGTCCTTTGGTCCTGGGAAGCCTTTGAGTCATAACAATAACTCATCCTAGTCTGATGTCAAGGCTAATTTATACTTCCCAGCTTGATGGCTTGATGCTGCAGGGCACGAGTTTTCTTCACTCTCCAACCCCTCTGTTACCTCTACAAGCCTTTTGCTCTCCAGAAAGCAATTGTATTTGAAAGCAAAAGACGTGTTAGGTCAGCTAGGAATGAGGAGTCAGGGAGCGCATCGCCCTGGGCCCGGACCCCAGCCCCTGACTGGCAGTGTTTTTGAGTAGCCAGTGAAATCCCAGCTGAGTTGTGGCCTGGGAGTCCTCCAGCAAAGCAAAACTTGGCTCATCCAAGGTCACCAAGAGGCAACAAGGACAGAGAGACAGGGTGAGGAGGCTCAGGAGCCTTGTGATTGAATCTATAATAAACTAATTACATGCATGAAAACGTGTGGAAGAGAATGTTTCTCTCTTTTGTATGAGCAAAGAATTTGGCTACTTTAAGGAGAATGATTTAGTGTTAGGGATCGCCTAAGCCACTCCGTTTTCAGAACAGAAAATAAAATCCAAAGATATCAAGCGAAGGCCGGGCACAGTGGCTCACGCCTGTAATTCCAGCACTTTGGGAGGCCAAGGCAGGAGGATCGCTTGAGCCCAGGAGTTTCGGACCAGCCTGGGCAACACAGTAAGGCCTCGTCTCTATAAACAATAGTAATAGTAAGTATTAGCCAAGCGTGGTGGTGCATGTCTGTGGTCCCAGCTACTGAAGAGGCTGAGGTGAGGCGTGAGATGCATGAGCCCAGGCAGTTGAGGCTGCTATGAGCCATGATTGTGCCAGTGCACTCCAGCCTGGGCAACAGAGCAAGACTCTGTCTCAAAAAAAGAGACAAGTCAAGTGACTTGTCCAAGGGCACACAGCCAGCTACTAGCAGAATCTGGGATAAGAGACATGAACTCCCCTAACCCAGGGCCAGTGCTTCTGCTACACGAGTGGTTTTCAAACATTTATTTTTGTAAGCAGGGGGTTCCTTCTCTCTCCTTCCCCCGCCACGTTGCAAGTGAAACATACATGATATCAAACAGATCAAGGTGGTCCCGCTATGTGGTGAAGTGGGGTGAGGGTTCCAGAACCCCATCTGCTTTGCCTTTTTCGATGCAGTTCTTGGGGTACCTCTGGGAGGTCCTAAGCCTTCAGGAAACTGAAAACTACAGCACTAACCCTAACAATAAGCCCTCAATACAGTTTCCATAAGACCTAGGTATTATTCTGAATTTTATATGTAGTAGCTCCTTCAATTTCCAGAAACCCTGTGAGACCCCCACACCAGTGGGGCTGCAGGAGTTGTAAGCTTTGCAGAGGTCCCTCCTCCACGTGCGTGTCCTGACAAACAACATCTCTTGGAGGCCGAGCACAGTGGCTCACACCTGTAATCCCAGCACTCTGGGAGGCCAAGGTGGGCAGATCACTTAAGGTCAGGAGTTCAAGACCAACCTGGCCAACATGGTGAAACCCCATCTCTACTAAAAATACAAAACTTAGCTGGGCCTGATGCCATGTGCCTGTACCTGGGAGGCTGAGGTAGGAGAATCACTTGAACCTGGTGGCAGAAATTGCAGTGAGCTGAGATCACACCACTGCATTCCAGCTTGGGTGACAGAGTGAGACTCTGTCTCAAAAAAAAAAAAAAAAAAAAAACCTTTTGACATCTGGGCTCCTGAAATGGAATCTTTGCTAGTAGAAGGTGACTTTTTGTTCAGATATCTTGTCGCATAATCCTGCCCTTGAACCTTACCTCATCTCCCCATTCCTTCCCTGTTTTAATTCACCACCACCCCTGATGTGGCTCAGGTTGGGAAGCTTTTAGCCTCGAAGAACCCACAGGCAGACTTGCTTGGGTTCTCCAAAGGCAAACCAGTTGCCTCCTCTTAACTTGATCAGAGGCAGCCTAAAGCTATATTCTGTCTGGCATCCGCAATTACTGCCAAATAAACTCTTCCCCAAGCACCACTTTATTATGCCTCTAGAGTCTATGAATCTCAGGAATTTGGACGGCACACAGAATGGCTTGTTTCTGCTCCTGATGCAAGGGGTCTCAGCTGGGCAGACTCAAAGGTGAGAGGGGACTCAGTGGCTAGGGGCTGGAACCTTCTGGGTCATCTTCACTCACGTCTGGTGGTTGGTGCCAGCTGAGCTGTCAGCCAGAACACCTGCCTAGGTTTCTCCACATGGGGTAGTTTAGGCTTCCTCACAAGATGGCAGCCAAGTGCCAAGCTCCAGAGTACCAAGAGAACCAGGAAACTATCACGTTTTTTTTTTTGAGATGAAGTTTTGCTCTTGTTGCCCAGGCTAGAGTGCAATGGCTCGATCTTGACTCACTGCAACCTCTGCCTCCTGGGTTCGAGCGATTGTCCTGCCTCAGCCTCCTGAGTAGCTGGGATTACAGGCGCCCACCACCATGCCCGGCTAATTTGTTTTTTTTTTTTGCATTTTTGGTAGAGAAGAGGTTTCACCATCTTAGCCAGGCTGGTCTGGTACTCCTGACCTCAAGTGATCCACCCGCTTGGGCCTCCCAAAATGCTGGGATTACAGGCCTGAGCCACCACACCCCCCCAGGACTTCCACATCTTTTCAGGGGGACACTATTGAACCCATAACCACGACCTAGCCTTGAAAGTCACATGGCATCACCTCTGCTGTATCACCAGCCCCTCCCCCCAGGGCCAAGGGGAGGGAGCATGGACTCCCTCCTGATGAGAAGTGTGTCTGGGGCATATAAGGTGGGAGATACTGTTGCAGTCATTTTTAGAAGATGCAATCTGCCAAGACAGTGTTTGAAAAACATTTATTTTTAGTTGCTAGTATTTAAGCATAAGGGGAATTTACATAAAACTTGATTTCTGGTTCTTAAAAAAATCAGAAGAACCCGACAGCACTGGGCTCTGATTTCCCCATGGCAGCAGCCAGTGAGAGCTGCCCCCTTTAGGAGGCGGGGCGCTCCAGCTGACCCATTTCCTGGGTACCCCCTTCTGAGGCCCCACCGTATCAGTTGCCATTACTCACCATGCAGAGCTGTGACTTCCCTTGCACGCAGCCTGCTTCTCTTGGGTCAGTACTTGCTGCCTGCTCTCTGGGCAACGGAGGGGGTCCCCTTGCCCCCCACCCCCAGGCTGTGCAGAGTAAGATCCCTGGGCAACTGAGGGTGCTCCCTGCTCCCCCAGCCCTCTGCTTCTCTGCCCCAGGTTGTGCAGAGGGAGCTCCTTGGGGTGGAACCCCAGGAACATCCCCCAGGGTGAAATCACAGTGTTATGATCTTAACAACCCACCCTGCTACCCTGAGAACCAACAGAAGGCAACAGACGTGAGCCTGGCCCTGATTTACAGCCCCAGGGTCTGCGGGACTGGTCGGGGCAGGAGGACGAGGCTGGACAAGCATAGGCAGCTAGCTGATTGCAGGGGGAAGGACAGGGTGGGGGTGGGGAGGCTGCCTGGAAAACTGCAAACAGATGTGGTCATCATGGCCACCCTCGCGGGGCCCACCAGCGCCGCCTCCTTCTGCCCCTCCCCCACGGGCCTCCTTCCAATAAATGAGGTTGGGGCTACTTCTGAGGTGGCTTCCCTGACCTCCTGCCCTTCCCATCCACATGTATCTTCTAGAACCTTCCCAGATCTTCCCTGTGACTGGCCAAATCCCTTTACCGCAAATGCTACGGAAGTAAACAACGCCAAGTTTGCCAACGCTGTTTCTGTGTTGTCTTAGGAGCCTCCAACTGGAGCAATAATTTTCTCCGTGGAAGAGTCTGTGGAATAGAAGCAGCCCAGGTCTTGGGTCAGAGAATGGTCCTTGCTGTGTCGGGTCTTGTGTAGGAGTGTGGACAGGTCCCATCACCCAAAAAGCAGAGCCCTCTTCAAGCCTGGATTGGGAGAGTCCCCAGGCAATAGGGATGTCCCTGGAGACCCTAGCTCTGTTACCTCCCGTAGTTACTTAGCATCTCTGTACCTCCTGCTCCTGCCTCTGTAAGGTTAAGTGATTTAACTTATGCAAAGTACTGTGCAAAGCGTTTAACACTTGCATGCGTCTTTGATGAAGTTCCGTTTCCTTCATCTAGCCACATACTGTTGGGTTCTAGTAGAGTCTGGCCAATGTAGAGAGACTCACCTTGCCCTTTGCACTCCCAGAGTAGCTCGAGGGTGAAGTGAGCCCAGGCACCAGGAGAGAAGCCTGCCCTGCTTCCCCATGTACCAGGTACTGTGCCAGGCCAAGAAAGCAGCATGTCCTTCCTTCTCCCTCTGCGCCCCACCTCCAATGCACGAGTGCTCCCCAGAGCCCCCGCCTGTACTCAGAGCCAGACACAGATGACAGGGGAGAGGCCCCGGAGTTCCGGTCCCGGCATCCGTGATTAATATTTTGCAGGTTGATGGCCGGTGAGCATTTTTCCTGACCTCGGGGAATGACTTGTTTGGCTCTTAGTGAGGGGTGGAAACAATTTTAAAAGTCAGGGGGGAGGTTGGGAAGAAACAGGAAAACAAGTATCCCATAGTTGCCAATTGAACCCAGGGCTGGCTGGTGCTTTTCTGTGGAAATCTGAGACAGCTGGGGGAGGGAGCAGGGAGGAAGAGGAGGGGAGTGGAGGGGAGGCCCAAGGTCCCAGAGGGGCCGTCCTGGGGTCCCGCTGGAGTCTGGGAGTTTACTGAACCTAAACTCCCAAAGAGAAAAGATGTACGTTGGAGATCCCAGGAGAGCTGCTCATTCATTCTCCAGGGCTGCTGTAATCAATGACCACAAACTGGGCGGCTTAAGCCAACAGAAATGTCCTCTCTCACAGTTATGAGGCTAGAAGTCCAAAATCAAGTTATCAGTAGGGCTGTGCTCCCTCTGAAGGCTTAGGGGAGAATTCTTGCTTGGCTCTTCCCGTTTCTGAGGGTTCCAGGCAGTCCCTGGCATTTCTTAGCTTGTTGCTTCATCACTCCAAGCGCTGCCCGTGTCCTCACATGGCTTTCTCCTCTGTGTGTGTGTCTGTGTCGTCTCTCTCTTTTCTTCAACCTGGATTTTGCATTCATGGGGTACATGTGCAGGTTTGTTGCCTGGGTATACTGTGTGATGCTGAGGTTTGGGGTGTGACTGATCTTGTCACCCAGGTAGTGGGCAAAGTACCCAATAGGGAGTTTTTCAGCCCATGTCCTCTCCCTCTCCTTCCTTCTTCTTCTTTTTTTTTGGGGGGGTGTGTGTGTGTGTGTGTGCTTTATTTTTTGTGGTGGAGTCTTGCTCTGTTGCCCAGGATGGAGCACAGTGGCCCAGGCTGGAGTGCAGTGGCACGACCTTAGCTCATTGCAACCTCCACCACCCGGGTTCAAGTGATTCTTCTGCCAAGTAGCTGGGATTACAGGCGCCCGCCACCATAGCTGGTTAACTTTCGTATTTTTAGTAGAGACAGGGTTTCACCATGTTGGCCAGGCTGGTCTTGAACTCCTGACCTCAAGCAATCTGCCTGCCTCGGCCTCCCAAAATGCTGGGATTACAGGCGTGAGCCACTGCATCTGGCTTTTTATTTTTTATTTTTATTTTTATTTTTTGAGACAGGGTCTCTGTCGCCCAAACTGGAGTGCAGTGGTGCAATTTTGGCTCACTGCAACCTCTGTCTCCCAGGTTCAAGTGATCCTCTTGCCTCAGCCTCCCAAGTAGCTGGGACTACAGGCACGTGCCACCATGCCTGGCTAATTTTTGTATATTTGGTAGAGATGGGTTTTTGCCATGTTGGCCAGGCTGGTCTCAAACTCCTGGGCTCAGGTGATCTACCCGCCTTAGCCTCCTGATGTGCTGGGATTACAGGTGTGGGCCACCGCGCCTGGCTTTCTTCTTCTTTTTTTTTGTTTTTTGTTTTTTTGTAGTGATAAAGTCTCACTATGTTGCCCAGGCTTGTCTGGAACTCATGGGCTCAAGCAATCCTCCCGCTTCGGCCTCCCAAATTACAGGGGTGAGTCACCGCACCTGGCCATCCTCTCTTCTTTTTTCTTTCTTTCTTTTTTTGAGACGGAGTCTCTCTCTGTTGCCTAGGCTGGAGTGCAGTGGCGCCGTCTCGTCTCACTGCAAGCTCCGCCTCCTGGGTTCATGCCATTCACCTGCCTCAGCCTTCTGAGTAGCTGGGACTACAGGCACCTGCCACCATGCCCGGCTAATTTTGTTTTTGTATTTTTACTAGAGATGGGGTTTCACCGTGTTAGCCAGGATGGTCTCCATCTCCTGACCTCGTGATCCGCCCGCCTTGGCCTCTCAAAGTGCTGGGATTACAGGCGTGAACCACCACGCCCAGCCTCTCTCTTCTTTTTCATAAGGACACAAATCATTGGATTTAGGGCCAGTCTAATCTAATATGATCTCATCTTAACTAATTACATCTGCAGAGAAACTGCTTCCAAATAAGGTCACATTCTGAGGTTCCTGGTGGATGTGATTTTTGGGGGGACAACATTTAGCCTACTGCACTGCCCTTGACAATCTTATCTGGGAGTCACACCAGAACCCCACAGGGGTTCTAGCAAGTGTGGACTTGATACAAACCACTTTAGACCAGGGTTCTGCAAACTTCTGACCCCATCTGTTTCTGTATGGCCCATGAGCTAAGAATGATTGTTACATGTTTAAATGATTCAGAAAAAAATAAAAGCCAGAATGATATTTCATTACATGTGAAAATTATATACAATTCAAATTTCAGAGTCTTTAAATAAAATTGGATTGGAACACAGCCATGCACATATGTTTATGTATTCTCTGTGGCTGCTTCTGCGCTATGACAGAGACTCTGTGGCCCACAGAGCCCTTTAGGGAAAATGTTTGCTGAGGCTGGGTGCAGTGGCTCACCTCTGTAATCCCAGCACTTTGGGAGGCTGAGGTGGGAGGATCACCTGAGGTCAGGAGTTCGAGACCAGCCTGGCCAACATGGTGAAACCCTGCCTCTACTAAAAGTACGAAAATTAGCTGGGTGTGGTGGTGCCTGCCTGTAATTCCAGCTACTCAGGAGGCTGAGGCAGGAGAATCACTTTAACCCAGGAGGCAGAAACTGCAGTGAGCCAAAATCATGCCACTGCACTCCAGCCTGGGCGACAGAGTGAGACTGTGTCTCAAAACAAAAAAAAATTCTGTTGATCCCAGGAATATTTTTTCTTTAAGAGACAAGATCTTGCTCTGTTGCCCTGGCTGCAGTGCAGTGATGCAACCATAGCCCATTGCAGCCTCGACCTCCTGGACTCAAGTGATCCTCTTGCATCAGCCTCCCGAGTAGCTGGGACTATAGGTGCATGCCACCATGCCCAGCTAAAGGACAATGTTGTTTGGAAGCAATGTTTCCTGCCTCATCTGTGGCCCACCCAGAGTTTGGAGGTCTCCCCTAGTTTTCTCCTCCAGGTCAAGCAGTGTCTTAACCCTGGGTGAAAGCTGCTTCATGGTTAAAAGAGGGGGCACAATCAAGCCAGGCAGCCGGAGTTCAAATTCTGGCTCTGGCACTTCCATGGCAGGTCTCTTCACCTCTCCACTCATGGCATCTTTTTGTTTGTTTGTTTCTGAGACAGAGTCTCACTCTGTCACCCAGGCTGGAGTTCAATGGCTCGATCTCAGCTCACTGCAACCTCTGCTTCCCAGGTTCAAGTGATTCTCCTGCTTCAGCCTCCCAAGTAGCTGGGATTATAGGCACACACCACCATGCCTGGCTAATTTTGTATTTTTAGTGGAGATGAGGTTTCTCCATGTTGGTCAGGCTGGTCTTGAACTCCCGACCTCAGGTGATCTGTCTTCCTCTGCCTCCCAAAGTGCTAGGATTATAGGCGTGAGTCGCCACGCCCAGCCCCCCGTCAAAGACTTCTTACCTTCTACAACACACTAGAAAATCCCACCCTTTGTGGTAGAAGCGCTCAGCAAACCTCTTTGGATCCAATTTCACTCACTCTTTATGGGCATTAAGAAAAGAGTGTATGAGACGTGCATATGATGGGCCCTGGGTAAAAGGGGAAGGGGTCATGGGGACAGCAGCACCAGAAGGCACAGGGAAGCACTGCTGTGGGCCTGCTGGTCCCATTGGCCCCTCCTATCCCCCCACCTTGCTGTGCGCTCCATTGGGAGGCTGCCCCGTATGGATGGCATCTCAGTGTCTTCCAAATTCTCATTTGGTTTGGACCATAAGAAGCCCAGGCAGTTGGGAGGCTGAAGCGGGAGGATTGCTTGAGCCTAGGACCAGCTTGGGCAACATGGTGAGTTCCCATATCTACCAAAAAAAACACAAAAAAACCAGAAGAAATTAGCTGGGTATGGTGGTGTATGCCTATAGTCCTAGCTATTTGGGAGGCTGAGGCAGGAGGAAGGCTTGAGCTCAGGAGTTCAAGGCTGCAGTGAGCCATGATCATGCCACTGCACTCCAGCATGGGTGATAGAGCAAGACCCTGTCTCAAAAAAAAGAAAAAGAAAAAAGCCGGGCACAGTGGCTCACACTTTGGGAGGCTGATGCAAGAAGATACCTTGAGCCCAGGAGTTCGAGACCACCCTGGGCAACATAGCAAGAACTTCTCTCTATTTTAAAAGGAAGTTAAAAAAAAATTATTAAAATAATAATAAAGAAAGAAAGAAAAAGCCGAGGAGAATGGAAGATGGTAGGAGAGCAAGGTTGGCAGCTATGGATCCCCTAGCACCCTCCCTGCCTCTGTTGGGCGTCTCTGTCTCCCACCAGCCATCTCTGTCTGCAGGTTCCAGTGACTTCTCCCTGCATTTGCCAGCCAGGCCTGGGGTGGTGATGACCCCAGCTCTCACTAACCCTGGGCCCTTACCCACAATGTGGTGAATGGTCTCTTCCTGAAACTCCTGAAATGGGTCTGCGTTGAGTGTGCCACTGCTTTCCAGTTTGACTGATAGACTCCGAAAGGTCGGTTCAGCTCTCCCTCCCAAAGTGCTGGGATTACAGGAGTGAGCCACTGTGCCTAGCCAATTTTTTTGTACTTTTAGTAGAGACGGATTTTCACCATGTTGGCCCGGCTGGTCTCAAAACTCCTGACCTCGGTGATCCACGCACCTCGGCCTCCCAGAATGTTGAGATTACAGGCATAAGCCACCGCGCCCAGCCTCTCCTTGGTTTTCGAAAGCGCCATTTCACCACTCATCTTCTTAGCAGATTTACCTTACTCTGTGTGTGTGTGTGTGTGTGTGTGTGTGTGTGTGTGTGTGTGTGTATGTGTCATTGTTTCTTCCCCCCTACTGTATTTGACCGGTTACAGAGCTGTAGACGGCCAAAATTCACTGGCCACAATTGGGGTGGGGACAGCCTAGGATTCAAAATCAATGAGGAGGAAGATTGGAATTAAGGAACCGAATGCTGGTCAGGTGCAGTGGCTCATGCCTGTAATCCTGGCACTTTGGGAGGCCGAGGTGGGTGGATCCCTTGAGCCCAGGAGTTCAAGACCAGTCTGGGCAACATGGCGAAAGCCCATCTCTGCTAAAAATACACACACACGCACAAATTAGCTGGGAGTGGTGGTGTGTGCTTGCAGTCCCAGCTACTCAGGAGGCTGAGGTGGGAGGATCACTTGAGCCCAGGATGTTGAGGCTGCAGTGAGCTGAGATTGTACCACTGCCTTCCAGCCTGGGCAACAGAGAGACCCTTGTCTCAAAAAAAAAAAAAAAAAGGAAAAGAAAAAAGGAATTAAGGGACACTGTGGGCCTTCTGGCAGGTGTAAAACAGAAATGCCTTCTGTGCTTGCCACATTTTGGTGTTCAAAGCATTTTCCTCCAAGTCCCATTATTTTATTTGATCTTTATAATAACCTGATTGGCGGTAGATCGGGGGGGGGGTGTCACTCATTTCCCTTGAGAAAAGATGCTTTAAGTCTCTCCATTTGCAAGGGACCGTTCTAGAATCAGAACCCACTCTTCTGACTCCACGTCCAGAATGTCTTCCATGTTATTTTCTTTCTTTCTTTCCTTCTCTTCCTTTCCTCCCCTCCCCTCTTTTCTTTTCCTTTTTTCTTTTCTTTTTCTTGGAGTTTGCCTCTTGTTGCCCAGGCCAGAGTGCAATGGCGTGATCTTGGCTCACTGCAACTTCCACTTCCTGGGTTCAAGCAATTCTTGTGCCTCAGCCTTCTGAGTAACTGGGATTAACAGGTGCCCACAACCACGCCCAGCTACTTTTTTGTATTTTAGTAGAGATGAAGTTTCACCATGTTGCCCAGGTCTCAAACTCCTGGCCTCAGGCAATCCGTCTGCCTCGGCCTCCAGAAGTACTAGGATTACAAGCACGAGCCCCTGCGCCCGGCTATGTTATTATCTTTTCACCAAATATCCTCAGAGCAGCGGGCATGGGGTTATGTGTAATGTGGGATTCCAAATGATGTATAAGATCAAAATTATCTGTAGTCAAAATTACCCTTGAAAATCTCTTCGTCAACTTGAAAATTGGTCATAAAGTACAGTATACACGGTTTGTGCATATGTCCAGAAGCAGTCTTATCTGACCCCCGTTTAGTGAACTGTTCATACTGATGGATACCCTATATTCCTTTTGCAAAACAAAGAGAGGTACACAGTAGCCTGAATGCTGAAGGTAGTAGGCTGCTATCAAGCCAGCATACGTCTGCTCCTACTGAATTGAGTTGTATGTTTACAAAGAGTCAATTATCATTGTTTCTGAACTTGTTTATGCCAGTTGTACTTTTTATAGTATTACATAATTTAATTAAATATGATGTAAGTAGATAAAATAAGAGTAGAAAAGGAGAATATCCATTTTTCTGAAAATTATACTCAATGTTTTGGAAACAGAAAGTTGCAATAAATAAATAAATAAATAAAAGAGTGGGTTAGAGGCCGGGCGCAGTGGCTTATGCCTGTAATCCCAGCACTTTGGGAGGCCGAAGTGGGTGGATCGCTTGAGGTCAGGAGTTTGAGACCAGCCTGGCCAACATGGTGAAACCCCATCTCTACTAAAAATATAAAAATTAACCAGGTGTGGTGGCGGGCTCCTGTAATCCCAGCTCTCGGGAGGCCAAGGCAGGAGAATCACTTGAACCAGGGAGGCGGAAGGTTGTAGTGAGCAGAGATTGTACCACTGTACTCCAGCATGGGCCACAGGCCAAGATTCCATCTCAAGAAAAAACAAACAACAAAAAACAACACAATATATATATATGAAAAAAATATATGAAATTCCCTGCTTCAGTTGTGTTTTGAGTAGTTGAGCAGCTTCTGTATGAATGATGTGCATTATGCAATAACGTGCACTGTGCAAAATAAGTGTACTCATTAAGTGGCATTACATGCCCTATTAAAATGATTTCCCTACCAGGTACGGTTGCTCATGCCTGTAATCCCAGCATTTCGGAAGGCTGAGGTGGGAGGATTGCCTGGTCCCCGGCGTTCGAGATTAGCCCGGGCAACAGGATGAAACCTCATCTCTACAAAAAATAAATAATTAGCTGGGTGTGGTGGCATGAACCTGTGGTCTCAGCTACTTGGGAGGCTGAGGTGGGAGGATCACTTGAGCCCAGGAGGTTGAGGCTGCAGTGAGCTGTGTTCATGCCTCATGCCACTACACTCCAGCCTGGGTGACAGCGCAAGGCTCTGTCTCAAAAAAAAAAAAAAAAAAAGGCCGGATGCGGTGGCTCATACCTATAATCCCAACACTTTGGGAGGCCGAGGCGGGTGGATCACCTGAGGTTGGGAGTTCAAGACCAGCCTGACCAACATGTAGAAACCCCGTCTCTACTAAAAATACAAAATTAGCCGGGCGTGGTGGCACATGCCTGTAATCCCAGCTACTTGGGAAGGCTGAGGCAGGAGAATCGCTTAAACCCTGGAGGCAGAGGTTGTGGTTAGCCGAGATTGTGCCATCGCACTCCAGCCTGGGCAATAAGAGCGAAACTCCGTTTCAAAAAAAAAGAGAGAGAAAGAGATTTTCCCTCTGTTTCTCTTGAGTCTATTGGGTTCACATGACTTAAGTAATGTGAGATAAGTGTGGTATAATGCAATACCACTGTACTCATAAATTCGGCAATCTAAGCCCTAACTCTAACCCTGGGTAGATTAACTGGGTTAGATCCTCCAAACAACATGGCGTTTCTCATGGCATTAAGATCACTGGGATATGGGGTGCTAGCTCCGTAGAAATTAAAATAAAAATGGACAAGGAGCTTGCCTTAAAATATCAGAGAGGCAGCGTTATGTCTTGAGAGCCAGAAGGCTTTAGTACAAATCCTGGCTCTACCACTCCCTGAGGGCAAGCCACTTAAAGTCTCCCGGTCCCAGGTTTCCTCCTTGGGACTGTCACGAGGATTCCATGAGTTAATAAACGTAAAGTGATTAGAACTATGCCTGGCACAGAGTGAACGCCATAGACATGTTAGCTATTGCTATTATTATTATTATTATTCACTATAATTTGCATATTGCATCAAGTAGATTTTTATTCTAAAAGTTTAAAATAAAAAAAATAGTGCATTTCACTGGAAGGCACAGATGTCCACTTACCTATGAATTAAGAGAGCAGATAAGTCAGACCCTTGACTCTTCTCTGCAAAAGCACAGCATGGCTAAAAATGGCTGTCTGGGGAATGAACTGCTTGGGTATGATACTGGGACAGGTGACCCCGTTCACGTAACAGGAAGGAAAAGAATGTTGCTTCAAAACTCCAAAAAAAAAAGTTTATTTATAAAATACTGACAGTTTGACAGGACATGGGACTTCTCGTGGTATATATTTCAAATCAATTTCTTTCTTACCTTTCATTTAAAAAATAAACCTGCTAACACGCTATATGACATAGAGATATATATTTTTTTCTTACAGACAGACACCTGCCATAATGAATACTCTCCCCATAATTTTGTTATATCTTTTAAATCAAAAAATAAAGATTTGTGTTGATTTTTGTTTCTGGAGTCTAGATGGATGGAGAAAGGTAACATGTTTAAATGCTTTTGGTTATTCTGATGGAAACAAAGAGAAGGGGGGTGGTCCCAAGGGGGCACCTGTGCTCAGGTGGCGGTCAGGATTGCATGTGCGCATGCCCATGGGTGTCCCTGGATAGGGCCATACAGAGGCACTGGGGAGCAGGTGGTGGCTGCTCAGATGGTCTCCCCTTTACCTTCCTGCCCACCAGCCCCTCACCCAGGGTAGGCACCTTCAGATGTGCACTCTGGGAAGCTGAGGGAAGCCCCTGCCCAGCCAGAGTGGCACTGTGGTGAGGCTCTGGCACCTTTAGAAGCACTGCCCAGAGAGGCGTGGGCAGCAACAGAAGGCCTTGAGGCAGCGTGCACCAGGTGGGGCAGCCCCCGCTGTGTCCTTGTTTCCTGTAAATCACGGCAGTGTCAAGGTCTGGGGGTAGGAGTTTCGGGGGCCGGGGGCCGAGGGGTGGACAGAAGGGGAGGCAGCCTGGGTTTGCAACTCTCTGGAGCCCTAGGATGATGGTGGTTCAGGAGCCCAGAGCATCTTTTTGGTTTGTCTTGGCAGCGTGGGTGTGGAGCTGACGTCAACTCTGGAGGCGCAGCCAGGAAGGGGAAAGCCCTGGTGTGCCCAGCATGGGCTCCTGGGTGCAACATCGAGAGATTGCTTAGGGCACAGGGAGGCAATGCCAAAGGTGCCAGGTGTGTCCTGGTGTGGACCTGCTTTGGGTGGAGTCCCACAGGCAGGGGCCCTGGCATCACTGGCACAGAAAATCACAGGCCACAAAGGGTCCCCATTACCCATGGGCAGGGCCCACCACCCCTTTCTAATGTGGCCAGGTGTCTGGGAGGAGGGTTGGGAGCCTCGGCTGTCCCAGTAGATACGTAAACAAGGGCAAAGAGATGTGTCCTTAAAAAATCTAGAGTTCCACAGCTGCAGGCCTGGGCTTCCAGCTGTGGCTGGGGCTGTGGAGACAATATTCCAGATGAGTGGGTATTGACTAGGTGTGGGACTTTCACCGCCGGCCCAGCCTGATCTCATGGGCTCGTCTAAATTTGCATGGTGTCTTCACCCTCTCAGACAATAGATCCCGGCCACACCCCAAGTGCAAGCAACCCAGGCCACCTGTGCCTCACAGGGGAGAGATGGCTTCAGCCATCAGAGGGAGGTGCAGGAGTCTCTTTGCTAACACACATACGGATGTGTGTTCTGTGCATATTTGTGTGTGCATGTGTGTGAGCACAGGTGTGCATGGGCACCATCCCGCGTGTACACGTAGGTGTCAGCATGGGTGTGAATGAGTGTGTGGGGAGTGGGGGGGTGGAATATCTTAGTGCACCAGGTGACTCATTAAAGGCAAAGGAAAATTGGCCTCATGTGCAATATATACACAGACACAATGTTTTTACTCACCCCTGCTTCCTCCCAAATAATCCCTCACTGGGCTGGGCTTAAATAATTCCCTAATGCAAACTGGGAACTTCCTTAAATGGTTAAATGCTCAGCAGAGAGGGAAAAGGATGAAGTTATTTAAAAAAAAAAAAAAAAGATGAGTGGAAAGAAAAGAAAGCCGTGCAGCAGGATCACAGGCCGGCAGCTGCAGATGTGCTGCCATGGAGACGCCAGATGCTGCAGAGGGTGGGGGCGCAGGAGGAAGGGGTGGGGCAGGGTGTCCAGCTGACTCCACTGCAGCCCCCAGACAAGTCCAAGGAGGCCCCGAGAGCACCTTACTTCCTGGAGGGGCAAAACCTCAGCCCTTGGTTCTCCTTTGGGGAAGATAGTGTTTCCCTTCCCAGGCCTCTTCATTGGAGAAACCGCTGTTTAGACACTGGAGCTGGGCTGGCCTGTCTGCTGAGCCGTCTTCCAGCATCTCCCTTTCACATTTCCGAGGGGTCAAGTGCTTCAGGAAAAACTCATGGCTGGGTGTGCCCGTTCTTTGGGCCCCAGACCCTGACACCCAGACCCTGACCCCAGACCCTTCCTGGTCACCATTAGCACAGTGACTGACTTGGGGCTGTAGGGAGGGGTCCAGGCTCTCTCTTACCTTGGCTTGTTTCCTGAATCTCCTACTCGGGCTTCCTCGAACTCTGCTCACCCACCCCAACAGGGTATCATCTCCTCTTGGGCAGGGCCAGCAGCGCCTGTGCACAGCGCACACAGGGAGCCCTGCTCCACGAAGGGGCTCATGCTGAATCAGACAGGCCCCTGTGGGCCACCTGCCACCCATCTCAGTGGTGGGGCAGGTGTTGGGCTGGCCTTACAGGGCTGGCTGAGGGCACAGAGGGCCTTGGACAACCTATGGAGTTAGATAGAAAGGCCTCTCCCTAGACCCTGGCATCCGTAAGTACCAAGTGGACGGGAAGATCCTGGCCACTAGATGTGGCTTTTTGCAGAACACTCCTTCGAGCAGATTGTGTGTGTGTGTAAAAGCTTTCCCTCCCATCAGCTATTCTTGTCACTTGGTCCCATCTGACCTGCCCCTGCTGGGTGTGCAATTCGAATGCTGGGTCCACTTTGGACTGAGCTTCCTGACCTGCCCCTTCCCCTCCCGGCCCTGGCCAGGCAGAGCCCAGCCTGAAAGCTGTTATTGGGGGTTAGGGTGTCTTTGCCTCTTTGCCTGTAAACTGGATGCTAGGCAGACTGAGCAAACTCTGGGTGTTCCAGCCTCTGGACCAGGGACTTGGGCCACCCCTCTGCTGTTCCTCTGTGCTTAGGAGGCTGCCAAGTGACAGCAAGAGGGACACAGATCTCAATGTGAGTGTGCTGTCTGGCTAGGAGGGCCCAGATGAGTTTGTTCTGGAGAGGATCCCTAGACCCTGTTCCTTGCTAGTGCATGGGAGATGTGTGTGTGTGTGTGTGTGTGTGTGTGTGTGTGTGGTGAGGATCTATCCAGTGGAGATTGACGTGTCTGCCCAGAGGGAGATCCCTCAGCTGTGCCTCACTCCCCAGCCTTGGGAAGCTGACTACCCCTTTAAAGAGAGGGATGGAACCTGGATTGGAAGAAAGAACAGTCAAAGCATCATTCTTACCTTGCCCACAATGCATTAAACCTAATCATCCCACAGTGCCCGGGCCAGTCGCCTTATTTACACCTCTGCCCCCCAGACTTCACCTGTCCTTGTCCGTGCTCAGGAAAGTCAATCCCAGCAGAGGGAGGCAGGGGTCAGTTGTGGGGGGTTTCTCCCCTACCGTTGGGCTCTCTTCCTTGGATTCAAAATTTAAAAAAATATGCAGGAATAAGGAAGGCGCTAAGCAAATTCTCACCCTTTAGTTTGTTTTTTTTTTTTCTTCCTTTTTCTAAATAAACCGAATGCTTGGTGGAGAAGTTGAGCAGGGGAGGTGGGCAGTAGAGGTTGCCAAGACAGGCAGGGGGTCTGGACGAGGCTGTCCGATGCCTGCCAGCCACGGTGATGGTGCATGGAGGGAAGGAGGAGCAGAGAGAGAAGACAGGCGTGGCCTCCGGGATGCCCATCCTTTTTGCAGAGAGCAGTGGCAGTGGGTCCAGGGGTCCTGGAGGGGCTGGAAGGGGGCAGCTGGCTGGACATCCAGAAGCTTTTTCTTCCTTTGGCCGTGCCTGCCTGGCGGCCTCCAGTCCTTAGTCTTCGCTCCCCCTCTCACTCAGATGCCCACCCCACTCCGTGTCCATAGCAGTGACACAGCCACTTCCCCAGCTCCGTGTAATTCCCAAGGGAGCAGTGAACCCCACCATCTCAAAGCCGAAGAGCTGCTGGCCACACACATCCTCTCACGGTTTTCTCCTTCCTTCTGAACGCCGGCTTTGCTGGCCCTGGAGTCTCTGGAAAAATAAACTCAGGAGGTGAAAAGTTGATTTGGTTTCTTGGTGTTTTTGTTTTCTGGCAGGCGGTGAGAGGAGGGGTAAAGGAGGAGTTTGGTGCCATTTCTCTTTCTTGCTTTTTCCTCTTCCGATGTCAAACAAATGATGAAAATCCTGCTATGGGAGCCCGGGAGCCTGGGGCCAGGCTGCTGGGGGGACGGTAGAGGGTGCTCTGCTGACTTGGGGGGTTGGGGGGATTCTGGGGCGTAGGAGTCCGACTGGCCTTGGGCCGAAAGAGGCTTCCCTGCTGGGTGCTGGTGCTGTTGGTGACGGCGGCGTGGTCTGGCTCACCCGAGTCGCTCTCCGTGTAGCTGTAGGCCTGTGCCCTCGAGATGCCCTTCTGCTGTCGCCGCCACGAGTTGTAGTATGTGGGGTCACTGATGTAGTGGTTGACAAAGGAGTGGGCCTTCTGGTGGTTTGAGTCGACCTCGTACTCGCTGTCACTTCCCTGGGAGGACAGAGAATCAGGGTGTGTCAGTGGCCCCGTAGGGACAGGCCATTGTGGTTGGGGCCGGAAGGCACAGGGCATTCTGGTTCAAAACTCTGCCCTGCCTCTTTCAAGACTTGGACTGTGGGCCTCCCAGCCCCCTCGCTGCCAAGGGGGTCTGTTGCCCGTTTGTGCCCGCCTGCTGCTTCCTTCAGAGCAGATCCCGAACCGGAAGGATCTACTATGGGGTTGGCCCAGAGCTGGGAGATACCTGATAGAATCAGAAGACCTTTTTTTTTTCTTTCTTTCTTTTTTTTTTTTGAGACAGAATCTCGCTGTTGCCCAGGCTGGAGTGCATTGGCATGATCTTGGCTCACTCCAACTTCCGACTCCCAGGTTCAAGCAATTCTCCTGCCTCAGCCTCCTGAGTAGCTGGGATGACAGACATGTGCTACCACGCCTGGCTAATTTTTTTGGTATGTTTAGGGGTTTCACCATGTTGGCCAGGTTGGTCTTGAACTCCTGACCTCAGGTAATCCACCTGCCTTGGCCTCTCAAAGTGCTGGGATTACAGGCATGAGCCACCATGCCCAGCCTACCTTTGTTTTCAATTGAAGTGAGGTTCACATAACCGAAAGTGAACCATTCTAAAGTCTATGACTCAGTGCATTAGGACCTTCACAGTGTTGTGCAACCACCACTTCTATCCAGCCCTGAATCATTTCCATCACCCCAAAGTAAAATCTTGTACCCAGGAAGCAGTCACTCCCCATCTGTGCCCCCACCGGGCACTGTCTATATCCATGGCCCTGGCAACCACTAATCTGTTTTCTGTCTCCAGGGATTAACTTATTTGGGACTTTCATATAAATGGGATCATATAATATGTGGCCTTTTGTGTCTGGCTTCTCTGACACAGTGTCATGTTTTTGAGGTTCAACCACAACCTACTAAGTTATCATCTTGGTCCACAGCTTCTGCTTTACTTTGTGACTGGGGACAAAGCCAGAGCCAAATTAGGACCTTTACAGGCTCCGGACAGTGAAAAATGCCTGTGCCTGTCCACGTGTGACCCAACATAAAAACAACACTTGGTTACAAACTAAGCATGAGAAAAATCTAAACCAAAGTTCAGAATTTTCATGTAATGAAAACCTTAAAGTTTTCTTCTTTTCTTTTTGAGATGGAGTCTTGCTCTTGTCGCCCAGGCTGGAGTGCAGTGGCACGATCTTGGCTCACCTCAACCTCTGCCTCCCGGGTTCAAGCAATTCTCCTGCCTCAGCCTCCTGAGTAGCTGGGATTACAGGCATGTGCCACCACATCTGGCTAATTTTTGTATTTTTAGTAGAGATGGGGTTTTGCCATGTTGGTCAAGCTGGCCTCGAACTCCCAACCTCAGATGATCTGCCCACCTCGGCGTCCCAAAGTGCTGGGATTACAGGCGTGAGCCACCGAGGCCGGCCTGTTTTTTTTTTTTTTTTTTTTTTAAGAGATAGGGGTCTCTCTTTGTTGCCTAGGCTGGTCTCAAACTCCTGGGCCCAAACTATGCTCCTGCCTCGGCCTCCCAAAGTGTTGGGATTACAGGCATAATTACACCGCACCCAGCCTGAAGTTCTTTTTTTCTTTTAAAGATAAAAATATTAAATTATTCCTGACTTTCTTTTTTTTTTTTTTGACACTTTGATGTCCTAGGACAGGCTTCATCTATCTACTGGGGACATCAGCCCCAAACAAGAATCAATCTCGGTTGGAAAGTGAAATCTGAATTGTGGAGCTAAAAACATTGTGCACCGCTTCCCCTACCCTGAGCTCCCAGCAATGTTTTGAGAGCTAATAAGACAACAGATGGGCCCACCCTCAGAACTCTCTGGAAGAGAAGTGCTCCGATTTCAGTGCACAGCACACGATCAGATCAGTGCACTGCAGCTCAGAGGACCCTACCCAGGCCTCCTCAGTCCTGCCCAGCTAATGCCCCTGCCTGGGGGCAGTTAGCGAATCACAGCAATCCAAGTAGAACATAAAAGCCAGTTAGCCCAGTCCAGACAAGTTTGGGATGGGGAGCTGTGTCCTGCTTTACAGGTAAAGAAAATGGAGTGGGGACCCTTGTCCAGAGGGTCTGCGCTTTGGGAAATGAGATGCACGGCTTGTTCTCAGGAACTCGGAGTCCTTTATAACATGGGGATACATCCCGAGGAATGTAGCTACAATGAGTAGAACTATAATGATCCCCGCTAATGGAGCAGGCCCTCTGCCAGACAGTCCTAAACACTGACGTGCATAACTGCATTTAGTTTTCACACCTCTGTGCTGTAGCTCCTAGTGCTACCTGAGCACCGATACTGCCTGGGTACTGACGGGCACATAAAGTACAGAAAGGGTGAGGGTTTTGCTGGGGAAGTGATCCGGCCAGGCTTGAACTCCAATCTGCCTGATTTTCTAAAGCCCACGCACCTCTGAACTCCTACACTCCTGCCTGGAGACCACAGGACGGGAACAGAGCTCCCCCTCCAACCCCCAGTGCCGACTCCCAGCAGGAATTAAATACTCCCTAGTCCATCTGGCCCCTCCCCTCCCTCTCCTCACCCCTCTACAACCCCAGCCACTCTCCTACCACCCCCCCAGCAGACACTCCCCCGCCAGGACCTCAATCTTCTTGGCAGGCACAGCCGGCTGCCCAAGACAATGGGAAGTCCCTGGGCTCGGTCTGCCCCATGACGCAATGCAGCACAGTACAAGCCCCTTTCTGTGCTTACTGCCCAGCTGCCGGCCCAGGAGAACAAAGAGGGGGCACAGGCAGGCCAGGGAGACTCCATATGCCGAGCGGGGGCACCTGCTGCTGGGCCGAGCGAGGCTGGCCTGGAGCAGCGGGGATCTGTGAGGCAGGAGGCTGGGGGTCCGTCCCACCCAGGAGCAGTGAGGGTCTGTGAGTGTGGGGGACCACACAGGGATGTCCCCCAGTTTTCCCTACAGGTTTGGTCTCTCCACCCACTAACTGACTTGAACAGTTGTTAGCATCAGCTCCAGGGGTTCTAGAATTTTGGCTAGCCCCAGGCCCAGCCTTGCAGAGGAAGCAACCCCAGGATGACTGTGGGACCATCCCACAGTGAAATGAGTCTCTGAGGGGAGAAGCTTGTGGCACGGGGAAGTTCTGGCTCTTACCAGCAGAGGAAGTGTGGAGCCATGACTCAGGCTCTCTCAGCCTCAGTGTCCTTGTCTGTAAAATGGGTAGAGTTCTATAGTTCACAGGGTGAAATGAGCTAACCCCGGAGAGAGTGCTGTAAAAGGTATTATCAATGGGGACAGTGAGGGTGGGCCTGAGTGGGAAAGGGAAGAGATGGAGTGAGACTCTTAAAGCTCCCCTGGGAGGGATTAGAAAGGGCCAGCAAGCCGGGGAGGCTGCCTCAGTGCTCAGGCAGCTGGAATGGGAGAAGAAAGTTAGCTGCTACCCCACCCCCTAACCCCGGACCCCAAAAGAGGGGCATGTCCGGACTGGAAGCAAGGTGGGGAGTGGGATTCTCTAGCCCTCCTAGAGGCCCAGATCCCAAAGCCCACTCATGTAGACCATCCCCGTCCTACCAGCTACTATTTGCCCAATGCCTACTGATCCCAGGCACTCTATGGGCAGCATCTCAGGGATGGAAGGCACCAGAAGGAAGAGCAGGGAGCCAAACAGAGCCTGCGCTGCGGGAGGGGCCAGGCAGGCGAGAGTCTGGTCTGCCTCTTCCCCCGCTCCGCCTTCCAAAGCCCAAGCAGGAGGGCTTTGCATCAGCGACTGCTGCTCCCGCCTTCATCTCCCTGAACATCTGTTTCTTTTCGGGGTGGGGGTAGGGCAAGAAGAGAAGAAAGCGAGGGGGAAACCAGGGGCTCCTATTGCAGCTTTCAATTCTCACGGGCCTCGGTAATTGAATGCAGCTTCCCAGGGACCGGCCCAGCACAAAGGGGGCCTTTCAGGGGCTGTCCTGCCAGGCCGCCAGGCAATCAAGTGACTGCTTCGTCTCCCTGGTCTCTTAACAGCTCCTCAAAGCCACTCAATCAGCAATTACTGGGGTCTGCGGAGGGGGAGCACAGACTCCAGGCCTGGTGATGGGAGTGGGGAGGGAGAGCCAGAAGGAGGCAGGACTCCTGGAGAAAAGAGGAAGCAAAGCAAAGCCCTTTTGCTTTTTTGTTCATCTCCAGCCCAAAGGATCTGGCACCAGACTCAGCCTTAGGGACGGTGTTGAGTCCTTGGGGTCAGGCAGGGGACCCTTATCCTGTTGAATCTCATGAAGTCTGGGAGAAATGTGTTGCCCTAGATGACAGAGAAGTCATCCTGTAAAACTCCATGGGAGACTGGAAGCAGGAGCCCCTCCCTCATCCACAGTCCCAGGGGCTCTGCACTGATTCTAGCCTGAAGCCGGCAGCGCATCTGTGCAGGGTGTTCTGCCTGTCCCCTGGATGCCTCTACCTGGGGGGCCAGCCAGGGTCTCTCTGCAGGGGCTGCAGCCTCTGGATTAAAGGTGGGGTAGGGTGATGTGTCTCCTGTGTGTCTCTGAAGAACCTCAGAATTGTGCCCCTGGAGGCACAATTTTGTTGAGGCTCTGGCCTCCCTGTGCTAAGAAATCTCCCAAGAATGTCCTTTGAAAAATGTCAGCTCAGAAGCAATGTCATATGTGCCACCTGTGCCCTTATAGGTAAAGTGACAGCCAATGTGTACCCCTTCCCCCTCCCCCCACAACTGGCTCTCAGAGATGTCTGTGGTCAGGAGGCTCAAGGGAGGTCACTGGGGTGGGGTTGGAGGCAGTGAAGGCCTCTTTCCTTCAATCTCCTCTCCGTGCTGGGTAGCTGCACGAGGCCAGGCTGCAGTAGGCATGACCCTCCAAGCAAGCTGGCTCTAGATTTGAATCCTAGTTGCTTGTACTTCTGAACTCTGTGACCAAGGGCATACTGCTTGACTTCTCTGAACCTCAGTTTCCCCAGCTGTTAAATGGGGATAGTTTCACTTGCATGGCAGGACAGCTAGATGTTAAATGAGAATATACAAAGCACAGGGCTTGGCACACACTATGTAGCTTTGCCTCTCCCCGGCCTGTCTCTGCCCCGCAGCGTGTTTCTCGTTTGGCACAAGCTTGGGCTGCCAGGATCTGGGGGATGGTCAGGCTATCAATGAGGTCTCAGCTGAGCCTGTTGGACTCATGGCCTAATCTGATGGAAAAGAGGCAAACACAGGTAAAAGGTCAGAGCCATTCAGTAGAAGGGTGACGGCAGAACATAACCCTGCTCCAGCCAGCTGCATGGAGCAGGGTTATGTTCTGCCATCTCCCTTCTAGGCATGACCCAGTCCTGTTCACACTTTGAGGCCCAGCTCAAATAAACGCCACCTCCTTCAGGCAGCCCTCTTTGAGCCTCCAGGGGAAGTGGTCTCCTTATGGTGCTTTATCTGCCTCTGCACCGCAGGAAAGAAACAGAAATACTTGGCCAGGTGTGGTGGCTCATGCCTGTAATCCCAGCACTTTGGGAGGCCGAGGTGGGCGGATCACCTGAGGTCAGGAGTTCAAGACCAGCCTGGCCAACATGGTGAAACCTGTCTTTATTAAAAATACAACAATTAGCTGGGCATGATGGTAGGTGCCTGTAATCCCAGCTATTCCGGAGGCTGAGGCAGGAGAATGGCTTGAACCTGGGAGGCAGAGGTTGCAGTGAGCTGAGATCGCGCCACTGCACTCCAGCTTGGGGGACAAGAGCGAGACTTCATCTCAAAAAAAAAAAAAAAAAAATAGAAAGACTTTTGTTCACCACTTTCTTCCTCTTCCACAAGTTGCTGTTGTTCCATAATATTTGAATGAGAAATGAAAACGTAGTTATTTATACACATGTGGTCTTCCCTAATAAATCATAACATATTGTAACGCAACATTCATTAGAGTCTGTCTTGCCCACTACTATAGCCATCATTCCTATATAGCATCTGATTCCATTTTGTGGGTACAGAACAAATAGCTGTTGAGTAAATGCATCAAGGAATGAATGAATGAGCTTCACAGAGAGCAAACCCATCACTTACTCCTCCCAGGTACCACACAGTCTTACCTGTGCCGGTATGCAGGGCAGATGTCATAGGGAGAATGGGGGCGGGATGCATTCTGGGCTTGTTGTCAGGGGGTGGGGGCCTTCCCAACTCTCTTTTTCATCATCTTTACTTGAAAATGGCCTTAATGCCTCCAGTGCCTCCCAGAGGACTCTGAAGCTTAGGTGGTGTCATTCACGAACAATCCTTAGAATCCTTCCTGGCTTCTACTAAACACTTCGTAAATGTTTGCTATTATAAATCTGTGCATCATAAATAGTACAGAAAATATGTTTCACAGCTGGGCGCTGTGGCTCATACCTGTGATCCCAGCATTTTGTGAGGCCGAGGTGGGTGGATCACTTGAGGTCAGGAGTTCTAGACCAGCCTGACCAACATGGTGAAACCCCATCTCTACTAAAAATACAAAATTAGCTGGGCATGGTGGCACACGCGTGTAATCCCAGCTACTTGGGAGGCTGAGGCAGGAGAATTGTTTGAACCTGGGAAGCGGAGGTTGCAGTGAGCCAAGATCGCGCCATCATACTCCAGCCTAGGCAACGAGGGTGAAACTCCGTCTCAAGAGAAAAAAAAAAAGAAAAAGAAAACATGATTTGCTCTGTGTATCTTCTTTTTAAAGTGTGCTTAATTTGATTTCAATGCACTTGAAGAGGCTGTCCGTGATACTGCAAGAACTGAAGATCAAGATTACATGGTGTGTGCCATTGGCTCGGAATTTCGTTTCCATTGAGATTTACTTGTATGCTAAGTATATACATTTTTTTTTTTTTTTGGTACAAAACTTGGGCTCTTCTTTTGAAAATGAAGTTGCCGTCCAGCCAGGCTGCAGTGTTAAAGTTCCATCAAACAGGTCAGGGGCCTTTAAATCTCCGGTCTTTGTGTGCATCCTGCCCTCTGCCTGGTGCCCCTTTCTCCTGCACCCTGGGCCCTCTACGGGAGAGCCAGCCCCTCTCTCTTCTAGCCCATCACCCCCAGCTGAATTATAGCCTTTCTCACATCACATCATATGTGTTTGTTTATAAGTCAAACTGACGCTTTGTTTATTGCCATATCACAGGAAAACGACTGGGCAGACTTCCGCCAATTTTGGAGAGTGAGTTTTGGGTGGTCTGACTCAGAATATAAACCAGGTGGCATATGCAAAACCCACTCTCCAAAGACCTGGGGGAAGGGGTGTCCTTGAAAAGAGAGGCAGTCATTTTTCCTGGCGGCTGAAACCGAGGGGCCCTGGCCTGTGCAGCTGCTGATCCTCAGGGACGTACCCTTGCACAAACTGTCACAGGCAGGAGAACTACCAGTGGCATCCCCATCAGCCCACACTTGAAGGTCGCAATGGTGGGGGCTCCGCATTGCAGATGCTGATTGGTAGCCGAGCTGCTTCTCACATGGCTGAGTGGCAGCGGCACTGACTTATTTAGGAGCCTCATAAGGACCACAGTGGGGCCGGGCACAGTGGTTCACACCTGTAATCCCAGCACTTTGGGAGGCCGAGGCAGGGGAACACTTGAGGTCCGGCGTTTGAGACCAGCCAGGCCAACACAGTGAAACCCCATCTCTACTAAAATACAAAAACTAGTGAGGGGTGGTGGCGCATGCCTGTAATCCCAGCTCCTCGGGAGGCTGAGGCACGAGAATCGCTTGAACCCAGGAGGCGGAGGTCTCAGTAAGCGGAGATTGCACCACTGCACTCCAGAGCAAGACCCTGTCTTAACAACAAAAAAACTCATAACTTGGATCATGTGGGTTTTGTCCCCCACAATAAGTTCCTGGGTAAGCCATGCTAAGTTGGGGGTCTCTGTCCCTGCCAACTTTGAGCTAGGGAGTTAGGTCCAGCCTTCTCGGCTCTGCCAAGCCCATCAGTAACCCTGGAGCTGAACAAAACAGCAGTGAGTGAGAGGCCCTCAGCCCACGGGGCCCACAACGTGATCCCAGGCTTCCTGGCACCTCCTGCACAGCCAGCAGCCCAGCTCCCTGCTGGCACCTCTTCCTTCACTTCCTCTCCCAGGCCTGGGCAGAAAGGTCCAGGGCGTGGGACGCAGTGGCCTTTCGTGGCCCTTTCCTCAATAACCACTGGGCTTGGCTGAGGCAGAAAGGGTGAGGGTGGGAAGCTGTAAGGCTGCATGGTTGGAATACACACAGCCCCTCCCCCCACAGCCTGGGACACAGTGTCCCCGCGTGACCCACCTAATGGCTGCTCTCTGAAGCTCTGTGTCTTCCAGAGGCACCGACTCCCTCTTCATATAAAAGCTGACATTTACGGAATGGTTGCCGTGTGCCTGGCTCTACACTGAGTTCGTCTGTGTCTTATCTCAGCAGATCCTCCCCATAGCCTCAGGACAGAGCCTATTATCACCTCTGCCTGTTCCACAGATGGGGAAACTGAGGCTTGGAAAGGTTACTTGGCACACCCAGGGCACCCCAGGTCACGGGCAGCAAAGCCAGGATTCACACTCAGGTCCAAAGCTCCAAAGCTTAACGTCTCCCTGGTCTACACTGCTTCTCATCCTCGGGGCTCCAGGGCACCCAGCCCTTTGTTTCTGAAGCTTGTTTTGATCCATGAGTAGTTAAGTTGAGCATTTTTCCAGGCCTCTGGCCTGGAATGCAGGGCTGTGTGTCAACCTTCTCCCCAGAGTCTCCCTCTCCACACCTTCAGCATGCTCCCTTGCAGGCCAGCTCTAATGAGTAACTGAGCCTGTGGGGTGACCCCTGAAAGTAGAGGGGGCCATGCTCTTCGGGGGACCCCCTATGATCAAGGTTCCCGGGACCCCATTAGCACTGGCTGCAAACTTTGAGCAGAACTTGGGAGGGGACAAATGGCCCATATATGACTTCAAGGTGGTTTCTTGGGCCCCTTAGTATTTGCTGCCCCTTGAGGGAAAGGAAGAAAGCCCATCTACGTTCACCACCCCACTCTGGGAGGTGACGCTCCCTGCCCCCTGCCCCCTGCCCCCTGCAGGACACCTGGCCCTCCTGCCCTCACCTGAGAGTCAGAGATTTCTGAGGGCTTCTC
Source organism: Hylobates moloch (assembly GCF_009828535.3). Taxonomy (NCBI): domain Eukaryota; kingdom Metazoa; phylum Chordata; class Mammalia; order Primates; family Hylobatidae; genus Hylobates; species Hylobates moloch. Next base: position 17,764,212 of record NW_026652290.1, read on the forward strand.
AGTCAGGCTGCTGCTCTCTGCAGGGATGAGGTCATTATACTTGGTGACATCCTCATCCGAGTAGTGCAGGCTGCCCGGGCTGGGCCTGGGGGGAGACCTGGAGAGAGTGGGGCAGTGGGGGCTGAGAGATGCACTCACTCACAGCAGCCTCCCCTGGCCTAGGGAGACCACAGTGGGGGCCTGGGGAACACGGATCCCTGCCACCCTGTGCTCCTCCTCCTTCCTGGGTCTGCCTTCCAGGGGCCTGGGCCTGGGAGATAGGAATCCGGAGGAGGACAAAGAGGGAAAAATGGGGTGCCCGGCTAACGCTGTCATGGCAACATGCAGGGTGAATGTAGGGGGGATGTCTCAGTTTCTGGGTTTAGGATCCCACATCCTGGGGCTGCTTTGGTGCAAACGGGATTTTTGTGTACACACAGTGGCTTTGGGGGCCCACAGGGGCCTGGATGTGTGTGCGCTGTGGGTAGGAGAGGCTGGGAAGGGCAGGGGAAGGTGAGGCCACATGTGAAATGCCCCCTTGTTACATGTGGCAGGGCCCCGGAGCCAGCCTGGCGGGGCTGCTATGGCCATGCTGGGCCTGGCTGGGCCTGCTGTGGGGGCCTCAAACAGCTCTTTCTTTGGAAGGCTGGATTTGGCAGAGGATAAGAGCTTGGCTTTGGGAGCCCCTCCCTCCATCCTCTAGATGAACACACACATAGCTTGGTCCCTCTAAGACAGAGACAGAGGGAAGCTTTGTGAGCTCCTGAGAGAGGCTGGACTCCTCCTGACTGCCGCCTCCAGTGAGCTGGGAATGCCAATGGGGCTGAGGCTGGAGACAGGAGCCCTCTGGCCCAGTCTTTCTTGAGCTCGGGGGAACGGAAAACCGCCACACATCAGGGGAGGGTCAGGTGGGCCCCAGCAGCTGCTCCTGCCCTTGGAAATGGGCAGCCCGGTGGCCACAGGGAGTAGGGCCTAGGAGGGGGCTGGGGTTAGAAAGAAGTCAGGAGAAAATAGGAGCTGTGCTTGCGCCACGAGCCTTGTCCTGTCCTCATGGGCTGCTTTCAGATGCTGCCCTTTGAGGCTGATGGGGATAGGAGGTTGTCCTTTAACAGCTATAAATAAGGACCGGGGGAGAGGGTTTCCCAAACGGTGAGGAAGACAGTAGGGCATGGCGATAATGGGGATGCTCAGGCGTCCTTTGCTAAGGTGCTTTTGCTTGGTCTGTGTTGGCTGGGCCTGTCTTGCCTTTGGGGCAAGTGACGATCTGTAGGGCTGTTTCCCTGGCAGTTGGCTCCGAACAGCAGTTGGTTGGTTTGCAAAATTTTGCCAGTTATTTGCATTCTACTGTCACTGTCAGGAACTCTTAGTAGGTACCTCCTTGTACATTTCTCCCCAGTGTGCCCTCACCCCCAGGCTGTGACTGGGCATGGTGGGGACTGGGACCCTAGTTGTCCTGCTTGGGCCCCACCGTGTCTTTCTGCTGATCATTCCCAGCCCTGAGGCTTGAATGGTGTTTCCCAGGACAAGGTATGGTCAGGTGGGCACTGCCTGCTCTACGGCCTTCCCCAGCATTCTCCCCACCTGGGCACTGCTGGGCCTGGCCCCCCACCCACGCAGAGGGCCCAGTACCTGGTGTACAGGCCGTTCTTTCGGCAGAAAGAGTTCTTGACGGAGAGCCGCCTGTTGTTGAGTTCCAGGGCAGGGAAGCTGCTTTCATCCAAGCTCATCATCTCGCTGTGGCCTAGGGCTCCAGACTTGGCACTGTTCCCTGAAGTCGGGGGGAGATTGACACCCTTTAGACTGTGTGGCCTCCCCTCTCCCATACCACTCCCCACCTGGCTGGGTTATCCCCTCTTTCTCTTGGTAGAGTTGAGACCAAAATAAGAGATTGAGATTGTGTGTAGAAACCCTAGGCTGCCCCACCCACCAGAGCAGGTGCACTGCCAGGAGCAGGACCTGATCACCCCTGTTCTGGCCAAAAAGGAGATACGTAAACGTCAAGTCCAGCCAGCACGGCTGGTGCCAGCTCACTCACCCGAGTCTGTCTTCTTGGCATACTTCTTGCTCTGGCCCCGGATGATGAGCACGAAGACCAGAAGCAAGATGAAGATGAGGCCGACCAGGGCGATGACCACCAAGAACCACCACTCCTCATAGAAGGGGTTGGCTTTCTGGGCTGGAGCACGGATGGGGTCAGGTATATAGGGTGCTCAGCCCCCTCCTCCCTCCAAATCTCTTGTTCCAGTTGGGACCCTACTAACAGTTCACAATCTATGGGAAGGCAGGGTCTGTGCCCTCTGAATGAGGCAGAACCTCTGTAAGGATAGTTTCACCTCAAGTATCTGCTCTGATCAGCCTGTAAAGGGTTGCCTGGAGGGCTGATGTCAGATGAGTTCTGAGATGGCTACCTGGCTCAACAGGAAAGAGTGCTAAGATTGATTAGTGATGTCTGCCAGGGACATAGGAGGGGAGAGTGGCAGTGTCTTAGCTACTTTTTCCCTTTTTTTTTTTTTTTTTGAGACAGAGTTTCACTCTTGTTTCCCAGGCTGGAGTGCAATGGCATGATCTTGGCTCACTGCAAACTCCACCTCCTGGGTTCAAGCACTTCTCCTGCCTCAGCTTCCCAAGTAACTGGGATTACAGGTGCCTGCCACCACACCCGGCTAATCTTTGTATTTTTAGTAGACACGGGGTTTCACCATGTTGGCCAGGCTGGTCTCTAACTCCTGACCTCAGGTGATCCACCTGCCTCAGCCTCCCAAAGTGTTGGGATTACAGACGTGAGCCACCATTCCCAGCCCCTTTTCTTTTTTTCTTTTGTACTTGTCTAGGGGCTATCTTGATAAGCATACCTAAATCTGTGTGGGGAAAGGTGCTTCTCTGGCCTGCAGGAGGCTGAGAGAGCTTTTCCTGAGGTTTAGTTTGGAGTGAAATTTTTCCTGGTAGCAGAAGGCAGGGGGAATTGGGAGGTTCTTTGGTTAAAGCAGAAGGCAGGGGGAATTGGGAGGTTCTTTAGGGACAGGGGTTCTTTAGTTAAAGGTGAAAGATTTACACCATCTGAAGAAAAACCAGAGTGTGGTGAGAGGGTCTTTAGGATGTCTCTTCCAGGTAGAGCTTCCTTTTTTCAAAACCCCTAGACTGTCTTTCTGCACCCAGCCAGGACTACCCATGCTGTGTGGACAAGGGATGGGCTCTCTGTTTCAGCCTTGAAGCACTTCTGTCCCAGGATTTGTTTTTTTCAATGTGGGTAAAGGAGAAGATTTGGTTCTTCAATGTGGGCAATGTGTGGTGGGGGAGGAGGCTGGGTTCCTTTGAGTTGTGCTTCTGCTTGGGGGAAGGGGCCTTTGTATTCAGAGTGGTTAGTGATAACATTTTGGGTCAAGGGTTTAGATAGCAGAGCCCTTGGTGCGCTCTAAGACATGCCAGATAGGAAGAATGAGGGGAGGAAAACGGGAGGGGTGGTGACCCTGCTGCACCGGGCCACTGCCCAGTCAGGCCTGAGGCCCACCTGTGTCTTTGCTGCTCTGCAGGCTGCTGACCCTGCCACGTTGGGGCTGGAGGTTTCCATGGAAAGACAGTTTATGGCCTGGTGCCCATGAACGTCCTGGGTGATGAGTGCATGGAAGTTTGCATCTTGGGCCCTCTGCTCTGCACCAGCACTTGCCTCTTCACAGCCCCGAGGGGACAATGCATTTTGGTTCCTGCCCCATGCTCCTGGTGCCCTGGTGCCTCTCCTCCTTCCCTCCTGCCCAGTGTCAGTCCCCAGGCTCTGCTGTGGGGCTCCCCCACTCCCTCCGCCCCCAGGCCGGTACCTGGCACAGACTGGGAGGGGCTGCTGGGGGTGCCGAAGCCATAGTCGTTGACCGCGATGACCCGGAAGTCATAGCTCACGCCCGGCTTCAGGATGTCCATGCTGAACGTGTAGGAGCTCACCTCCTTGGGGATGTCTTTGATGAGGATGTCCCATAGTCCCTCGTCTGCAGCAGCACAGAGATGGAGGCCCTGGGAGGTGAGGGGGAGCCCCAAATCCCGCTCCCAGCCCCGTTCTGACTATGCTCCCTGAGGGCTGGGCCTGTTGGATCCTCCCTGCTCCACACTGAATCACAGGCCTTGGTCCTCCCTTGAAGTGTCTTAAAATGACAGCTTTTGGGCCAAGCACGGTGGCTCATGCCTGTAATTCCAGCACTTTGAGAGACCGAGGCGGGTGGATCACCTGAGGTTAGGAGTTCGAGACCAGCCTAGCCAACATGGCGAAACCCTGTCTCTACTAAAAATACAAAAATTAGCCTGGTGTGGTGGCACATGCCTGTAATCCCAGCTACTGGGGAAGCTAAGGCAGGAAATCGCTTGAAGCTAGGAGATGGAAGTTGCAGTGAGCTGAGATCACGCCATTGCATTCCGGCCTGGGCAGCAGAGCAAGACTCAGTCTCAAAAAAAAAAAAAAGACACCTTTTGGAGCATCTCTTTTATTCTTTTTATTAAAATATCTGTGCTACATTAAGAGATACGTACTGTGCAGAAAGTACTGTCACAACCAATGACAGAACCACCGTCCAGAGAAACTGGCTCAAGGAATTAGCACTTGTGCAGGCATAACACTATGGATTCTGTCTTCCACTTCATTAAAAATGGTTGGAAACATGACTTTAAGTGACTGCCTAAGACATTATCATATGGGAATACCCTTCTTTACTTAACTAACCCCCTTTCCTAATTCAAAACATACACAATGGTGGCGGGAGACAAAAATAAGAGCGCTATTTTTCTTTTTTCTTTGTTTTGAGACAGAGTTTCACTCTTGTTGCCCAGGCTGGAGTGCAATGGTACCATCTCGGCTCACTGCAACCTCCGCCTCCCGGGTTCAAGCTATTTTCCTACCTCAGCCTCCCAGGTAGCTGGGATTACAGGCTTACTCCACCACGCCCAGCTAAATTTTGTATTTTTTAGTAGAGACGGGGTTTCATCATGTTGGCCAGGCTGGTCTTGAACTCCTGACCTCAGGTGATCCGCCTGCCTTGGCCTCTCAAAGTGTTAGGATTACACGTGTGAGCCACCACACCCGGTCTTTTTCTTTTCTTTTTAGTAACAGCTGCAGGAAAGATTTGGTTTTAAAAAAATTGTTTTGAGATAGGGTCTCGCTCTGTTGCCGAGGCTAGAGTGCAGTGGTGTGCTCTTGGCTCACTGCAGCCTCAACCTCCTGGGCTCAAGCGATCCTCACACCTCAGCCTCTCAAAGTGCTGAGGTTACAGGTGTGAGCCACCGCGCTTAGCCAACAGGAAAAATTTGGGTTTCCTGAGTGGGTTTAATCAAGTTGCCTGGATCTGGCGAGCTCCTCTTCAGCCACCTTCTTTCTTAGGAGCAGAGCAGAGAAGAGAAAGAGGGGCCGCGGGGGCTCCAGGGGTCCCCTGTCTGTTCTCCACCCTGTGCTGGCCTCAGCCACCTCTGTCCTTTGCACCTGAGCTTCCCTCAGATCCCCTTCCCCTCTTTATCCGTGGCTCTCTGGGCCTTGCCCTCGTGGGACCTAATTCACCTTCATGCTGTTCAGTCGGAGCGGTGCGGGTGCTGCCTGGGTCAGGGAAGAGGCAAGCCCCTGCCATAGCCCTGGGGCATCCATCATGTTGGTGGGGAGGCCAGGAGGGGCCCCGGCTGCGTGCTCTGCGTGGGGCCGATGGGGTCAGCCTGGCCCTGAGAGAGGCTGCCTCTTCCTGCTGGTGGCAGTGCGGGGCTGATTTGGAAACTGAAGTATCCAAGCCACCCTGGGCCTAGTCAGAGCCCTCTTCACGGTAGAAGGACGTCAGTGAGGCCAGCTCGCAGGTCCTCTCTGTCTGGCCTGCTCCAGGGAGGTCACCCAGTGGCCAACAGTGGGTCTCCCAGGCTGCTGCCACCAGGGACTAAAAGACCCTAACTCCCCCTAGCCTGCCCCAACCAAGCACCTCCAGCCTCTGTCTCATGCAGGGCCCGTTCTTCTCGCCGTTCTGCTTCTGCACCCTCTGGTTGAAGCTGCTTTCCCGCCAGAGGTGTGCCCAGTTCGAGGCCGCCCTTCCCTAGGGCTGATGGTTTTGTTTTCCTCACCATACTTTCTCATAGACCCAGCTGTGTAAGTCGAGCACTGCAGCAGAGGCGCCTCGACGCCCTGGCATCCTGTCTGAATTTTGGACCCAGTGGTGGGACCTGCTGAGGGGGCTGTATCCCCACTTCCGGTGTGGATCCTTCCAATTTGGGGAAGGCCATGGGGACCCAGTCTACATCAGAGCTGTCCTTGCAGAAGGCTCCAGGGTCCCGAACCTTGGCCTCATTGTTGGTCTTACTTGTTTTTGAACCTCTGCCTCCTACACCTCCATATATATATATATTATTTATTTTTTTTTTTAGACAGAGTCTCACTCTGTCACCCAGGCTGCAGTGTGATGGCACGATCTCGGCTCACTGCAACCTCTGCCTCCCATTCAAGAGATTCTCCTACCTCAGCCTCCTGAGTAGCTGGGATTATAGGCACCCGCCACCACGCCTGGCTAACTTATTTATTTATTTATTTATTTAGAGACAGAGTCTCACTCTGTCACCCAGGCTGGAGTGCTGTGACACGATCTTGGCTCACTGTAACCTCTGACTTCCGGGTTCAAGCGATTCTCCTGCCTTAGCCTCCCGAGTAGCTGGGATTACAGGCACGCACCACCACGCCCAGCTATTTTTTTATTTTTATTTTTAGTAGAGATGAGGTTTCACCATATTGGCGAGGATGGTCTCGATCTCCTGACCTCGTGATCTGCCTGCCTTGGCCTCCCAAAGTGCTGGGATTACAGGCATGAGCCACCGCGCCTGACCCATCTTTTTGTTTAATATCTCTCTTTCTCTCTTTCCCCTTTGCTGGCTGTGAAATCCCTCAAGGGCAAGGATCATGACTAATTCATCTTAAGTCTTCCTTAGCCCAGCATCCAGCACAGGCACCTTCTCAGCATTTGTTGAATAAATAAATGGAACCTTTCTTCCCTGGCCTTTTCATAGCATTAGGTGCCCAGTTTCGGAACTTCACGCCTTGAAATTTTAGCACTGGGGTGCAAATCCATTTTCCTCACATGCATCTGAATTCTGTCACTCATGTTTGAATGACATAATAATGATGATGATGACAGTGACAACAGCTGGCACTTATGCCTCTGTCAAGCATCCTGGGTCTACGTGCTTTCCTTTTCAAATCCACAGCAATGGCAAGAGGGAGGAACTACTGTCCCCATTTTACAGATGAGGACACCAAGGCCTGGAGGAAGCTTCACTCATCTTCCCAAGGTCCCACGCTGTCAGCAGCAGAGCTGGTGTTACTGCCTGGGGCCACCTCATTTCTGGCACCGAACTCCCCTGCCCGAAGCAGTCAGGAGTTGGACCTGTGTTTGCTGGATGGGCTGGGATCGCTGAGGCCCCTGCTGCTGCCTTCCAGAAGCTGGGATCTCCTGCCTGCTGTTTAACCCCCCTTGTTCCACCCCACACAGGGACAAAGCGTGGGGCTGGGGCAACTGGGCCAGGCCAGAAGCTGCTGGAATGTCACGCTGGGGCTCTAGCCGCCAGCCCCGGGAGTTGGCTGATGTGCAGGACGGGCTCCTGGGGCTGTAAATCCCTGAGCGAACCCCTCCCTGGGTCTGCAGCGCCTGGCAGCTCCTGGCTTGTAGAAAGGGGGTGTATTTAGTTTATCCTGCCTAGTACGAAGCACAAGCAATTCAGGGGCAAGTGTAGGACAAGGGCTATGCCATCCTGAAGATGAGAAGGGGAGCACAGAAGAAGGGGCAGGGGGCATGGAGGGGAGAGATGCTCACTCCATAACAGCAGCCTGCTCTCAAACAGCCTTAGGGACAGGCCACCATGCCCCTTGCCCCCTCTCCTCCCTCCTCCCCGTGCCTGGTTACTGATCCTGTCCTCTGCTCTCTGGCCCTGGCCCTGCTCCGAGTCCTGGTTTCTCACGGGGCCCTGGCTTGGTCCTTCCTTTTATGCTCAGGCCTTGATTCCACCAGTGTGGACCAAGTCACAGCCCACAAACTTGGAACAGCAGAGTCCCACGCTGGGCCTCCCAGGAAACACTGGAGAATCAACAGGGCCAGAGTCAGGGGCCAACATTCCACAGCCTGGCACCCCAGCTGGCCAACTTGGGTGGAATAAACAGGTGCAGACCCTGGTTGGGAGAAGCACGTAGTGGTCTCCTGGCCAACTCAGCAGCCGGCACCAGAGGGCCAGGGAGGGACCATCTGGAGTGGGGAGAGAGCCAGCCCCGCGTGCATCCTCCGACCACGCAGCAGATCTGAGCAGCTAGATGTAATCGCTATATGCAACTGCGATTATTAGCATGTGATTAAGGCAGGAGTGGTGGTAATGTTTTCCAGGAGCTACTAGAATTATTAACTCTTTGCTATTGGGATGATTAGTGCCCAGCTACCTCGAAGTATTAACAATTCATCACTGGGATGTTTCCATATTCCCCATTGGAAGCATTAGCTACCGAGATGCCTGGTGGCATCCCATTATGATTGTTATCTGCTGTTTGGGCTAGAGCAACAAAGTCTTGTTTTCCTTCTCAATTTTAATCACCTAACTGCGGATCCATGGGATACAGAGAACAGGCCTCCTGCTCTTGCTGACTCTGGCACCTCTGATTAACTTGGAAACCTAGCAACGCAGGGAGCTGGCAGTGGCTGCGAGCTCCTGAGAGTAAGCAGAGCCCAGCAAGCGGGTGTCAGGATGGGTGAAACCAGAGCAGTGGGGAGCAGCCCCCCGAGTGACTTATCTGTCATTCATCTCCTGATGGCTTTGGAAGTTCTTGTGATTCAATTTCAGGCCTGACAGGAGAGGCTGGTACGATTACAGCAGCCATCGAGACAGCCATGATGGCAGAGATAGGGCTTTGAGAGGCAGCCGGGGTCTTCTTAGTTATGGGGCACCCATCAGTAGGGTCGTGTGGATGATTCGGTGTGTGACCCATGTGAGCCACGTGCTCGGGCTTCTGGCTTCCTGAGCAATCCTCAACCCAAGCTGGTCCTCAGCTAGAACTAACAGCCATTCTCTGGGGGTCTCCTGGGGGTTACTTAGCCAGGAGTCCAGCTCTAGGAGCCCCCCAACCCGGTTTTCCACTCCTCAACAGGGCCAGGTGACTTCACCTGTAGTAGCACAAGCGCCTTCTCAGGCGGAGGACAGAGGCAAGTACCCCAAGTGGAGGGACCCAGGAAGGAGGGAGACAGTGAGCCGTGGGGTCGCAGCCCAGCAGGGCAGGGCGCACCTGAAGGCCTGGCCTCGATGACGTAGCGGGTGATGGGCCCTTTGCCCGGGTCTCCGCTGGACCAGTGGATGGCGATGGCGGAGCTGTACCGCACGATGATGGGCACGCCAGGCGGTCCTGGGGCACCTGCAGACAGCACACAGAGGCAAGGGATGTATGGAACCCAGAACAGCCACCCAGCCCATCACCCTGGGCTCGAGGAGGTGGGTGACAAAACCAACCTTGGACAGACAGCCACCAGGAAGCCCTGCAAATGTCGCGGCCTGAGAGTGCATCTCAGGCCGGGCCTGCCAGGATGGACTGTTGTCCCCCTCGGGCTACCCCTACGCTCCATATTCCAAATCCCAGGGCAGAAGACAAATGGAATGGTCCAGAAAGGTCCCTGGAGTAGAGTCAGGAGACCTGGGTTCCAGCCCAGAACGTGTTAGATGGGTGATTTTGATCAATTCACATAGCCGTCCAGTGCCTCAGTTTCCCCCTCTATAAGGGCCTTTTGGAAGGTAAGGCTTGAAGGCTGTGTCCTGGATGGCGGGGAATAGAGGTGGGTGCGATGATGGCAGAGTGGGCCCATGAGAGGAGGGGGCTGGTCGGAGCAGGGCTGAAGAATCCACAGTTTCTCCCTCCTGGTAGGTAATATGATGTCCGCCCTCCCTCCTTCCTGCCTGAAATTCCCCAACCCCAACTGCATTTCCTATCAGGTTAGACAACGGGAGAAGGGGTTCACACCCCAGGAGGCCTTGGGGCCTCTGCTGCTAGGAGGAGGGAGGAAGGACTGGGCCCCTTGCCGCTCTCCTGGCATGAAGGTACATCAGGAGCAGCCTGGGATGTGGGCCAGTGAGGGAGCCGGCCCTAGGAGCTGGAGCAGATGAGAGGAGGTGACTCCAGCAGTGAGAGAGTGAGCCAGGCATCTGTCTACAAGGGGCTCTGAGCCCCTTCTCTTGGGGGTGCCCGTCCAGAATCCCGACCCCACATGCTGTCACCTCCAATCCTGTTCCCCACCAAAGGCGGGGCTCTGTACCCCCAGAGCTGGGCACACAGTAGGTGCTTCCTCTGCGCTTAGGGGATGAGGGAGGGAACCAGTGCATGAGTGGGTGGCCCCCTGGTTTGCTGGTGGGGGGGGTCTCTGTAGAGCAGACTCTAGCCTCACACTGATGCTCCCCCAGGGCCCTGGACAGCCAGCAGGCCAGACAGGAGGCCGGGGACCCACATACACAGCCTGGCAACCCACCCGGCCCCTATGCCCACCCCATCGCTCACACAGCCTGGCAGCCCCACTCGGCCCCCATGCCCACCCCATCGCTCACACAGCCTGGCAGCCCCGCCCGGCCCCTATGCCCACCCCACAGCCTTGGAGGGCACCATTTCCTTCCTTCCCTGTGGAGCAGCCTGTCTGTAGCACAAGGACAGAGTAACTGAGGGGTCAGGTGGGGTGGACACGCCTGAGGGAGTGTGGTAGGGCAGGCAGCCCTCAGGACCCTATACTCATCCCGCACAGGACAGTACTCAGGGCTGAGGATGGAGCCTGCACCTTCTCCGGGGCCAGGAGCTTCCAGCGAGTCCAGCCACTGCCTGGCTGCATGTTCCCCCCACTGCAGAACTCCCCCTGCACCCACACCATGTGGGAGGATGGCTTCTTTATTTCTTTTTTGAGACATGTTCTCACTCTGTTGCCCAGGCTGGAGTGCAGGGGCACGATCACAGCTCACTGCAGCCTCCACCTCCTGGGCTCAAACGATCCTCCCACCACAGCCTCCTGAGTAGCTGGGACTTCAGGTATTCACCAGCATGCCTGGATAATTTTATTTTTGTAGAGATGGGGTTTTGCTGTGTTGCCCAGGCTGGTCTTGAACTCCTGGGCTCAGGCAATCCACCCGCCTCCACCTCCCAAAATGCTGGGATTACAGGCGTGAACCCCCGCACCCGGCCGGTTCTTTCTTTCTCAGAGTGCCCTCCGCTACCTTCTCTGCACCCTCTGTCCTTTATCTCCTCCCACCTCCCCACCTCCCAGCCTGGGACACTTCAGGCCTCAGGATAGAACAGCCTGTCCTCCGCACAGCCCTCTCCTGTCCCCAGGCCACTGCCAACGCTTGGTTCTCAGTTGCCTGCCAGCTCTCTCTCCTACTTTTCCCAGGAAGCTGGCTCAGGTGAGAGGCAGCGCAGGGTGGGGCTGGAGGCAGATGAAAGGACAGCGGCTGGGTGGCTCCTGGGCTGCCTCCTGCAGGCTTTGTCCTGAGTTTGCCCTAGAGCCATGGGGCTTTGCAGAACCAGACTGTGGGGAATAGAAAGTGACTGGCCAGAAAGAAAAAGTGAAGTGCAAGGTGCCTGAGCCATTAGGGGAAAATGGCCTGCAGGGCAGGTGACAGACCAGAGGGGGCTGGGCTCCCAGGCCTGGCTCCCTTCCTGACTCAGGCTAATCAGGCCTGCTGAGGAGGGCAGGCCTGCGCCACTCCTGGCTGAAGGGGCCGGGCAGAGGAGGAGATGGGATTTTAGGGGAAGTCCGGGATGGGCTGTACTCCTTCTTAGGGAGGGAGGCAGCAGCAGAGTGGTCTGGGAGGTGACTTTTGTGTTCAGGACAGGACATTCTACACTGACTGGTAACAGGGACTTTGAAGGGCTAAACCGTGACCATGGCAAATGCCTGTGGGGGTGAGAGGTGGGAGGGGAAGGGAGGTGAAGAGGACGTTTAAAGGAGGCGATTGGGCGCGGTGGCTCATGCCTGTAATCCCAGCACTTTGGGAGACTGCAGCAGGTGGATCACTTGAGGTCAGGAGTTGGAGACCAGCCTGGCCAAACCCTGTCTCTACTAAAAATACAAAAATTAGCTGGTCGTGGTGGAAATCACCTATAATCCCAGCTACTTGGGAGGCTGAAGCTTGGGAATTGCTTGAACCCGGGAGGTGGAGGTTGCAGCAGCGAACTGAGATTGCACCACTGCACTTCAGCCTGGATGACAGAGCGAGACTCTGTCTCCAAGAAAAAAAAAAAAAAAAAAAAAAGCCCAAAACAACAACAACAGAAACAATACAGGAGATTCAGGAAGACTTCCTGGGGGTGGGGGGGGCAGTTACACACAAAAGGGCATTCTGCGGAGGGGGTGGGTGGTGAGGTGGGGGAGGCAGGGCCCTGGCAGTGAATAGGTGACCTGCTCCATCAGGTGTTTCTCAAGGTGCCACTTTGTCACAGCCTCCAGGGGCTTTTGTGTAAGTGCAGATTGCCAGGTCCCACCTCAGACCCAGGAAATCAACCCCTCCGAGCATCCACCCTGGGAATGTGCATTTTAGTGCGCCCTGCTTTGAGAACCACTGCCTGGAGGGTAGGGGTGGTTCAGGGGCGTGGGAAGATGGCTCTGGCTGGGCGAAAGGCAGGGGCACCTGCCAGGCTGCATCCTTCCAGGATGGAAGTGAAGGAGGCAGCGCAATTAGCAGGGAGAGAAAGAACGTAGCAGGCGCAGTGGCCAAGCCAGGCCTGTGGGCTGGGCCTAAGTGGGAGAGGAGGGGCGCTGCTCCAGGGTTTGTGGCTTGAGGAACCTGAGGACACTGATGTCATTAATCAAAGCGTGGAACCCGGGAGGAGGGAGCGGGGGGAGGGGTGACTGGGCACCAGCGGAAAGAGTGAGCTCTGTCCTCCACTCTGTTTCCAGGGGCCAGCACAGCTCTTGACACTGGGGGCCCATTCTGACTGGGGGCGCTGAACCGCTGCGTGGAGGACATGCCTGGTCCGTTGCTCTCCTACCTTCTCCGGGGCCCGTGGTGACGTTGGCTTCGATCTCTGGCCCGTAGGTGAAGGTCTTGGCTGTGATGCGGAACCTGTAGGTCACCCCCTCCGCCAGGTCCTTCACCTTCAGCCATAGGGGGCTGTTCCCCTTCACGTCCACTGTCACGATCTTGCTGACTCCTGGGGGAGGCACAGCAAGTGGGGACTGCAGGGGCCACCAGGCGCGCAGGGCCCACTGAGGGCACCAGAGGCCACGGGGAAGGGGAAGCGGCCGTGGCCTGGGCCCCGGGACCCTGGGCAGGGGCTTCACTTCTTGAGATCAGGCTGAAACGCTCCCCCAGCTCACACAGCCACATTGCCCATGCTGTGTTTCTCAGAGCACGGTCCTGCCTGCTGTTCTCAGGGAGAACAGCTCCATGGTTCCGTACGTTTGGGAAAAGCTACTACTGTCTGTGTCTACTGAGCAGCCACAGGGTCCATCAGCATCTAGGAAAAAAGAACACTCGCCATCCTGTTTAATGTAACCTCTGCACCCCAAATATATTTCAGCTCCATTTTTATTCCCTGATGCAGCATTCCATGGGACTAGAATTATATCCTTCTTCAGGAAGGGCTTCCATAAAAATACCAAAAGCCCAGAGTTGGGGGGACACACTTTTGACCAGGTCTTCCACCTGAGCCCCGCTCCAGCTCCACCTCTGGGGTTCAGCCAGGAGCTCACATGGCCCTCCATCACCTCTATCTGCCACAATTTTTTTTTTTTTAAAACAAGGTCTTGCTCTGTTGCTCAGGCACAATCATGGCTCATTGTAGCCTCGACCTCCTGGGTTCAAGCCATCCTCCCACTTTCAGCCTTCCAGGTGGCTAAGACTGTAGGTGTGTACCATCATGCCCGGCTAATTTTTAAATTTTTGTAGAGACAGGGTCTCATTACGTTGCCCAGGCTGGTCGCGAACTCCTGGCCTCAAGTGATCCTCCCATCTTGGTCTCTCAAAGTGCTGGGATTATAGGCGTGAACCACTGTGCCCAATCCACCAAGCTTTTTAGGGCAAAAGTGAGGATGCCTCAGCACCCCAAATCACAGCAACTAGAGGGGAGGCTTCCGCCAGCTTTCAGGAGGTGGGGGTTTGCACTCTGTGCTTCACGAATCCAAACACTCCTGACTGCCAGCCTCCCTGAGCACCAGGACTAGTGTCATTTCCCATGTCCATCAAGCATACCAGTCACCAGTGAGAGACAGGCCTTGCAACCAGGAGGCTGGGCTCAGACCCAGTGATGGCGCTGACCCTGGCATGTCCCTTAACCTGGCTTCAGTTTGTTCTGCCGAGTGAGGGTGTCCACAGCATCTTAGGCAGGGATGTTATGAGCTTTAAGTAAAATAACAGAGCATGTAGGTGTCTGACCTATTTATTGACTAAGTGGATTATTCATATTATTGTTTTGAGGTGGATTTTCATCCTTGCCCAGGCTGGAGTGCAATGGCACGATGTCAGCTCACTGCAACCTCCGCCTCCTGGGTTCAAGCGAGTCTCCTCCCTCAGCCTCCCGAGAAGGCGTCCACCACCACACCCAGCTAATTTTGTATTTTTAGTGGTGAAAGGATTTTGCCATGTTGGTCAGGCTGGTCTCGAACTCGCAAACTTAGGTGATCCACCACCTCGGCCTCCCGAAGTGCTGGGACTACAGGTGTGAGCCACCGTGCCTGGCCGCTAAGTGGATTATTGAATGATGGAACAATGTAGGCTCAGAGGGGCTTCCTGAAAGAATGAAATGACCCCGGGACCAGGAACAGGGACTCTGGCTACCTGCTCCTTGACAATTCTGAACAAAGCCCTCATCTGCCTGGACCTTGGTTTTCCCTACAGGACGGTGGGGGCTGCTGGGCTCTTGTGAGGCTGGTTTGCTGTTGACCGGAACCCAGGATGAACTCGGGTGTGGACATTGGGCTGGCCAGGCGGGGCCTCGTCTTGCTGCACTTATTAACTGAACTATTATGGGAAGATGGGAATGTGTAGGGGTGTGGAGTTGAGCCACACAGTCCAGATTCCAGCACTGTGGAACTGGAAGGCAAAGAGCTCACATCCTCAAGTTGAGAGGGTCCTGGACAGGCTGGGTTGAGGCCCCTGTGAAGAGGGCTTGTACTGGCCCCCTGTACCTTGTCTCGGGGACTGCTGTCCTCTGCCCCACTCTGGCCCTGCACCTGACTGGATCTCCTGCTGGGGCCTGGCTCCCCCCTGGTGTTCTAACACACAGCTTCCCATTGCAGAACAAGCCACTGGCACCCAGGTGGTGGCAGGGAAGACTGAGGGCCATTGTTCCCTCGGCTCACCCAGAACTGCTGGTCACAGCGATGTTCCCAGGGCTCTGCCCCTTGTTCTTGCCAGGCTCCGTGATTGGAGGGGGTGAGAGTGAGAGGGGTGGCTCCAGAGGTCAGCCACACCCCCAGCGCCTGGCTGGGACTAGTCCCAGGCAGTGAGGAGCGCAGTTTCCTTCCTCCTAAATCCCGTCTTCATAGGATGGTGGTTGGTAACAAAATGGCAGGGATTTCTCGGCATGTTACCAGGGGTAGAAAGCTGGCAGGTGCCAGATGCCCACTGTCAGGGGCTGTGCAGGTTCCCATCTGGGACCCTGAGGAAGGGGTCGGAAGACCACTCAGATGAACAGGGTTAAGGACAAGAGCGAGGTCATTTGCAGAGCAGGGCTCTTGACCTGGGGTCCACAGATGGCAGTTGCGGGGTGCAGGGACCTCCCTGGTCTTGTGCATCTTCCCGGGGAGAGGCTCTGAAACTTTGGTCAGATTTTCATCAGATTCTCCAAGGGGTTCCTGACTCCCACAAAAGCTAAAGAAGGACTAACTCACAGTTTGGGAAAGGCAACATACCCCTAGCTCCCCTCTGTGCTTTTCTTTCTTTCTAGCTCTGTCGCCCAGGCTGGAGTGCAGTGGCGTGATCTCGGTTTACTGCAACCTCTGCTTCCCGGGTTCAAGCGATTCTCTAGCCTCAGCTTCCTGAGTAGCTGAGACTACAGGTACCCACCACCACACCCGGCTAATTTTTGTATTTTCAGTAGAGACGGGGTTTCACCATGTTGGCCAGGCTGGTCTCAAACTCCCGACCTCAGGTGATCCACCCGCCTCAGCCTCCCAAAGTGCTGTCATTACAGGCGTGAGCCACCGCCCCTGGCTGCCCCGCTTCTTTATGGTCTTAACAGAGCCCTGTCCACTTAGGTTTCCCTTCCTTTCCTCCCTGTGTCCGTCGACCAAAGGGGTTAGAATATATTTAACGATTCTCTGCCTGGAAGTTAGGAGACCTGGATCTCTCTTCCAACTCTGCCCTCAACTTGCTGTTGTTTTACCTTGGAAATGCCCTTTCCCTTGTCTGGGACTCGGTTTCCACGTTTATAAGATGGGGAGACTCTCACCGAATCTCACTCATGTGTAGTGGCTGTGATGGGCGCCGAGATGAGAGCGAGCTTTTGCAAAGCGAGGGCCGGGGAGCCGTGCTGGGGGGTCCACTCACCATCCACGGGGCTGCAGGGCTCGTACACCAGCCTGTAGCCCTCCAGGATGCCATTGGGGAACTGCGGGGCTTCCCAGGACACGTTCACTGAGGTTGTGGTCAGCTCACTGAACTTGACCGAGCTGGGAGCGCTGGGGGCTGCGGGAGACAGCAAAGGGTTTTTGTTTCCTTCTTCTGTGGAAGTTCAAAGCCTCGGGTTCAGCTCCAAGGAGCTAGCGGGAGTGTTGGGTCTGAGCCCGGGAGGAACAAGAGTGCGGGGCTCGGCAGAAAGGGCGGGCAGGAGGGGTCACTGGAGGTCATCAGGCCCCCTTCCTCTCCTCTCTCAACTTTCCAGTATCAGAGTCCTAAGAACTGGGAAGAAAGAGAACTCGATTTTTCACTCAAGTTGCAGAATTCAGGCTTCTCCCTGCTAAGTGGCTCTGAGCCCGGGCTATGAGTGTGGGACAAGCTGTCACACCCCCAGGGTCATCGTGGGGCAAGACCATTTCCTGGCTTTGTGGGGTTTGTCTTTTGGCTTCCGCGGAGGAGAAGGTAGGGGGTGTCTGGGCCTCAAAACATTCGGTGGGCGCTAAACAAAGAAGACGCCAGAACCACAGCAGACAGAGATGGCCTTCCTCTCCTCCCGGGGCTCCAGGGCTTGTCACAGAGGCCCCACGCAGTCAGGGGGAGCCACGCCAAGGACAGTCAGACCCTCTGGGAGAAATGTTTTCTTGGACTGAGAACCCTGTGGCAACCCCAAAAACATGGGGGCGGGGGCTCCCCTGAGCGGGAGGACAGAGGAAGGGCAGGAAGCGTCCCAATCTGCGGCATCCCCAGCTGGCCCGGGGAGGATGACCAGGCTATTATTGTCCAGCGCTGCCTCCCCACCAAGCCGGAGCTAATCCGGACCTGCTTCCGGCTCCAGCCCCGGGAGGCAGAGTCAGCGAGTGTCTTTGAAGGAGGGAGGTGAGCTCAGGGGGCCCTTCCTGCCTCCCCTGTGCTACAGGGACGTGGGACAGAACATGTTGTGCTGCTGCCGCAGTGACGGAAGCCTCGGGTTCCCTGGGGTTCGCATCCGGCAGATGACACTGACAAGAGAGTGGCCGGGATAGGAGGCAGACGGTCAGACTCGTATATTCAGCAGCTCACACTCATTCTGGCCACAGTCAGACCCTGGGGGCAGTGGAGGGAAAGGGTTCCCCAGAGCCAGGGCTTGTCCCCAAAGAGGGTCATAATGAG
Source organism: Hylobates moloch (assembly GCF_009828535.3). Lineage (NCBI taxonomy): Eukaryota > Metazoa > Chordata > Mammalia > Primates > Hylobatidae > Hylobates > Hylobates moloch. Next base: position 17,781,900 of record NW_026652290.1, read on the forward strand.
GAACTGATGCCACAGGTGTGCCCTCTGCAGCTCTTTAAAAGCCACGTGCCACTGACAGCATAGGAAGCAGCAGGTTGAACAAGATGCTCAAGGGAGGCTGGGACAAAAGGCCAGTATTGCAGTCCACCAGGACAGAACACTAGGTTCTCTCAGAAATCCTGGGTTCCAGCCTCTGCTCCCCCAGTGACCAGCTGGGCAACCCTGGACAAGCAGTATAACTTCCCGGGTGATCCTGGCTCATGGTGAAATGAGGGTGCTGCCTGCCCTGCCTGTCCGCGGGGCTTCTGGGAGGGTTAAGTGTGACAGTGCCTGACTACCAGGCTCGCTCTGCACACAGGCAGCAGGATTCTCACCAGCGCCCTCTCCTCTGCACCCGCCACCCTTCAGCCTCCTGATCTGCCTTCCCTGCCTCTACTCTCTCCCCTCCGCCAGGCCATCTCCTGCACAGCAGCTGTAGCACTTTTCTCTAAATGTAAACCAGACCCTGTTGCTCAACTGCTCAAGCCCTCCCATGGCTTCCCAGCATACTTTTAAAAATTTTTTATTTTTTAAAACAGATTATTGCTCTGTCACCCAGGCTGGAGTGCAGTGGTGCAATCTCAGCTCACTGCAATCTCCACCTCCCAGGTTCAAGCGATTCTCTTGCCTCAGCCTCCTGAGTAGCTGGGATTAGAGAGGGGTGCACCACCACACCCAGCTAATTTTTGTATTTTTTTCAGTACAGATAGGGTGTCGTCATGTTGGCCAGGCTGGTCTCGAACTCCTGACCTCAAATGATTTGCCCACCTCGGCCTCCCAAAGTGCTGGGATTACAGGTGTGAGACACCATGTGTGGTCCATTGTACTTATAATTAATCCCAATCCCAATCCCCCAGCCCAAGTTCTCGCCCCATTTTCCTGCAAGCCACTTGGCTTTCTCTATGTTCCCTGGTTCCTCTCCAGCCTCCAGGCCTTAGCACCTGCTGTTCCCCTGCCTGGAGCTCCCAACACCCGCTGCCACCTCCTGAGCATCCCATGGCTGGCCTCTTTTTTTTTTTCCTTTTTTGGGACAGAGTCTCGTTCTGTCACCCAGGCTAGAGTGCAGCAGTGGCACAATCTCGGCTCACTGCAACCTCCACCTCCCGGGTTCAAGCGATTCTCCTGCCTCAGCCCCCCCGAGTAGCTGGGATTACAGGCACGTACCACCACGCCTGGATAAATTTTTGTATTTTTAGCAGAGACGGGGTGTCACCATGTTGGCCAGGCTGGTCTCGAATTCCTGACCTCAGGTGATCCACCCGCCTTGGCCTCCCGAAGTGCTGGGATTACAGGCGTGAACCACCATGCCCGGCCCCTGCTGGCCTCTTCTCATTCAAATCTCACCTCCTCGGGGAGTCCTTTGTGGGTGAGCCTATCCAGAGCCATCCACCCACTCCTGCCTCACTCTTAGGTCACCTGTGCTGACCGCTGTCTGCATTTACTTCATCAACTTGCTTATGCTCTGTCCCCCACACTAGGGCGGGGACCTTGTTGGTCTCACCATGGTGTCCGTAGCATCTAGCATGGCATGGGCTCATAAGACACTCAGTATTTGTGGAATGAACAAAGCCAGAGAGACAGAGGGAAGGCAGGTGGGAAGAAGGCAGGGAGCAGAAGTAGGCTGGCTGGCAGGGGCTGGGGGTGCTGACTGTCCATCTGCAAGGTGGGGCAAAGGGTGGGGAGGACGGAGATGAGACGTGGGGGTTTCTCAAGGCTTTATGGGGACAGCTTCTCTTTTCTGAGCATGGGCTCTCCCACTCGGGAGGGCATCCCTGGGGACCTGGGTACCACGACCAGATCCTCGGGGGGATAAGGCAGCTGCCTCCATGCCTCCCAAGAGCCCAGATGCCGGGTGGGTCTTCTTGCAACCCCCTGTGGCTGACCTACCCCTCCCCTCCTCAAGGCCCCCTCTCCCACCTGCTTGCTGAGTCTGGCCTTGTGTGGGGGTGCTCCGAGGCCCATCCCCAGCGGCGTTGAAGGCAGCCACGCTGACCATGTAGGCCGTGTAGCCAGTCAAGTTCTTGAGCTTCACGCTGTTCTCAGCCAGGAAAAGCGTCTTCACTCGCTCCGTGAGGTTCCCCCGTTGGGCTTCCCAGAAATAAATCTGTGAGAACAGAAGAATGTGGGAGTGAGGGGCACAGAGGCAACGAGCGTCCCTCCTGTCCCTGCTGACCTGTAGTCTAAGAGACACCTTCATTGATGTCAGTCACCTGGGAAACAGTAGAGACGTCTTTAAGAGGCTGGGCACGGTGGCTCACACCTGTAATCCCAGCACTTTGGGAGGCAGAGGTGGGTGGATCACTTTAGGCCAGGAGTTCAAGACCAGCCTGGCCAACATGGTCAATCCCCATTTCTACTAAAAATACAAAAAAATTAGCCAGGCATGGTGGCAAGTGCCTGTAGTCCCAGCTACTCTGGAGGCTGAGGCAGGAAAATCACTTGAACCTGGGAGGTGGAGGTTGCAGTGAGCTGAGATCACGCCACTGCACTCCAGCCTGGGCGACAGAGTAAGACTCCATCTAAAAAAAAAAAAAAAAAAAAGAAAGAAAGTCTTTAAGAACTGTTTTAGAAACCTTTCTGGAACCTTCCTTTTCACAGCCAAGACCCTGGTCTCTGCCAGACAGTAAACTGCAGGGCATGGCCCCCAGGTGTCTGTGTTTCCCGCCACGCCTGGAGGATTTAGCATAGCACTAGCACGTCAGCACTCAGTACAGTTCCTGGAGGAATAAAGCAAATCCGTCCTACAGGAGGCTGAGCTGGGGAGATAAGGCAGTGTGGAGTCTATCCGGACAGAGCCCATGGTGCAAGCGCTGGTGGCCTCATGTCACCTGGGAGCTGGTGAGGGATGCAGAGTCTCAGGGCCACACCGGGCCTGCTGCATCAGCAGCTGCTGGTTAACAGGAACAAGGCCAGTTGTAGAGGAAGACCTCGGCCAAGACGGCAGGCAGCGGGAGGCTGAATGCCAGCTGCACCGTTTACAGCAGCGGGACCTGGCCAGGTGACTTCCCAGAGCTGCAGTTTTGTTGTACATTCAGTGAGGTTAAGGACACGTACTTCCTGGGGTCCACGTGAGGGGTGCAGGTTCTAAGGGTTTCACCCAGGTACTTGGCCAGTTTCCTAAGGCACCCTGTGGCTGCAGAAGGTTTTAGGCTAGGAACACAACAGATGGTCCATGGTCTTTTCTCTTCCTTTCTGTTTTTTGAGATGGAGTCTCACACTGTCGCCCAGGCTGGAGTGCTGTGGTGCGATCTCGCTCTGCCTCCCAGGTTCCTGACACTCTCCTGCCTCAGCCTCTGCTGGGACACAGGCGCCCACCACCACGCCCGGCTAATTTTTTGTATTTTTAGTAGAGACGGGATTTCACCATGTTAGCCAGAATGGTCTCGATCTCCTGACCTCGTGATCCGCCTCGGCCTCCCAAAGTGCTGGGATTACAGGCGTGAGCCACCGAGCCCGGCTATTGTTTTCGATCACTTCCTCTGTAGCATGCCTTAACACTTCTGCTAGTTTCAGGACTCAGGCCACCCAGAGAGCGGCCAGCCGGGCCCAGCCCCCGTGCAAAATTGGAGGTCATTTGGCGCCTCCTGCTGGCCAATGAGGTTTCTGCATGTCACTGGCTTTTCAATTTCTCGTTTCCCTGGAGGAAGCCCTTAAAGTGGGAAAGAGCTAATGAAAGTGTCCCCACTGGCATGTATGGGTGGCAGTTAGGACATCTTGTTACCGTGAAATCCCTGCTTTTCTCCAATCCCTCTCCCCCTTTATTATTTATTTGTTTATTTGAGACAGGCCTCACTCTGTTGCCCAGGCTGGAGCGCAGTGGCACGATCACCGCTCACTGCAGCCTCAACCTCCTGGGCTCAAGCCATCCTCCCACCTCAGCCTCCTGAGTAGCCAGGACTACAGGTGTGCACCACCACACCCAGCTAAGTTTAATTTTTTGTAGAGATGGGGTCTTGCCATGTTTCCCAGGCTGGTCTTGAACTCCTGGGCTCAAGCAATCCAACCACCTTGGCTTCCCAAAGTGCTGAGATTACAGGTGTGAGCCACTGTGCCCGGCCCTCTCTCCCATTTTATTTTATTTTATTTCAAGACACGGTCTCACTTTGTCACCCACACTGGGGTGCAGTGGCATGATCTTGGCTCACTGTAACCTTGACTTCCAGGTTCAATCAATCCTCCCGCCTCAGCCCCCCAGGTAGCTCTGACTACATACAAGTGCTACCACACTTGGCTATTCCTTTTGTAGAGATGGGGGTTTCTTTTGTAGCGATTTCTTTTTTAGAAAGGGGGAGAGGGCCGGGTGCAGTGGCTCACACCTGTAATCCTAGCACTTGGGAAGCTGAGGCAGGGGAATCGCCTGCGCCCATGAGTTCGAGACCAGCCTGGGCAACATGGCAAGACCCCTGTCTCTACTAAAAATACAAAAATTAGCCAGGAGTGGTGGCATGCACCTGCAGCCCCAGCTACTTGGGAGGCTGAGGCAGGAGGATGGCTTGAACCTGGGAGGTGAAGGTTGCAGTGAGCTGAGATCACACCACTGCACTCCAGCCTGGGCAACACAGCAAGACTCCATCTCTAAAATGAAATAAAATAAAATAAAAAGAATGAAAAGCAGATTCTTCTCATATGGGTAGATGAATGAAAGCAGAGGCAGTCATTTATGAAATCACTCATTCACTTATGCATTCATAGTAATGGGGGTACAACGGTTAACAAAGTTCCTGTTGGATTTGGAAAGGTCATGGCTGATGCTAAAAGTCTGCCAGTATCAGCACACAGGTGGTCTTCCGTGAGTGCACACTAGGAGAATGAATGGATTCTCTTAGGTAGAGAAGAGGGTCGTGGATTGATTCCTGGGGGCCTCCAGCATTCAGTGGTTGGTGGGGAGGAAGAGCTAGTGAGGGAAGCTGAGGAAAGCAAGCATTTTGAGAGGAAGGAGAGATTCACGTGTCAAACACAGCTGCTGAGTCAGGCAGGATAAGCCTGTGGTTTGACTCGATATGAGCAACATGGGAATTATTAATAACTTTGGCAGGAAGAGCTGTCGTGGGGTGGCGGGGATGAGAACCTATTTGGAGCAGGTTCAAGGGAGAAAGAGAGCAGAGGAATTGGAGGTGGTGAGTACAGAAGATTCTTTTGAGGAATTCTGCTGTAAAGGGGCCAAAGAAATGGGTGACAACTGGAAGAAAATGTGAGGTCATGCCAGGCACGGTGGCCACACCTGCAATCCCAGCACTTTGGAAGGCTGAGGCAGGTGGATCACCTGAGGTCAGGAGTTTGAGATCAGCCTGGCAACATGGCGAAACTCTATCTCTACTAAAATACAAAAATTAGCTGGGCATGGTGGCGGGTGCCTGTAATCCCAGCTACTCAGGAGGCTGAGGCAGGAGAATCGCTTGAACCCGAGAGGTGGAGGCTGCAGTGAGCTGAAATAGCGCCACTGCACTCCAGCCTGGGCAACGGAGCGAGACTCCGTTAAAAAAAAAAAAGTGAGGTCAGGAAAAGGCATAAAAAGAGGAAACATATCTCAGAAAGCTTTTCTGCCCTGCCCATGGGAGCTATCCACTAGGGAGGTGGAGGAGAGGAAGGGCCAATGGCTGCAGTCATGCTCTTGGGTGAGGAGTGGGTCAGGGCCTAGAACCCAGGGACAGCTGTCTTCACAAACCAGGCACTCCGGCAGGTGCATCTTGTTTGTGAGTGCTGCATTCTGTGGACCTTTGTTAGGTGATGACACTCGTGCAAAGGACCGAAAGGGACTGAGCCCAGATCCTGGTTCCCACGGGGCACACTGCTGAGCTGCATGGGGCACACTGATGGGTAACCAGGAGTCTGCCAGAATGCAGGCTCCAGAGGGCAGGCATCTCGGTCCATGTGGCTCCCTTGGGACCCAAACACCTAGACTCATGGCTGGCACATCCATGGTGCTCAATCAATATCTGCTGGATGAATAAATGCCTTATGTGGACAGGGGCAGGCATGGGAGTGCACTATTATAATCACGAACCTGCCATTTACTATGCCCAGTTCCCTGCCCTTTCTTTTCTTTTTTTCAGCTTTATTGAGGTATAATTGACAAATAAAATCTACATATAGCCGGGCGTGGTGGTGGGTGCCTGTAATCCCAGCTACTCGGGCAGCTGAGGCAGAAGAATCCCTTGAACCTAGGAGGCGGAGGTTGCAGTGAGTGGAGATCGCACCACTGCACTCTAGCCTGGGTGACAGAGTGAGACTCTGTCTCAAAAAAACCAAAACAAACAAACAAACAAACAAACAAAACCCCCCCCAAAACTGAATGTATTTAAGGTATACAACATGGTGTTCTGATATACACACGCATTATGAAATGATTACTACAATCAAGCTAATTAACGTGTTCATCATCTTTTTGTGGTAAGAACCTTCTAAGCAAATTTCAAGTGTACAATACAGTATCATTAACTATCATCACCATGTTGTACATTAGATCTAGATCGTATTCATCCTGCCTCACTGAAACGCTGTATCCTGTGACCTTCTCCCTACTTCCCTCACTCCCTCAGCCCCTGGCAACTACCATTCTACTCTGTTTCTCTGAGTTTGATTATTTTAGATTCCACATATACGCGAGGTCATGCAGTATTTGTCTTTCTGTGCTTGGTTCATTTCATTCGGCATAATATCCTGCAGGTCCATCCGTGTTGTTGCAAACAGCAGGATTTCCTTCAAGGCTGGATGGTATTCCACTGTGTATAAACCACATTTTCTTCATTCATTCATCCATTCACAGACACTTAGGCGATTTCCACATCTTGGCTACTGTGAATGATGCTGAAATTAACATGGGTCTGCAGATAGCTCTTCAAGAGCCTCATTTCAATTCCTTTGGATAAACACCCAGTAGTGGGATTGCTGGATCATTGGAGTTCTCTTTTTAATTTTCTGCAGAACCTCCATACCGTTATCCATAATGGCTGTACTGATTTACATTCCCACGAACAGTGTGCAAAGGTTCCCTTTTCCCCATACCCTCACCACTACTTATCTCTAGACTTTTTGATAACAGCCATCCTTGCAGGTGTGATGGGATATCTCACTGTGGTTTTGACTTGCATTTCCCTGGTGCTGAGCGATCTTGAACAACTTCTCAGATACCTGTTGACCATTTATATATCTTTTTATTTTTATTTTTTTTTTTTTGAGTTGGAGTCTTGCTCTGTCACCCAGGCTAGAGTGCAGTGGCCTGATTGCGGCTCACTGCAACCTCCACCTCCTGGGTTCAAACGATTCTCCTGCCTCAGCCAGGTGCCTGCCGCCATGCCCGGCTAATTTTTGTATTTTTAGTAGAGATGGGGTTTCACCATGTTGGCCAGGCTGGTCTCGAACTACTGACCTCAGGTGATCTGCCCACCTTGGCCTCCCAAAGTGCTGGGATTACAGGCATGAGCCACCGCACCCAGCCTATGTATCTTCTTTTGAGAAATGTCCATTTGGGTCCTTTGCCCCATTTTCTTTCACTTTTGTTGTATGAGTTCCTTACATATTTTGGCTATTAACCCCTGGTCATATGTATGGTTTGCAAATATTTTCTCCCATTCCAGAGGTTCTTCCTCCTTCTGGAAGCATGTTCTTCCCATGAGCTCCGAGACATCGCTCAGTTTTTGGTTTCAGGGCTCAATTTGTAGACTTCTTTTGTTCTTTATCTTTCCTTGTCTAATCTCTGGGTTTCAGTATCATCTACATGCTGAGGACTCCATAATTCACATCTCTGGTTTGATCCTTCTCTCTTGAACTCCAGACATGCATCTCCGACTGTGTTCTGTCTCCCCTCGAATGTCCAGCAGATGTCTCGAACCAAGCACATCTGGAACCAGACTCCAGATCTCCCCAGCCTCCTCCTTCACCAGCTTTGTCTTTTCCTGCTCCAACATCCTACGGACCCTGGGGCTGTCCTTGTTGCCTCCCTTTTCTCCCACTCCATGTTCAATTTATCAGTAATTTTTTTTTTTTTTTGGAGACAGGGTCTCACTCTGTTGCCCAGGCTGGAGTACAGTGGTGTGATCTTGGTGCACTGCAACCTCCGCCTCCTGGGTTCAAGTGATTCTCTTGCCTCAGCCTCCCCAGTAGCTGGAATTACAAGCATGCACTACCATATCCAGCTAATTTTCGTATTTTTAGTAGAGATGGGGTTTCGTCATGTTGGCCAGGCTGGTCTCGAACTCCTGACCTCAAGTGATCTGCCCGCCTTGGGGTCCCAAAGTGCCGGGATTACAGGTGTGAGCCACTGTGCCCAGCCTGATTTGTTAGAGAATTCTACCAGCTCTGCTGTTAGGACTAACCGAGAGTGGCCACTTCTCACTCTGCTCTCGCCTGATCTGAGCCCCCTTCATGGCCCACTGGGATAGTTCAGATGCCTCCTCATGGCTTCCGGGCTTTCCCCATTTCAGACTCTGCTCAGCACAGCAGCCAGTGGGACCCTCTAAAGGTCCCAGTCCTCCACTCAGAGGACTTCACTCAGAGTGACAGCCAAAGCCCCGAAGGGCCCCCGGTGCTCCAGCCCTGGCGCTCCAGCCCCGGCTTTCTCATCTCCTGTTGCGCTCCCTGGAACTCACTCTGGGGACACACAAGGCTCTCCGTACACCCCAAGTACCTGTCTACCCTGAGACCTTTGCTCTTCTTTCCTCTCTTTCTGGATTCATGTGATTTGTGCCCTGTTCTCCTTCAGGTTTTTGCTCAAATATCACCTTCTCATTAAGTCTTTTCCTAACAACTTTTTTATTTTTTATTTTTTATTTTTTTGAGACGAGTCTTGATCTGTTGCCCAGGCTGGAGTGCCGTGGTGCAACAACAGCTCAGTGCACCCTCACTCGGCCGGGCTCAGGCACTCCTCCCACCTTCCTCCCCGTTGGCTGGGACTACAGGCATGTGCCACCACACCCGGCTAATTTTGTTGTTGTTTTCTTTTTGTAGAGACAGGCTTTTACCATGTTGCCCAGGATGGTCTTGGACTCCTGGAGTCAAGCAGTCCACCCACCTCGGCCTTCCAAAGTGCCAGGATTACAGTTGTGAGCCACTGAGCCCAGCCCTTAACAACCCACTTAAAATTTCAAACCCTGGCTGGGCACAGTGGCTCACGCCTGTAATCCCAGCAATTTGGGAGGCCGTGGCAGGCAGATCACCTGATGTCAGGAGTTCAAGACAAGCTTGGCCAACGTGGTGAAACCTTGTCTCTACTAAAAATACAAAAATTAGCTGGGCATGGTGGCAGGCGCCTGTAATCCCAGCTACTCGGGAGGCTGAGGAAGGATAATCCCTTGAACCTGGGAGGTGGGGGTTGCAGTGAGCTGAGATTGCGCCACTGCACTTCAGCCTGACGACAGAGCAAGACTCCGTATCAAAAAAAAAAAAAATTCAAACCTCCTTACGGATCTGGCTCTCCCCTAACCTGCTTCATTTACCACCACCTGGCGGTATTATTTATTTTGTCCATTGTTGGTCTTCTCTCCCTAACATCTAAGCTCACATTGTCCCTGCTCACTGCGTTATTCCCAGCTCTGAGAACAATGCTGGGCACACAATAACTGCTCAATAAACACGTGTCATTGACCAACTGAAAGACTGGAGCTCTCAGAAAGTGCATGAATGTGCCTGCCACGAACCAGTTGCGTGCAGTCTGACTGGAATGCAGTATCAGCTTCGCTGTGCTCATGGGTTGATGAAGTTAATGCGTCACTGATGTTCGTGAATGTTGATGTCAGTACATTGGTTATCACAGGTCCAGGAGGTAGCACTTTCTCCGTTCATGTTCACAGTTGCCGCTCAGGTACGGGTCATGTTTTCTGGAGCATGTAGACCTCTGCTGTATTATCTATGGTGTTGTGCACCCACACATTTTCCTGGGTCTGTCTATTAACTCACCACTTCCAAGCCTCGACAGTCTGGTGGCTGCCACACTGCTGCTGGTGCCGCCCTGGCCCCTTTCTTTTCCCGTGGGAGGCATATGCTAGGGGGGCGATATTTAGTTTTCCCAGCTGGTGCTCCTGGGCAATGCCTTGAGAGGTGTCAACCGTCTTTAGGGATTCCTTGGCAACATGCCTTTCCTCCTTCCTTCCTCCTCCTTCACCGCAGATAGAATGAAACTCCTATGCTGGATGCCGTCCTAAATCAGGGCTACCTGTATTAACGAGCTGTGTGACCTGGGTAAGCTCTTCCCCTTTGCTGACACTCCTCCCACCTGTGGGATGAGGTGCCTTGTGTCTCTCCTACTCTCCACTTAGGCCATGGCACTGGGGTTCTTCTCTGGAGTAACAACCAGCCGCCAAGAATGAGAGTCAACTGGACACTGGTGCAGGAGGCAGACACAGCTAAGGGTTATGTGTTCCAGCTGTTCCAAACAGGCAGACACATTCCTTTTTTTTTTCTTTTTTTTTGGAGACGGAGTCTTGCTCTGTTGTCCAGGCTGGAGTACAGTGGCACAGTCTTGGCTCACTGCAACCTCTGCCTCGTGGGTTCAAGCGATTCTCCTGCCTCAGCCTCCCAAATAGCTGGGATTACAGGCACCCGCCAGCACGCCTGGCTAATTTTTGTATTTTTAGTAGAGACGGGGTTTCACCATGTTGGCCAGGCTGGTCTTGAACTCCTGACCTCAGGTGATCTGCCTGCCTCTGCCTCCCAAAGTGCTGGGATTACATGTGTAGGCCACCACACCTGGCCCATGTCCCTTTTTAAATCTACTTCCCCTAGTGCTCATGTGGCTAGTGCTTCCTCTTCACCCCTTGAGGGGGTGAGAGCTGCCAGACTTTGCTGCCTGCTGTTTGTTTGTTTGTTTGTTTTGAGATGGAATTTTGCTCGTTTCCCAGGCTGGAGTGCAATGCTATGATCTCAGCTCACCGCAACCTCCCTCTCCCAGGTTCAAGCAATTGTCCTGCCTCAGCCTCCCGAGTAGCTGGGATTACAGGCATGCGCCACCACACCCAGCTAATTTTGTATTTTTAGTAGAGATGGGGTTTCACCATGTTGGTCACGCTGGTCTCGAACTCCCGACCTCAGGTGATCCGCCCGCCTTGGCCTCCCAAAGTGTTGGGATTACAGGTGTGAGCCACCGTGCCCAGCCTGCCTGCTGTTTTTGTGATCTCACCAGGTCAACTAAATTGGAACTCAGTTTCCTCATTTGGGCATAAAAACCCATATCCTCCCAGCTTCATTGGCCTTTCATGAAGATTTGAGAGTTCCAATGGGCTTTGTGAATATTAGGGAGAAATTGAATCCCATTATAGCACAGGACATCATCCTAAATCTAGAAATGATTTTTTTTCTTTTTTGAGACAGTGTCTCGCTCTGTTACCTGGCTGGAGTGCAATGGCTCCATCATGGCCTGCTGCAAACTCTGCCCCCCTGGCTCAAGCAATCCTCCCACTTCAGCCTCCCAAGTAGCTGGGACTATAGGCGCATGCCACCACACCTGGCTAATTTCTGTATTTGTTTTTGTACAGTCAGGGTCTCACTATGTTGCCCAGGCTGTTCTCCAACTCCCGACCTCAGGTGATCTGCCCGCCTCGGCCTCCCAAAGCGCTGGATTTAAAGGTGTGAGCCACCGTGCCCAGCCTAGAAATGATTTTTAAACAGAGATTTCCAAATACTAGGCAGTGATGCTTTGCTAATTGGCTATATGATTAATATTAATATTGTAATTATGGGGCCAAAAGCCCCTTGGAGGGTCTTAAGTTATGTATGGGGCTGGGGATTGGTGGGGAGGGATGTGTGTGCTGCTCAGAGATGGTACAAGCCGAGGGATGGCTAGAGTTTCTTGCACCTAAGCTCAGCCTGCCCTCAGGATGCTGGAGGGTACGGATGTGGTTCAGCTTCAGCTGTACAATATTTCTGCGAACTGGGTCCAAACAGCCAAGGCGGCAGGTGTACGGCAGAGCCTGAAGGGCCGGGGAGCTGGCTGGATGAATGGAGGGCCTGGGGACCTGCCTGTCTCCCACATATGACTCACTCCTCAGCCCCCGACCTGGCTCCTCGTCCATGCACGCCTTTGCTCTGCCCGAGGGCACCCTACCTTGTACCCCTGGATGTCTCCATTCTGGCTGTCCAGCGGAGGTGGCTCCCAAGTCACGTCCAGCTGTGTGGCCGTGGCGCCGTGGACGACCACGTTACGAGGTGCTGCTGTGGGCACTGGAGGGCGTACAGGGTAGGCAGTGAGCATGCGAGTAAACCTGGGAGGGGAGGTGGGCTGGGCGGGATGGGGAGCCCAGATCCCGTCTCTTCCAGCTGAACTGGGTGAGGCTGGGAAAGACATGCTGGGGCCGGACAGGGCGGGCGCTGCTCACCTGCCTCCCCGACAAAGACCTCCTGAGGGGGGCTGGAGGGCCCCTCGCCCACAGCGTTGTACACACTCATCCGTATCTCATACCGCCTGTGCTTGTTCAGGTCTGTGGGGGAGAGTGGCGGAGGAGAAGCACACTGAGGTCACCGTCCCTGCTGGGAAGGTGCCCCCCAGGGAGGGTGGAGGCTGCAGGGGGAGGAATGAGGCACCCCCGCCATTCTAGTCCCCTCTGTGAAGGTGCAGGAAGAAGGAGGTGAGAGGCGGGGCCCCCAGGGGACTCTCTGTGCCAATCTGGACATCGGGCGATGCTGGTTGGCCTCTTGGCCTAGGGTGGCCCTACATTTTATTGTTCAACTGGACACTTTTGAGACTGAAAACCACTATGAATATTTACACTGGGACAACAGCTTTGGGTAAACCAAAGCTGTCCTGGGCATGCCTGGCCATAGAGTCACCCCCTAACCCCAGCCTGTCCTCTTTCCCCACCGTGACAGATGCCCAGAGTTCCCATCCACCAACTCTTTACACAGCGGGGCTCAGCTCCAGGGGGGAGGGGCGCATCGGATGTGAATTCTGGACTAAGAAACCTGATGTTTCTGCCAAGTTTGAGGTGCTTGGCTGAGAATGCCTGGCAGAACTTGGGAATGGGACGCAGCTGCAAGAAACGGGTGCAGTCACTGTCCCCTGTGGCTGAAAGTTTCTCCCACCCTCTCCACTCTTCTCTCTGGGTTCCCTGCCCCTGCTCCC
>NW_026652290.1:17794978-17809755 GCF_009828535.3 Hylobates moloch
GTTTTTCATGGCATGTCTTGTGTTAAGTGTACAAACTGAGAGGTGAATGTCAGTGACTGAATAGAGTACAGTATTCCTCAAAGTTTCTAACTAAATAAACGCTAAGAGAAAAGTGAAGCGAGATTTCTGGAGGTCTGGAAGTGGCCAGCTGACAATATGGCATCTCGGCATCTCCTATTTTTATCCTTACGCTAAATGCAAATTTTAATTTCTGTGCTAAAATAATGTTTCATTAGTTTCAAGGTAAAAATGTGTAAATAGACTTTCCATATTGGCTTGTTTATTCTGTGGTTTTTCCTATCCCTTTTTAAAAGTATGTGCAGTGAATTTGCAAAGATCATAGTCTTGGAATTTAACCACCTGAATTTCAGTCCTTGGCTATACTACTGATAGAATGGATTAACTTGGGCATATCACTTAATCCTGGGGACCCTCAGTTTCCATATCCGAAATGAAGAAATAAGAAGTGACCTACTATATCACACCATTATAAGAAGTAAAGGCAATATATGTGAACAATAGAGCAGAGGGCCAGGCACAGAAAGTTCTCTATAGTCATTAGCTGGCATAATTACTATAAAAAGGAGCACTTTTGATGTAAAACATAGGTAGAAGGTCATAAGTTTGTTAATCTGCCTCTACCTCCCAACCCTCTACCTACCCTCCATACCTGGCCACCTGCCTCATACAGATATTGCCTAACCTTTAAAGAGAAACACTTTTGATATAAAACATAGGTAGAGGGTCACACAGTACATGAATGAGAAATGAAACAGAGGTCTGTTAATCTATTGCCACCTCCCAACCCTCTACCTACCCCCTATTCCTGGCCACCTGCCTCTGTACAGATCTTGCCTAACCTTTCCCAACAGGAAGAAGCTGGGATTTTGTGAAATACTTCCAAGGATGAAACTAACACAGCTCATTAACCCTCCCAAGTATCTGTGCTATAAGGATTTCCTGTCACTTTCCTATGACTCTGAATTACATCTACCCCTCTCCCTACACCACGAAAATCAGAATCTTCAGAAGAGGGGTCTGAGAAGCAATGTGAACAAAGCCAGGAAATGTGGGCAACTGTCAGCATGACAAGGCAATGTCCCAGATGTTGATGTGGGGCTCAGGGTAGATGTAATTCAGAGTCATAGGAAAGTGACAGGAAATCCTTATAGCACAGATACTTGGGAGGGTTAATGAGCTGTGTTAGTTTCATCCTTGGAAGTATTTCACAAAATCCCAGCTTCTTCCTGTTGGGAAAGGTTAGGCAAGATCTGTACAGAGGCAGGTGGCCAGGAATAGGGGGTAGGTAGAGGGTTGGGAGGTGGCAATAGATTAACAGACCTCTGTTTCATTTCTCATTCATGTACTGTGTGACCCTCTACCTATGTTTTATATCAAAAGTGTTTCTCTTTAAAGGTTAGGCAATATCTGTATGAGGCAGGTGGCCAGGTATGGAGGGTAGGTAGAGGGTTGGGAGGTAGAGGCAGATTAACAAACTTATGACCTTCTACCTATGTTTTACATCAAAAGTGCTCCTTTTTATAGTAATTATGCCAGCTAATGACTATAGAGAACTTTCTGTGCCTGGCCCTCTGCTCTATTGTTCACATATATTGCCTTTACTTCTTATAATGGTGTGATATAGTAGGTCACTTCTTATTTCTTCATTTCGGATATGGAAACTGAGGGTCCCCAGGATTAAGTGATATGCCCAAGTTAATCCATTCTATCAGTAGTATAGCCAAGGACTGAAATTCAGGTGGTTAAATTCCAAGACTATGATCTTTGCAAATTCACTGCACATACTTTTAAAAAGGGATAGGAAAAACCACAGAATAAACAAGCCAATATGGAAAGTCTATTTACACATTTTTACCTTGAAACTAATGAAACATTATTTTAGCACAGAAATTAAAATTTGCATTTAGCGTAAGGATAAAAATAGGAGATGCCGAGATGCCATATTGTCAGCTGGCCACTTCCAGACCTCCAGAAATCTCGCTTCACTTTTCTCTTAGCGTTTATTTAGTTAGAAACTTTGAGGAATACTGTACTCTATTCAGTCACTGACATTCACCTCTCAGTTTGTACACTTAACACAAGACATGCCATGAAAAACATTTGTACCTTCAAAACAGCGTGGTATCAAAACACGTAAAGCAAACACTGTTAGAATATGCAAGAACAATTTGGGCAGAAAACACACTTGCAAACCTAAACAAGCACAAAACCACAAAAACAGCAAATGGAGTAACTTCTGTTGAAAAGTTCTCCTTCTTGAATATCTTTTTCCTTCTTTTCTCAGGTAAAAATGGTGCTACCCTTGGAAATCCAAGAGCAGCTTCAAGAGTCAACTATACCAGCAATCCCTAAAGCTGGAGAATTTATGCCCATGGAAAAGTCTGTAGCGTTTTGCAAACTGTGAGGCTAAGGAATAGACCTCGTTCCTGCAGCAGATCAAAATGGTAGCCCCCTTTCTTTCCATGAAAAGAATTTCTGTGGAGACAGTAGGTTTCCCACTGGATTGTTGTCAGATGAATTGACCTTATCTCTTTTCAACTCTTGCTCTTGGAAAGATGCAGAAATGCAGCAACTATTGTAGGGATTCCGTGAGACCAAGGAGCTATCTCCATAGCAGGGCGATGTTGCCTTTAGTAATAATTATAATGATAAAAATATCATCTGATGTTTATGGAACAATGCCAAGCACTAGAACAGTGGTTCTCAACCAGGGGCGATTTTACCCTCCCAGGGGACACTTGGAAATGTCTGGAGACATTTTTGATGGTGATGATGGAGAAGATGGTGGTCCATGGGTGGGGTGCTAACATCTGATGGATAGAAGCTAAGGATGTTGCTAGACATCCTGTAATGCACAAGGCAGTGTCCCTAACCTCCAACAAAGAATGATCCCTCACAAAATGAAAAGAGTGTTACAGTCGAGCAACCTTTCAGGAGACTGAGGCTTTTACACATATTTAGCCTTCAAAATAACCCTATAAGACACACAGTTATTGTCCCCACTTTACAGATAAGAATATTTAAGCTTGAAGGAACTAGCTCCAATTGTTTGGACCTGTGAATGCTCTCAGGTTTCTTTGTTAAGATCTATTTGGTTCTATGGCCATAGCAGAACATTTAGGTTTGTTCAGTGGCTAGGAATTGGTTCCCTCAAATGTCAGCATGGAAGTTATTCAGCTCAAGCTGACCCAGTCCCTCTCCCATTCTGCTGACTAACAGCTGGTGGCTGGAGCTGCAGGGAGAAGATATTATATAATGTCTACAAAAGTAGTGAAAAGTTGATTTAACTGCTAAGATAAGCAACCAGCAAGACAGAATTTACACTGATATAAAAATATGTTTGCTGAGCATAATATCTAGACTGCCCCCCACACCCTCTGTTCTTTATTCCTGACCTCTGATAGTGGTGTGGCATGTGCTATTGAGAAATCAGAGGTTTCAATGCCATGAGAATCAGACAAGAGGCAATCTCCACACTGCAACCATATACAGAATTAGGTCATTGAATTCCAAGAGTGTTGGGTCCTTCGGAAGACAACCTCTGTTATTCTTTTTTTTTTTTTTCCTTTTTGATAAATGTCTAGCTCCTTTTCAAAATATTTCTAACAGGAAAATCAGACTTTTTCTTTTGAATCATTTCTCTGCATCTGGGTTGGATGTTGACTACTTCTTCTCTTTCCTCTGCTCTTTTTCTATCCTTTTCCCTATTTTTTTCAACCTTTTTCACAGTTGTTTCTATTTCCTTCTTCTCCCCTCTCCTTATAATAGCTCCTACTGTGCACCAGGCAAGTCAGTATGGTTGGGTCAATAAGGGCAGAGACCTCTTTAGAGTGGTGGGGAGGTACCAACTTTGAAGTCTTCTGTAAATGAATAAAAACCCCCTGAAAGTTTTTGAAACCTAAGCTGGGTACAACAGGGTAGAAATATAAATAATTTTTCCCCTCACAATTTTCAAAAACTTTCTGTCCTAACCAGCTATCTGCCTTGTCCTACTGCTCCTGCACATTTAAATGTTATTACCACTTCAACTAACTGATTTTAATGAAACTCAAAATACATGGTAATTTAACAAACATTGATTAATCATGTATTATGGGTCAGTTTGTATATTATGGGCTGTGAGAGGTAGAAAGATGAATACGTTGTAACCTCTGCCCTGTAGGAACTTAACATTTTGGTGGGGAAAATGAGTAAATAGACATCCAGTTGTCACTATAGGTTGAAGTATTCATTATCAATTGCTGTAGAACAAATCACCCCAAAAAATTGTGGCTTAAGATAACACACATTTATCATCTCACAGTTTCTGTAAGTCAGGAATCCAGATATGGTTTTACTTAGTCTTCTTATTTCAAGGTTTCTCATAAGCCTGCAATCAAGGTGTTAGTATAGTATCTGTGGTCTTATCTGAAACCTCAACTAGAGAAAGGTTCACTTCTAAGCTAACCCATATGGTTGTTGGGAGTATTCAGTTACTTGACGATTGTTGGAAGGAAGGTCTCAGTTTCTCACCAGCCATTGACTGGAGGCCACCCTCATTTCCTTGCCACATGGGCCTCTCCAATACTGCAGCTTGCTTCTTCAAAGCATACAAGCTGAGAAGGCAATTGAGAGAGGCTGTGAACAAAACAAAAGTTACAGCTTTGTGTGAACTAATTTTGGAAGTGACAGCTCATCACTGTGTGTATTCAATTGATTAGAAGAAAACCACTAAGTCCAGCTCACATTCAAGAAGAGAGGATTACATCAGGGCTTGAATACCAGGAGGGGAGATCATTACGAGCTGTCTCAGAACTGCCTACCTATAAGGTTTAAGAGATTGTTAAAGAGGGGTTCAAAGAAGCTGTCATTGGCCAGGCGCAATGGCTCATGCCTGTAATCCCAGCACTTTGGGAGGCTGAGGCGGGCAGATCACAGGGTCAAGAGATCGAGACCATCCTGGCCAACATGGTGAAACCCTGTCTCTACTAAAAATACAAAAATTAGCTGGGCGTGGTGGTGTGTGCCAGTAGTCCCAGCAACTCAGGAGGCTGCGGCAGGAGAATCTCTTGAACCCAGGAGGCGGAGGTTGCAGTGAGCCAAGATCGTGCCATTTCACTCTAGCCTGGCAACAGAGTGAGACTCCATCTAAAAAATAAATAAGTAAATAAAAAGAAGCTATGATTGTGTGAAAGCAGGCAGTGGTAAAGAAATCTTATTTTTAAAAGGAGATATATTTTACTATGATTGTGTGAAAGCAGGCAGTGGTAAAGAAATCTTATTTTTAAAAGGAGATATATTTTACTCTACTGATACTAGACTGCTCTAGAAGGTTTGCATCTACCCAGTGATTTGTGGAATAATCCCAGACCTCCAGAATTTGCGATTGGAGCATTGGTGGCTAACTACTTAAGGTATTATGTTTCTAGTCATGATGAAACATGAAGCCGCAACAGTGTCCCCAAAGCCACATTTATGGTTGTTCTATTCAGGCTTTGTCTCAAGGAATTTTTTGTAATAAAAAGGTCATTCAGTTGTTTATAGTTGTTATTACAGTTGACCCTTAAACAATGCAGGGACTAGGGGCCCCAACACCCCATGCAGTCAAAAGTTGGCATGTAACTTTTGACCCCCCAAAAACTTAACTACTAATAGGCTACTGTTGACTGGAGGTCTTATTGGTAACAGAAACAGTTGATTATGCAAGTTTTGTACGTTATATGTATTATACACAGTATTCTTAAAATAGACTTGAGAAAGAAATGTTATTAAGAAAATCATAAGGAAGAGAAAATATATTTATTATTCATTAAGTGGAAGCAGAACATCATAATGGTCTTCATCCTTATTGTCTTCACATTGAGTAGGCTGAGGAGGAAGAGGAGGGGTTGGTCTTGCTGTCTTAGGAGGGGCAGAAGCAGAAGAAAATCCAAGTATAAGTGGATCTGCACAGGTCAAACCTATGTTGTTCAAGGGTCAATTGTACATTTATATGCATTTTTTGTATCAGTTAATACCAGATAATTAAACTCAAGGATGAATTACCTTTGAGGGATTAGATAATAAAGCTCAAAAATGAGTAAGATTTACCTTTGAGGGCTTCTCCTCTGTCAAGACCAGGAGTTGAACTATGTCCTTTGGGTTAAATCTGTCCCCATCTCATCTGTTTTTGAATGGCTAATGAGATAAAAAAAGATAGTTTTTATGTTTTTTAATGTTTGAAAAACAAAAAATATTTTATGACATGAAAACAATATGAAATTTAAATTGCAGTGCATATAAAGTGTTACTGGAACAGAGCCATGCCCATTTGTTTCCATATTGTCCCCTACAGACTGAATGTCTGTGTCCTCCTAGAATTCTTATGTTCAAATCTAATCCCCAGTGTGATGGTATTTGGAGGTAGGGCCTTTGGGAGGTGATTAGGTGATATTGTTTTGCTGTGTCTCCACCCAAATCTCATCTTGAATTCCCATGTGTTGTGGGTGGGATCTGGTGGGAGGTAATTGAATCATGAGGGCAGGTCTTTCCTGTGCTGTTCTCAAGATAGTAAGTCTCATGAGATATGATGGTTTTAAAAATGGGAGTTTCCCACACAAGCTCTCCCTTTTTACCTGCTGCTATCTCTGTAAGATGTAACTTGCTTCTCCTTGCCTTCTGCCATGATTGTGAGGCTTCCCCAGCTACATGAAACTGTAAGTCCATTAAACCTCTTTCTTTTGTAAATTGCCCAGTCTTGGGTATGTCTTTATCAGCAGCATGAAAATAGACTAATACATTAGGTCTTGAGGGTGGAGCCCTCATGCAGGGGATTAGTACCTTTATAAAAATAGATCCCAGAGGGCTCCCTTTTCCCTTCTGCCATGTGAGGACACAGAGAGAAGACACCACCTACAAACCAGGAAGTAGACTCTCGCCAGATACGGAATCCACTGGAGCCTTGACCTTAGACTTCTCAGCTTCCAGAACTGTGAGAAATAAATATCTGTTGTATATAAGCCACTCAGCCCACAGTATTGTTTAATAGCAGCCCAAACAGACTAAGACATCGTCTATGGTTGCTTTTGCAAAAACAGCAGACTCGAGTAGTTGCCACAGAGACCATATGACCTACAAAGCCTAAAAATTTTTACTCTCTGGCACTTTTAAGAGAACATTTGCCCCCTTTGGTCTAGAGGAAGATGGACACGCAAACAAATGATTATGGTAAGTGGTGTACCGGCCTTACAGCCAAAAGACATCAAGGAGCACAGAGCAGGAGTCTGCAAACTTTGTGGAGGTCTCCTTGAGGATAAGTACGAGTTTTCCCAAAATGGGAGGAGAAGAGAGAAAAATTGATCTCAAGAGTTTGACCCATTTATGCCTAGTGTTCCATTATTGGAATGCTAAGCATGTGGGAATTATTTATATCCTCCTGCTCAAGATCATCACCAAGATTTGATTGCAAAAATTGCAACCTCAGGCATAAATGGGTCAAGTTGGTAATCACATATTCCTTAGAGAGTGAGGCACTCCCTGAAATTGCTGGCAAAACCCTGTGTTTATGTACATATGTGTGCTTTTCCCACCTTAGGGATAGAATTTATCTCTTTCAACAGGTTTTCAACAGCTTAAGAACCACTACCGTGGGCAGACATGGCAGCCCATGCAAAGTCACAAAGGTGTAATGTAGAGAACAGCACACTCATAGGGTCAACAGTGAGATCAGCGAGAACACAGAACAGATTTCTATGGAGGAGAGTGGGAAATGAGGCTAAATAAATGTCACCCAACATCAGACGGAGCACCCAGGATGGGGGTGGGGCAGAGGTCTGAGGCTGATTCAATACAGTATAAAGGACTAATTAGTACAAGGATAGTGAACAACATCAAGTTAAACAGATGTGGACTTTGTTCTCAGGTGGCTACTCCATCAAATGCAGTTGGCGGACAGGCAAGAAGAACCCAGCTAGCCTGCAGAGAGGCTGTGGGTTGGCAGTTCATTGTATCAAGAATAGAAGGGCTGACCAGATGGTCGACTCTTTTTTTTTTCTCTTTGCTTTTTAAAAATTGATCCAAATATTTGTACTTATTTATGGGGTACATACTATATTTCGTTACATGCATAGACTGTGTAATGGTCACATCTGAGTATTTGAAGTGTCCATAACCATTAGTCTTTATCATTTCTATGTGTGGAACATCTCAGGTCCTCTCTTCTAGGCATTTTGAAATACACAATACCTTGTTAACTATAGCAAATAACCAGCTTTTTAATCATTCCTTGGTCAAATCTCCATTTCATATACCCGTCCAAACCAAAACAACACTGACTAAATCTGCCTCTGGCCCTGTGAAAAGCCAGCCAAACAGCAAGAGGCCAGTGCAAGACATAGCTTCCTCTTCTAGAGCTGAGACTTCACTTTTGATTGTACTGTGGGGCACATAGAACAACATCAAACTCCCAGGTGATGGGAGGGAGAGTTCCTAGGACTAGGGAAGCACAGCCTGTAGATGTGAGGTGTGTGAGGAGGTGGGGTGGGGAGGTAATGGTTTTCACTGGATTCCTTTTTATATTTTATTTAGATTAAGTTCTGCTCAGCAGGATGATTTCTTAATTAGAGCTGCCCAGCCAAGCAGACCTCCAGCTCAAACCCCTGTGCTGCCTTCTAAGGTTTCATGAGGGACCTTGTCCTGCCTTATTTCCTGAGTTCTAATATTTGAATAGTATGCAGTGGATTTCAATGGGAGGAAAAGACATGTAATTTAATCATCGTTATTAGATTTTGCTTGTGGATGGGGAGAGAAGGGGGAAGCAGGAGGGATATGGGTCCTTTCTTTGTTAATTTTCTTTTTCTTTTTCTCTACCTTTCTTCCAGTGGTCAAAGGAGGAGGAGGATCAATGGCCTTTTTTTCCTCCCGCAACCTTTTATTTTTTAAACAAAGAAGCAAAGTGAGAACATTAAGCTCGAAAGAGAACTGTGTTCATTGCAGGACTTTCTGAGGTCTGGTTAAGCCATTTATATAAAGAAATTACACAGTTCCTCTTTGGTAACCTCAATCCTGAGAGTTAGTGTGACAGACCTACAGCTTTTTGTTCTCTTCATCACTCCAGAAGTTGCAGACTGCGCTCAGCAAGACCTCACGACGTGGAGGAAAATTAAAGAGATAAATGGTCCACGGAGTATCCCCTTACCCCACCATAAATTGACATCATTTTGTGCACAATCCAGGGAGAAGAAAAAGAAGACCAGAAGCTCGCAAACCATCCGAGAGAAGGAAGGGAGCTTTGTCATGTTGCCATCTGAGGCAAGTATACTTGGGATGGGACAGGCAAGCTGAATAGGAATGAAAAAGAGCACTTGGTCAACAAATACACAAATCTATTAAGGTTTTTCAAGAAAGACAAAATTCAGCATGGTTCACCAAAAAAAAAAAAGAAAAGAAAAAAATTATGTCCAGAACTCTCCCAATTGTCCTGCTAAATACACACACACACACACACACACACACACATACACACACACACCAGCCTATAATTCCCCCCACCTCATGCCCCTATCCTGTTGATCTTTCCTCACTTAAAAATTATCGGAAAAGAATTTATTCATTTGGGAGGATTCCAGGCACTACATTTATGTTGAGTTCAGATGAAATGGGATCCAGACTTTTCAAACCGTACTGTTTTACAGATAAAACACAAAGGCAGAACTTCATTATCTGGAGACACTGCCCTTTCTTTTTTCTCCTGCCTTTTGTTTCTGAGCAATTTTAAGCTTGTTTGGAAAGTATCATAACAGGGGCAGAGCGTTTTTTACCACATCTATTTCAGGAGGGTTTTTAATACAGAATAATAAAATTATTGCTAAACAGATGGAAGAGTTTTACTAAAGCTAGAAAAGACACTTTTGCTAATGCACCCTATAGGCTGATCTCAATTCTCTCATTGTTAAGAACGCTTGGTCTAAGAGAGTCTTATTTTTGTGCCAAATGGCTTTATTAAATCATTATATTAACACAGAAAAAGTCCTATTACAATGACTGTCTCTGTATGATCAAAACTTGTCCATGATCCTGCTGATAGCCTATTTATTCTGAAATTTAAAAAGGTAACATTCCAGTACAGTCTAATGTTTGGCCAAGTTTTACAAAATTCATTATAATATGGCTGGAAGGGTTACTATGTCCTAGCCAGGGAAGGCCTAAGTTTTATCAGGGCAGTGGTCCCCAGACAAAAAGAAAACTGTGAAAAAGAGACCTCTCATCCACTCATAGATAATAATCCCTGGCAACGTTATAATGATTTCACCTGTAGAAATACAATGGGTCTGTGATTTCTACTTTGATTAATAAAAAAACAAACAAAAACAAAAACCCAGGGTAATCTCAGTGCTTTGGGAGGCTGAGGCAGGAGGAACACTTGAGGCCACAAGTTTGAGAGCAGCCTGGGCAACATAGGAAGACCCTGTCAATACAAAAAAAAATTAAAAACTTAGCTAGGCATGGTGGCTTATGCCTGTAATTTCAGCCACTCAGGAGGCTGAGGTGGGAGAATTGCTTGAGCTCGAGAGTTTGAGGCTACAGTGAGCTATGATCATGCCACTGCACTCCAGCCTGGGTGACAGAGCAAGACTCTGACCCCTCCCTACCGCCCCCCGCCGACCAAAAAGAATCCCAGTGGCAAATTCAAAGGCAAATTAATTGCACTGGTGAATCCAGGACTATGGCATGTGAAAAGAGTTTAAACAACCAGGAGAAGCAAAGTTGGTTGTATACTGGATTTTGAAACCGGATAAACATGGACGCACACACAATTTTTGAATGTAAAATTAATACATGTTGATTGTAGAGGAAAAAAAAATCACTCGTAAGCCTACCGCTGAGAAAGCATGTGTGTTTTGGCTGCCTAAGATTGATTTCTGCCTTCATGTGGAAGTAAGCTTTAAAGGCTCTGTGTTAGGGCATAGTCTAGAAACATGGGGCCCCATGGGCACCAGGAAAACTTACAAAGGGAAGAGATGGAACTGGGAGGGTTCAAGCTACCAGTTCCATCTCTCCATGTTTTAGAGAATTGGGGCACTAAGTCAGCCAGGTAAGGTCAGGTCAGAGGAGGGCCCGGATGAAGCATGAGACGCAGAGGGACAGCGCATGAATGGAGACCTTGGGTAGCACCAATGTGTAGTGGCAGAGGTGGGGTGGATGTGGCTGATGTCAGGGAGAGAATGGGGAGCATGCACAGGGCTCAGTCCTATACATACATTGAAAATCCTTTAGCCTTTCAAAGACTATTAACCCAAATCACCTTTCTTGCTTACTCCAGAGGCCTCAGCCTCTGCTATAATTGCTAAGTATCTGCCGTGTTAAAAATAAACATTTGAGAATCAAGGGTGATTTTTCTCTTTTCTTTTGAATTGTAATTGCGATGTACTCATGGCCTGCCATGACGTGAGGTCTGGCTTAGATTAGCCCCTGGCTGAGAGACCCATGCTAATTTAGTGCCTGCAATTATGCCTGCCTCTAATCGTGTTCTGCTCTTTGTAGGATGTGCCCTTTGCAATAGAAGCAACGGTTATGCTGGGTCGTCTATACTTTCTTGCCCCAGGCCCCTTGTGACACACATTGGTGAGACAACTGGCCAGGATTAGGGGTATGATCTGTGACCCTGAAACAGAGTGAAATTGATTGGTAATGAGGGTGAGGGGGGTGATCCTATGAAAATTATAAGCACCATAAGTATTCTAATATCTGACCCCTCACTGCCATGGATGTGCACCTGCCTCCCAGCCATAAAAATGCTTCCAGTAAAAGAATCAAAAACGAAAACATGCAGAAAAACTTTTATGTATCAGTGCATTTGTCTGAGGTGTCATCCAGCCGTAGCTTCAGAGTAGGGGTGTACATGTCAATTGAGAATGATCAGCCTTTGCTTTCTGGCTGGCAAAGGGGAAACAAGCTGCATAGTTTAGTGCTGGCAAAATAAACCACTATGCAGTTATAAACGAGTGGGTGGGTGAGTCGAAAGATGGGTGGATGGGTGAGTGGGTGGGTCCCCTTCCTGATGTATAAAAACAGAACTCCTAGGTTTGGGGTTCATGTTACAATTGGACTCCAGGAAAACAGACTATACATTCAAAATCTAAACCAGTTTTAAAATATAAATTAAAAAGTATTTTCCCTCTAGCACATTTAGATATTATTACTTACTAAGAGAAAGAAGAACAGGCTACATGCCATCTTCGATAGCTCCCTCATGCTCCTAGATTCACAGATGATACCAGGGAAGCCACTGCTTGCCTCTGTGCCTTTGGGGAGGCGGGGGTTGTAGTGGGAAGTCTGAAAGCTCACCATCACGGAGCTCCAACTCCATCTTCCTGAGATGGGGTACTTGGCTGTGAAGCCGCAGGAGGCTGGAGGGGTGGAGGCTGGGGGCAGGAAGAGGAGGAAGGGAGTGATGCCCGGGAGGGCTCTGGGAGAGTAACCAATTCCTTCACTGGGGGCAGGCGGGAGGCTCCAGGGTCACTACGGGGCAACCTGTGAAGGGAAGGGAGGAAAGGGATTTCCGGAAGTCTCCCGCTCTCCCTCCTGCCTGCTTCCCTCCTTCCCCTAGCGGTTGATTGCGAGGAGCAGCGGAAGGAAGGATGTATCAAACCGAAAGAAGAAAGAACCCCTGCCAGTCGCCCCCATGACATCCGACTCTGAACGGCAGCGGCAGCGATCTAGAGGCTGAGGCGTGTTGCAGATTAACAGCAGCGAGGGCAGGAGGCAAATCAGATGCTGCAGGAGCTGACTGTTTTCTTTAGCCATGAGAGCTCACTGTAAGCACAGGTTGCATATCAAAGGCAACGGGAATCAGTCTGTGGCAATATTACATCAGGTCCTGGACTGGTGGTGGTGTTGGTTGGGGGGGTGGGCGGTGGGGTCCAAATCCTAAAAGATGTCAGTCAAACACCAGCTGAGCTTCTAGACCTCCTTCTGTGGCTCTTCTTCTGACCAAGTATGCAAATAATAATACAAGTCAGGCTCTATCTCCTGCAATTAGCACAGGGGAGGGCTGAGTAACTGGGAGGACTTATGTTGTAAGGCTTTGAAGTGTAACTTTTGTTTTGTTTTGCTTGCTTTCCCCCTGCATAGAAATGTCCCCTAAGGGAAGGGTGGGTCTAAACTACCTTTAAAATGAGTTTTCACTCCCTGAACAAGGCTTGTAAAAGCTTGAGAGAAAATGCCAGGAGAAAGCATGGAAGCTTTCTGGGGATAAACTATGGGCCTCCACCTTTGCACATAATCAGGGGACAGCCACCAACCCCAGTAGCTGCATGCTTTCTGCCACCTTCATCTACCTGAGCAAAACTTCGAGGACATGTTTATGCTGAATCTCCAGAGAGAACAAGAGAAGCCCAGCTTGGGGGAAATGGCTGGACCTTGATTACTTAGGATAAAAAGAGATCAATTTATGGTAGGACTATCTATTTATGTCTGCACATTCATCAGGTTTGCCTAGGAAAGGAGACTGAGAAAATGTGTTGAAATTGGGCATTTCTGATGTCTATCCTATTCTCTGCCTTGATTGATAACACTTTCTCCAGTCCCCAGATCTCATTTTAGGAAATGAGACTTGTTATCAGGCGTCCTAGAGCCTCCATATTTTTCTGAGTCTTTCTGTGTCTGCAGGCACCATTGACGTTGTTACATATTGCTTGTTTTCCTCTTACATTTTCTGTGAAAATGCTTAGGAGCTTTTAAGAACTGGTGGCCACCAGAGAGGTTAAACATTATAAACAATATAAAGCAAAGGAATCTTAGTGTGCTGTCTTTGGGGTGTGTCATTGCTGCACAGGTTCTCTTTTTTTCCTAAAAAACCCTAATCATCTGTGGTGGGAGGGGTTGGAGGTGAAGGGATGGCTAGTTGAGGTGGGGGCAATTTGTGCTATACCTGTCTCTGACAGTCTTTTAATTTTTCATTCGTCTATGCAAATTTATTGTAAAAGAGGTATGGCTTTTTCATTCATTCACTCATTGACTTAGTCATTCAACAAACATATATCCAGCACGTCTTGAGTAGGACAAGGCTGAACACTGTTTTTAAAAGGTATGTTTCTGTAAAGATGCACTCTTCCCTGACCACCAGACCCTGCCAAACCTTTGAGAGAGTGTCTCTGAGAAAGAGTGAGCAAGGGAAAATATCCCATTGGAAGGGAACTCTCCTGTCCTCACGCCTCCTGAGATAGAGGTGATTAAGGGCGTCTTCTAAAGTACTGAGAACTGTAAGGTCTCCTTAAGGGGGTGAGGGATATGACTTTTGAAAATAATAGTAAAAACAGTTTATGTGGGGATAGTTTATGAGAGTTCACAGAATCCTTTCATGTGCAATACTAGAATGAGCGTTGGGTTGAAGATTAGGCAGACATGCTCCCAATGATACTTTTGAAGCACTGAACACATGGTGTGTTTCACCAAGAAGTTAGCAATTGTTCACAGTTGTAGTATCTGTGACACATGTCCCAAATGATGAGATTAGCTAACGTGACCAAAGAGGAGAGGCTTGACATCTTTGTCACTTGGTTCCATCTCCTTATTTTGTCACTCACCTAGTGTGTGTGGTCATCCGTTCACAAAACAAAACAGAGATGAAAAATCAACTTAAAAAACCAGGGCTGGGCACGGTGACTCACGCCTGTAAACCCAGCACTTTGGGAGGCCGAGGCAGGCGGATCACGAGGTCAGGAGATGGAGACCATCCTGGCTAACATGGTGAAACCCCGTCTCTAGTAAAAATACAAAAAATCAGCTGGGCGTGGTGG
>NW_026652290.1:17809855-17814065 GCF_009828535.3 Hylobates moloch
ACTCTATGCATTGTGATGCCAAATAAAAATGATTTTCAGATTACCTTCTGTTTGAAAGATCCAGGCCACTCGTCCTGCCATTAGCAGAGATAATCAGCAACTGACCTTATTTCCAAGGCTCAAGGACAGAAAACACTTCCTCCCTAGATTTAAGACCTGCCCAGAAACACTTATTGCTTTGGCCAAGTTGACTGCCCAGTCCCACCTAGCCCAGCCTGCCCTGGGAAGACCCTTCCACCTCCATGCCCGGTAAGGGACCTAGAGAGACATCTAATGATGCTGCAGACCAAGGAACCCCACAGCGTGGAGGGTGTGGGTGTCTGCCCCAGTAAAGGCAGCACAGCTGGCTGTGCCCCACCCTCCCCGGGGTGCCTGCTCTAAACATTCCTTAGCACTGAGCAAGTTCAAGAGGTGGATAAACTCCCTCTGCTGAGCGCCCTCTCTGGGACAGTCAAGGGACCTCACTGGGTGGGTGATGTCACGCCTGGTGATATACAGCCTGTCCCTTGCTGGAAATGTTTCTTCCCCCAGCTCTGCCTTCAAGGAATAATCTCTCCTATCCTTTTAGGCACTGTTTCCTGGACTTGGTGAACAAAATGACCCAGGGCAATTAAAATGGAGTGAACAAAAATGTACCCAGGGCAGTTAAAAATACTGACATTGAGACTTCTCTTCAGACTTATAGAAACAGAATATCTTGGGGAAGGAGCCTGAGAGATTCTAAGTTTAACAAACTTATTATCATTCAAGTTGGGAAATACTGCTTTAAGAAGGAGGGTCTTGGCCAGCGCAGTGGCTCATGCCTATAAGTAATCCAGCACTTTGGGAAGCCAAGGTAGATGGATCACTTGAGGCCAGGAGCTCGAGACCAGCCTGGTCAACATGGTGAAACCCCATCTCTACTAAAAATACAAAAGTTAGCTGGGCGTGGTGATGGACGCCTGTAATCGCACCTACTCGGGAGGCTGAGGCAGGAGAATCACTTGAACCCAGGAGGCGGAGGTTGTAGTGAGCTGAGATTGCACCACTGCACTCCAGCATGGGCGACAGAGTGAGATTGTCTCAAAGAAAAAAAGAAGAAGGAGGGTCTCATACTTGCATATGCCTCAGAATCACCTGAGGGACCCACCCTGTTTCTGATTCAGAAAATCTGAGTTGGAGCCTGGAGATGTGCCTTTTTTGTTTTTTGTTTTTTTTGAGGCGGAGTTTCACTCTTGTTGCCCAGGCTGGAGTGCAGTGGCATGATCTCGGCTCACTGCAACCTCCGCTCCCCAGGATCAAGCGATTCTCCTGCCTCAGCCTCCTGAGTAGCTCACAGGCCCCCACTACCACGCCCAGCTGATTTTTTGTATTTTTAGTAGAGACGGGGTTTCACCATGTTGGCCAGGCTGGTCTCGAACTCCTGACCTCAGGTGATCCACCTGCCTCGGTCTCCCAAAGTGCTGGGATTACAGGTGTGAGCTACTGCACCCGGCCGGAGATGTGCATATCTGACATATTCCTAGGTAAAGCTGATGCTGCTGCCCTGGAAACTGCGCTTGGAGAACCACTGCTCTGAGGCCGGCTTCTTCAGCCTCAGACCTATTGATGGGCAGGGTCATTCTCGGTGGGGGGTTCCTGTACATTGTAGAATGTCTAGCAGCGTCCCTGGCCTCTACTTGCTACATGCCAGTGGCACCCCAGTCCCCAGTTGTGACAACCAGAATATCTCCAGACATTGCCTAATGCCCCTGGGAGGCAAAAACACCCCTGGTTGAGACCCACTGGGTCGAAGAGCCTCATGCTCCCTCCTCCCCAACCCCAGCCCAAGTGGAAGCATTCCATTCCCCTGATGTGAATGCCTGGACCCCTGAAACTTCCCTGGGTCGGGAGAGTGGCAGCTTCTGGAAGCTTGTTAGAAGTGCAGAATCTCAGGTCCTGTGGACAAGATCCCCCGGTAGCCTGTGTGCAGGGTATAGAGTGAAAGGCCCTCTCCACTGCCAAGGACGAGTAACTAAGGTCTGTCAAGCACCTACTCTGTCCCCGGTCACTGCTCCTCCAACTTGAATGCACACTGGAATTGCCTAAAGAGCTCTAAAAACACTGATAGCACTTTAAAATGCTTAGTTTTATGTAATGTGTGTGATCTTTTTTTTTTTTTTTTAAAGAGATAGGGTCTCGCTCCGTTGCCCAGGGTGAAGTGCAGTGGTGTGATCTTAGCTTGCTGCAACCTCCGCCTCTTGGGCTCAAGTACCTTCTCCTCCTGCCTCAGCTTCCCGAGTGGCTGGGACTACAGCTGCATGCCACCATGCCCAGCTAATTTTTTGTTTTTTTGATAGAGACAGGATTTTGCCATTTTGCCCAGGCTGGTCTCAAACTCCTGGGCTCAAACGATCCTCCTGCCTCTGTCTCCTAAAGTGCTGGGATTACAGGTATGAGTCACCACCGTTATGTGCATTTTGCATCAACAAGAATATACATATTTATATACTGGCGGGTGTGGCCTGGGCATCGGGATGTTTTTAGGCTCCCCAGGTGTTTCTGGCGAGCAGCCCCGTTTGAGAGCAGCTGTGTTAAGGCTCTTCCTGCTCCATATCATTTTGCCCTTTCAAGAGCTGGGTGCTCTTATGTCCATTTTGCAGGTAGGGAAACTGAGGCTAGAAAAGGCTGGAGAACCTAAGCCAAGGTCACGGGGTAAGATGCACAGCTGGGACTTGAACCTGCTTCTCTGAGTCTCTGGGCCTCTGCCCCCAGCCTGCTGGCTGCTGACTTCTCCTCTGTGCGCTGGTGGACCCTGATGCTGCCCCCACTGTGAGGGGACAGGCTGGGTGCTGGGGGTGTGTGCTGGGGCAGAGTGGACATTGGAGGACAGCTGGTCTGTATGTGCATTTTTTAGTTGAGGCTGGGAGCCAGAAGTCCTGATGGATGCGGGGTGGAGGCACGGCCGGGTTTCCCTCATTCCCTAAGACACCCGGCCCAGTTCCACTGAGAAGTCCCCGGCACCTTTGCTGGTGCAGTGCTTGGCTGACCCAGCTCTGACCATCCCCTCTCTTCTCTCTTGGCAGTACTGTCCCAGCATGAGAGCCACCTACCTGTCTGTGGCGGATGAGCACCTGAGGCATTACGGGAATGTTTACAGCCTAACAGACTTTCGGGGGCTCCTGCCTCCTTTTTCCGTTTTGGTTTTTAATTAGTGCAAATACAAGCTGCGTTTCTTTAATAGAAACCAAAGGCATCTGGAGCCCGAGAGGCCTCCT
Organism: Hylobates moloch; assembly: GCF_009828535.3. Taxonomy (NCBI): domain Eukaryota; kingdom Metazoa; phylum Chordata; class Mammalia; order Primates; family Hylobatidae; genus Hylobates; species Hylobates moloch. Next base: position 17,813,092 of record NW_026652290.1, read on the forward strand.
GCTGTGGCAGAGGAGCAGCTGGGATCCCCGACCAAAGCCCCAGAGGGGGCAGAAGACTCACCACGTGGGCCAGCCTCTCTCTTCTGCTCCACACCAGAAATGCCCCCAGGTGCTTGGCTGCCTCAGAGGTACCATCCCTGAGCTGGCTGCCTGGCCCTGCTCACCCCTACGAGAGAGGATCTTTAAGAGGAGAAAAAAGCCAAGAGGAAAAGCCAGAGTTCCCTGTTCTAGGGGACTAGCCAAATGCTGTCCCTTCCCTGTTGTCTCCAAGTAAGTTTGCCAGAAAAGGTTTTAGCAAAGTGGTACAACTGTGTCTTTATGGGAGGATAGGCCTCTGCCCTGCCCCACCCCCACCACCTGTTCCTACCCAGTGTCCTGGGCCCCTGGCCTGCCAGGCCACAGGAGCTTATTGGCCAGGAGGGAATAATGTCCCCCAATACTGCCTGTTGAGGGACTAGAGTTGGGTCTTTGGTGCTTCCAACCTCCTGCCAACCTGGAGTTCACAACACCAGAGCCCCACGGCCTCGCACACTGAAGCAGGGGAGTGGGGTGACTCGGTGCTTCTGTTTTGGAAGAACCACCTGTCATCAAAACATGGACAAAGCAGGGTGTTCTCAGCTCCCAGCGAAGCCTCCACAATGGAATGGGGCCGCAGGGCAGCCGGGACTCCCTGTCTCACCTACATTAACCCATGCATACTGTATGCCATAAACTCACTTTGGTATGTCCGTGTCACATGCAGAGAGGAACTCTGTGACGTCAAAGTGTTGCTTCTTAAAGTTTCATTATTGGCAACTAGAGGGTTGTTTTTAATGCATGGAAACTAAACAGATTCCTCGGGAAATTCCTGAAGGAACCAGGTGGGCAAACCTTTGCTTATATACGTGCGGCCTCACCTGGAAGAGAAATAAACCACTTGTACTAAAATGTGCGTTCCGTCTCTGACTTCCTCAGCTGCAGGGAATAATGAGGGT
>NW_026652290.1:17817052-17841835 GCF_009828535.3 Hylobates moloch
GACTAGATGGGGCAGCAGCCACGTGGACACCTGCCCACCTACCCAGCAGCGTCCAACAGCTCCTGCTGCGGCCCTGCTGTCACTGTCCCCTGACCCAGCGGAGCACAGGGTTACAGACTTCCCTTTTCCAGCCCACACCCGACAGAGGGCAGGCTTGAAGGAGACTTTCCCTGTCATCGGCCTACTTTTCCGTGTGTTTAGGGTTATCACTTGTGTTCAGGTTAGTCCCATTCCTTAAGCCCCCTGGGGTGGGCACACCCCCACAGCCTGTGATCAGGCCTCTTGAGGAGGCCCCGCTCCCAATCCCCTGCGAGGCCTGGGCCCGCGATGAAGCCACCATGCAAGGAGACTTACTGTCCAGCTCGTACTGCGTGAGGCTGGGCCGGCTCAGGTTCCGCATGGAGTACATGGCTATGGGGTGGGGGTGCCGGGGCGGGGGCGCAGAGGGAGACAGCAGACAGAGGAGGTTAGTGCTCACACATCCCCACCCCACAAAGAAACCCCGGCCAGGCGGGGCCGACGGGGTGAACAGACAGGAAGTGTTTCCAAATTTCCAATGCTGAGTTACGGGCCAGGATAACAGTGCAGTGGGGGCAGGGGAAGCTGGAGGCTCCCTGGACAGTGTCTGCCCCCACCCTGGTGTGCACTGGCCCAAGGTGACAGGAGCTCTTTGTAGCCCAGCATCTCTAGGGACATCTCTGGGGGACCCTCTCACCCCAACTCTCTTCCTTGTTTCAGGGCAGAGCTCCTGGAAACCAGCATGAAATACTGGAGTCGTTAATTTCCTCGTATGAACCAGAAACAATTTTACTACTAGGAAATATGACTGTATTATACACAGGCAATATAAAATCACAACCACAAGCGCATGTGGGCGAAAGAAAAAAAGTCCACCAAAAACGCAAGCTGTTGGATCAGCTACTTCAGAGTTTTTCTATTAATATTCCTTTGCTACATGCTCATCATTTTGTTGTCTGCTAACTCACTAGAAGACAAGGCACGAAAGGCTTGAGAGAACTAAGGGAGGAAACGTGAAAATGAAGAGGCTGGGCCGGGCACAGTGGCTCATGCCTGTAATCTCAGCACTTTGGGAAGCCAAGGTGGGTGGATCACCTGAGGTCAGGAGTTCGAGACCAGCCTGGCCAGCACAGTGAAACCCGGTCTCTACTAAAAACACAAAAATTAGCTGGGTGTAGTGGTGCATGCCTGTAGTTCCAGCTACTTGGGAGGCTGGGGCAGGAGAATCGCTTGAACCTGGGAGGCAGACATTGCGGTGAGCCGAGATCCTGCCACTGCATTCTAGCCTAGGCAACAGAGCAAGGCTCTGTCTCAAAAAAAAACAAAAACAAAAACAAAAAAAATGCTGGGTGCAGTGACTCATGCCTGTAATCTCAGCACTTCGGAAGGCCGAGGCAGGTGGATCACCTGAGGTCAAGAGTTCGAGACCAGCCTTGCTAACATGGTGAAACCCCGTTTCTACTAAAAATACAAAAAATTAGCTGGGCGTGGTAGTGTGCGCCTTTAATCCCAGCTACTCAGGAGGCTTCAGGCAGGAGAATCGCTTGAACCTGGGAGGCAGAGGTTGCAGTGAGCTGAGATGGTGCCATTGCACTCCAGCTTAGGCAACAAGAGTGAAACTCCGTCTCAAAAAAAAAAAAAAAGGAGAGGCTCTTAAACTGACCCCTCGCCTGCTAGTCTGTTTGGGTGAGTGTCCCACACCCACCTGAGTACCCAGTCCTCTGGGGTACTGCTGCCTGCTGCTGTCTTCTACTACGAATCAGTCATGGAGTCCCAGGTGGGTGGACAGAGGATATTTAGGGAAGGAGGCTCTTTATAAAAATCTCTAGTGGTCTGAGTCCAAATCTTAGGTGAACGCAAGCACTTCAGACCCAAACAAGCCAAAGGTGTAGATAAGCATTAGCTTTGAGCCACTGGGAAAACCTCAGTTTTTTCTTTCATTATGTACCAAAGTGTCCTAATTATTGTTGCTATCTGCTGTGCTGTAAAATATTTTATCGGTTGCACCACTTTGCAGCATTTTGTCTAAAGCTCTTAACTGTCCTAAATGCACCTAACTGTCTGCCAATGTGGAATACTAAATAATTATTACGTGAGTGACTGATTTACTTTGAAAAATCAAAAACAGGCCAGGTACAGTGGCTTGTGCCTGTAATCCCAGCATTTTGAGAGGCCAAAGCGGGCAGGTTGCTTAAGGTCAGGAGTTCAAGAGCAGCCTGGCCAACACGGTGAAACCCCATCTCTACTAAAAATAGCAACAACAAAAAAATTAGCAGCATGGTGGCACATGCCTGTAGTCCCAGCTACTTGGGAGGCTGAGGCACAAGAATCACTTGAACCCAGGAAGTGGAGGTTGCAGTGAGCTGAGATGGTACCGCTACACTCCAGCCTGGGCAACACAGCGAGACTCTGTCTAAAAAAAACAAAAAAACCTCGAGTCCTGGAGCATCTGCACCCATCACGTATCATCTCCCATACTGGCCTCGGTTCCAACCTCGTGCTCTCTTGCTATGTGACTGCAACAGCCTCTATCTGGGCACCTGCCTCTGGCTCCCCATCCTCCCACCATGGCCAAGCCATCATCCTCATGCCACCAAAGTGGCTCCTAACACAAAAGTCCAAACGCGTCTTTCCCTTGCTGTGATCTCCTGGGCATCGGCTCTCCCTGACATTTCCACCTGGGCTCCCCGCTTTCCTTCCTTCGCTCCAGGGGGCAGGCTGGATCTCCAGGACAGGCAGGGCAGTGACTTCCCCCAGGAAAAGAGGGGGCCAGGACTACTGCTCTTGGGGTGTGACCAGGTGAGGCTTCTGGTCCCTCAAGGGCAGGGTGCTCCTTCTCATACACTGGGCTGTCCCCGTCCCTTTGTCCTGGTTAACTTGGCATCATCCTTCCGTGTTAGCGCCAGTGCTGGTGCCGGGGAAGCCTTGCCTGGCCCTGGCTTTAGGTCCTCCTAGAATGTTTCCTTCCTGGCTCGCCTGGCTCCTCCTCCAGCGTGCAACTCCAAGAGGGCAGGGACCCTGTCTATCTTGATCATTGGTGTGCCCCACAGTGACTCGGAGCCCATAGAAGGTGCTCAGTAAATATTCAGTAAATGAAGGAATGGGATGGGAAGAGGGAGAGGCACACATGGAGGAGGGAGGCAGGGTTTCAGGTTAGAGTGGTTCCAGGAAGCTGAGAGCTCCAGAGCGGGAAGGTGAGGGTGACCGCCCCCATCCCACCAATTCCTCTGGCTCCCAAGTGTCACTCACGGGTAAGCTCGGCCCATGTGGCCCCTGGGTTGTTGATGCCTCGAATCGTGAAGCCCCTCAGTCCTTCATACAGCAGCTCCCGGTATCGGATCCGGAAGCCCAGGAGGATGCCATTGATCTTGTCCTCTGCTGGCGGCTGCAGGGAAGGCAGTAGGGCATGGGGAGGGGACCTGGACCACCACCCACCCCACCCCACGCTCTCTCATCATGCTTCAGAGCAGCCACAGAGCAGGGACTGTGTTTTAACCAAGAAAAGAAATCAAGGTAATATTGGGCATTTTAAATTTACAAAGCACTTCTGATGAGGCCATTTCATCCCTGCAGCATTCTTTGGAAGGAAGGAAGGGCAGGAATCAGTAATCGCCTTTTCCCCAAGCAGGAAACTGCGGCTCAGAGATATTAAGGAACTTTCCCAAGATCACACGGCATCATCGGGGCCTGAGCACACAGCTGTTTTCCTAGAGCCACTCCTGGTTCAGCTCCTTTGTCTTCAAGGGCTGCCCTCACCTGATCACCAGCCTCCCCAGGACTGCTGGTCCCTGCCTTAGCACCTGGATAACACTTCCTGGTGTTTCCTGCAAGCTGAGCCCTCTCCTACTCTTAGTACATGCAAGGGCGAGTGCGCCCCTCACCCCTTCATCAAGTTCTCCTTTGCTTCCTCTCCCATCTACAGCTTAGCTGGAGAACAGGCTTCGGGAGAAGGTGGGAACCACTTCTTAATGATATTGCTCATAAAGAATGGACTGACCAACCTGGCCAACATGGCAAAACCCCGTCTCTACTAAGAATATAAAAATTAGCTGGGCGTGGTGGCATGTGCCTGTAGTTCTGCTGGGAAGGCTGAGGAAAGAGAATCATGTGAAGCCGGGAGGCGGAGGTTGCAGTGAGCTGAGATCAGGCCACTGTACTCCAGCCTGGGCGACAGAGCAAGAATCTGTCTGAAAACAAAACAAAACCCAAACCCCAAAAAACCAAAACCCTGCTGAAACAGCTCAGCCTTTATTAGCTCCTTAATGACTTCCCCAGCTGCCGCGGGCACCTCCCTGCCTCCTCCGTCATGTTGCTCCAGCCGCGTCCCGGTCACAGGTGCACTAAGTCATGTCCATCTACGGGAGCGTCCTCTCCTTGAGGCTGTGTGTCTCAGGCTGGGGGGACCCTCCTGGCTTTGTCTTCGAGGGCTTTCCCTTTGTGGGGTGGCAGATGGCTGAAGGGGAGTGCCTGCCCCTTTGATCTGGAGAAGTGGTGACGGCAGTTCAGTGCTTTGAACTTTTAGTAGAGATGGGGTTTTGCCAGGGGTCCCTCTCATGTGGGTGACCTGCTGAGCCAAGGCTGAACTTCAGAGGGCACAGGAGGGCCCTGCGGGGCAGGACCCATGAGCAGCCTGGTCGCTGAGGTTTGCCCATGGTCTTCCCCAGGCCATGGCAGAGCAGGCAGTGCCCACTGAAGAGTGGGCATCTGGAAGGGGTATGGACGAAGGGGGGCATTCCTCTCTACTTGCACAGTGATGGTGACAGGCATAGGTCTCTATAAGGAATCCCTTCACTGACCAATGGGGCTTCATGGAGACTCTGGGGGCCCTGAGAGCCCCAAGCACTTTTCAGCCCAAGGACTCAGCAGGCCTAAGGCTAATACACCTGGCCCTGCCACTCACTGGCTATGTGACCTGGGGGCATTCGGGTCCCCTCCCTGAGTCTCAGTGGTTGTCTGCAGAAGGGGATGATAGCACCTGCCTGATGTGACTATCTAGAGAGGGTAATGAGGTGTGTTATGGGAGTGGGCATGTTCTGTGACATGCGCATGCCTGGATTTCTCATGGCTTCCCAGGTGCTCTGGGGGCAGAGAACCTGGGGGCTCCACGCAGCCCTGGTGGGGACTGCTGGCTTTCCAGTCCCAGAGCAGAGCTCGTCTGGGTCTTCATGGAGCTTTCCTGCCTGCTGGGCCGTACCTGCCATCGGATTAGCACGGAGGTGGTGGTGTGGGGCGTCACGGAGAGGATGGTGGGTGCTTCGTCGGGGGCTGTGGAGAGAAGCAGACAGGTAGGTTCTGGGGGCCGCAGCTTCAAGTCCCCCAGGAGCCCACTGGGACCAGATTCTGCTAATACTGGACCGCGGGGCAAGTCCAGCTTGCATCGCCCTCCATGCCTGCTGGCCTGACTTCTGCAGAACAAAGGGCTGGTGTAAAGGGGAGGGAGGGAGGGACTGTGAGCTGACCCAGCCCAAACCCAAGGGTCCCAGAGCCCCCTCAACTCTGCCCCTCAGAGCCATAGATCACTTCTGCTGCTGCTGAGAACTCCCGTCCCGCTCGCTGGCAGCTTGTGGGACACAAGGAAGGAATGCGCCACAGGCCAGGCTGGGCCTGGGACCCTAAGCCCTTGGCAAAGGTGTCTGTGGCCCAAACCTCCCTGAGACCCTACCCTGGGAGCTGAAGGGCCCAGTGGGTCCCACGCCCCTCTCATCTTTGGAGGCCCCTCCCCCCAGAAGAAAATGCCCCGTGCCCAGGAAGCAGCCAGTGGGCCGAGAGGGAGACTGCTGGGGAAGGGGTACTGACCGGCCTGCAGGGTGGTCAGTGACTCCGACTCCTCGCTGAACTCGCTGTCGCCAATGTCATTGGTCGCCTTCACTCGGAACTTGTAGGACGTGAAGGGCTTCAGCCTGTGGGGGGATATAGGGCCAATGCGCCAAGGTGCTCCTTAAAGGCCTCGCCCCATGCCCCCACCAAGGAGTCTCCCTGGTCTGCCCCTGCTCGGGAAAGGGGGCGGGGTGCCAGCCCACTACACAGAAAGGCACACTGAGGCTCAGAAATGAGCTTTGCTACACAGAGGACGAACTGGGACCCGGTCCCAGGGGTCCCAAGCACCTAGACCAGGTCCTCCAGCCCATGCCAGCTTGGGGTGCCTTTAGCCCCAGTTGTAAGCCATAGCTTCCCGAGAAGGAAATGTCTGCGGCTTCCCCACTTCAGAACACCATGCAGTCACAAAAGCACCAATACCTCCACTGGGAACAAACTCCCCCCCTGCCCCCAACAAACTGCCATCTCTTTCTTTTTTTTTTTTTGTTTGAGATGGAATCTTTTGTTGTTGTTGTTGAGACACAGTCTCACTCTGTCGCCCAGGCTGGAGTGCAGTGGTGCCATCTTGGCTCACTGCAACCTCCGCCTCCCAGGTTCAAGCAATTCTCGTGCCTCAGCCTCCCGAGCAGCTGGGATTACAGGCACGTGCTACCACAGCCAGCTAATTTTTGTATTTTAGTAGAGACAGGGTTTCACCATGTTGGCCAGACTGGTTTCAAACTCCTGATCTCAAGTGATCCTCCCGCCTCGGCCTCCCAAAGTGCTGGGATTCCAGGCGTGAGCCACCGCTCCTGGCCTCTCTTTTTTAAATGTAGTAAATGAGGGAAGAGCTGAGGTTCTCAAGAGTTAAGCAGTACTTCATCTCTATAAGCCTCATTTCCTCTGGGAGCAAACGTCTCTCTTTTTGATTTATGGTGGGGTGGGAGAGGTGGGGAAGAAAGTATTGCTCAAAACTCCCGGTCACATCAACCAGAATATAAAAAATACAACCCATTCGGAATTAAATTGAAGCCAGAATTTCGGAGTGACGCTCCACTCCCCTATTAAAGCTGGAGAGGAAGATGCCGCTCAGCTGGAAGAATCACTAATGAAGGATGACAGGCACTTCACTAAAGGGGGACTTCTAGGCTCCAGAAATAGGTAATTAAGAGGCAACCTAACAGGGTTCCAGAGGGAACAGAGCGAGGCAAAGCAGGACAGAGCTAATTTGGGAGGGTGAGAGTGGACGCGGAGGCCGCCCGGGTGGTGCATGTAGGAGGAGAGCTGGGGGCAGGCTGGAGGTGTTTTCAGAAGGCCCCCTACCCAGTGAAGGAGCACCGCTGGTCCCGGCAGGGAGAGGGGCGGTGGGGATGCTGGCGTGGACCCGAGCCTTACCTGTCCACAATGAAGCTGGAGGCGTTGTGGCTCACGGAGGCCGAGTGCAGTGCCCACCTGCCGCTGGGCAGCTCGCGGGTCTGGATGGTGTAATAGCGCACAGGGGAGAGCCCATCGCTCCCCGGCTCCCAGGACAGCAGCACGCTGCGCGCTCTCACATCCTCCTGCTGCACCATTGGTCTGCTGGGGGGCTGCGGGCGGACTGGGAGGTGGCAGAGGGGGAGGAGCAGGTGAGTAGGCCAAGCTGTGGTGGAGGGGGCTGGACTTTTTCGAGGGACGAAAGGAGGTGATCTGGGCTCAGGCCTGGCATCCCCTTCCCATCCCAATTCCATGCACGCAGGATCCTTGCAGGTTCTCACACCTGGGTACAGCGAGCACCCCTCTCCGGGTCAGAGGCCCACCCTCAGGCTCCTAGAGCCCCAGGGCCTGGGAATTTACAGCTCCTCAGGGCAGCCATAAGCAAGGACTGACGGTGAGGAGGGACAAACATCCACCCAGTTCCTTTGCTCCTGCCTGAAACGAGGCCGAGCCGGGCCCTGCAGTCCCCGATTGAGCGGGATGAGGCTGTTTCCCTGCGAGAAGCCTTGCTTCATTCCAGGCCCTAGCTTGGCTCCCTTCTCTCCCCAGCCTCACTGCCCCGCCCCTCCTGCAGGGCTTCTCAAACCTCAGCAGTACTGCAATCTGGAACAGATGACTCTGTGGCGGGGGCATCCCGTGCACTGCAGGATGCTCAGCAGTGTCCCTGGCTTCCACCCACTTGATGCCAGTAGCACCCCCACACTGTGACACACTCCCTTCCTTCTCCCTCCCTCCCTTCCTTTCTCCCTCCCTTCTTTCCCCCTCCCCTTCCCTCTCCTTCCCTTCCCCTCTCCTCTCGCCTTTCCTCCCTTCCCCTCCCCCTCCCCCTCCTCCTTCCCTTTCCCCTTCCCTTTCTTTCTTTCTTTCTTTCTTTCTTTCTTTCTTTCTTTCTTTCTTTCTTTCTTTCTTTCTTTCTTTTCTTTCTTAACACAGACAGGGTCTGTATCTGCTGCCCAGGCTGGAGTGCAGTGGCACGATCATAGCTCACTGCACCCTCAAACTCCTTGATTCAAGCAATCCTTCTACCTCAGCCTCTTGAATGGTTGGGACTACAGATGTACCCCACCACACCTGGCTAATATTTATTTATTTTATTTTGAGACAGTCTCGCTCTGTAGCCCAGGCTGGGATGCAGTGGTGTGATCTCAGCTCACTGCAACCTCCGCCTCCCAGGTTCAAGCGATTCTCTTGCCTCAGCCTCCCAAGTAGCTGGGGTTACCAATGTGTGCCACCATGCCCAGCTAATTTTTGTATTTTTAGTAGGGACAAAGTTTCACCCTGTTGGCCAGGCTGGTCTTGAACTTCCAACCTCAGGTGATCTGCCTCCCTCGGCCTCCCAAAGTGCTGGGATTACAGGTGTGAGCCACCATGCCCGGCCTATGGCTAATATTTTTACGTTCTGTAGAGATGGGGTCTCACTATGTGGCTCAGGTTGAGAGTATTTTCTAATATATCCCTTTCAGGCCAGTTGGGGTCCCAGGCTTGCTTTTGGGGAGCCCAAGGTCAGGCAAGGTGCCAGCTCAGGGCAGCAGTGCAGTGGCAGCTGGAGCTCCCGGCAGCAGCCCTGATCCTGTGCCCATCTGTGTTGACAAGGCCAGGGCTGCGAGCGGGGAGGGGAGAGGGAAGATGGTCACTAACCCTCCCTTAATTAATTAATTAATTTAGACAGAGTCTTGTTCTGTCACCCAGGCTGGAGTGCAGTGGTGCGATCTTGGCTCACTGCAACCTCCGTCTCCTGGGTTCAAGTGATTCTCGTGTCTCAGCTTCCTGAGTAGCTGGGATTACAGGTGTGCGCCATCACGCCTGGCTAATTTTTGTATTTTTAGTAGAGATGGGGTTTCGCCATGTCAGTCAGGCTGGTCTCAAACTCCTGACCTCAAGTGATCCACCCGCCTCGGCCTCCCAAAGTGCTGGGATTACAGGCGTGAGCCACTGAGCCTGGCCACAGACTTCCCCTTTAGAAGACCAGACCAGAGTAGGGTCCTTGGGAGTGAACTTGCAGCTCATCTCCGGGAGTCTACTAGACCCCTCGCTGACTTTGACTTCAGAGATTGGAGCCCACCTTCCATTCTCACCCAGGGCACTGTGGCTCATACCAGCCATCCACTAGGAGCAGCTCAGAGCACTGGCTGGCCCCCCCTCAGCTGCCCCCCAGGCCTTCCCTGGCCCCCGTGGGCAGTCACCTCTCTTCTCGGTGGTCACCACCAAGGCCTCGGCAGCCTCTCCCCAGCCCTTGCGGGTCTGGGCCGTGATGCGGAACAGGTAGACAGACTCTGGCTTGAGGCCCGTGGCTGTGTACTGCCGGGCGCTGGGTGCCAGCACCTCCACAGTGGCGGTGTTGGCCGTGGTGGTGTTGAGCCTGTGTGTGATCTGGTAAGCTGTGGGAAGGAAGCACATGGCTATTATGGCAAGCAAGGCAAGCTGCCCCTAGGGCCCCGGGAAGGGTTGTTCCGTCCAAAGCCACAGCTGTGTCTGCACATGGCCACCTTGCCGTGGTCACTTTGGCTGTGCTCTGCCTGCCTGAGGCCTCTGGGTCACTCTCCAGTCTTCAGCTGCCACCTGCGGAGGGTGGACTGTGGGTGGCATGGAGAGGCCCTCTATGCACAGGGTCTGTGACCCCCCGTAACAGCCGCAAGTGAAGAAACTGAGGCCCGGAGAGGCCAGACCACCCGCTGGTAAGTGACAGAGCTGGAATCCCAGCCCAGGCCTTTCTGGGCTAACGCACTTGGCCTTCCTGCCTCCACTCTGAATTAGGGATGTGGCATTGCTCTAGGGCAGGTGGTGCATGAGGTCAGGACTTAGAACCCTGGGACGGGTACAGGCAGCCCAAGCCCCCATATTAAAGGTGAGGGGACTGAGGCTGCAGAGGGGAGTAGACCTGCTCAAGTTCATGCAGCTGCCGACTGGAACCCTGGGTGTGTGTATTGGGGGAACCCTAAATGTGAGATGAAGCTTCCCATCTGTAGCCTCCCTCCTGTGTGCCTTGAGACTCTTTTCCAGCTGTGCTGAGCCTGCCAGCGTGCCCTCACTTGGCCATGCTAAGGAGCAGCGTCCAAGGTTTACCAGATGGCTGGCAGGCTGGGGGTCTGGGGACATTTGGGGACGCAAAGCCAACCCATGACTCTTAAGGGACTTGAACTCTGATCTTGCCCTCCGGAAGATTATCTTACACACTGGAACTTCGAACAGGAGGGCTAACACTCAGATCCCATTCTAGAGGGCATGTGGAGGCTCCCTGGACCTACTCTCCCTCTAGCCAGTAACGAAGTGGCCTCCTTTACAGCTCATGCCTCCTCCTTCTTCCTGCAGCCGGGGCATGGGAAGGGCAAAGGCTTACCAAGAATGATGCCATTGGGAGCAGCAGGGGGCTGCCAGATCAGCCGCACAGACGTGGTCCGCACCTCTGGGAACAGGATGCCCATGGGTGGTCCTGGGACTGGAGGGGGCAAAGGAGAAGAGGCCGACGCATGAGGCTGCCGCTCAGCTGGGGATGGGCCCAGCTTGGGCAGAGCAGCCTGGCGGGGTGGAGGGGGAAGGGGCCACCCAGCTCAGTGAATTTCTGTGGAGTACTGCCCTGTGCCTGACACTGTGTTAGGAGCCAGGGGCAAGAACATGGAACCAAGGGGGCTTTCTGCCCTCAAAATAGGCATCATTTGGCAGGGACCTGAGGCTCCAGTTTCCCCTGCTCGTTGTCTGTATACACGCCCCAGAACCGGGCTGCCCTCAGAGCTGAGCGCGTGGGCCCTGGATGGATTCGTCTGTGCTTCACAAGGTCCTGTTCTGACTTCCTTCCACCCATGGGGTGAAGTGGCCGTGGGGTAATGGGAAATGCCCACCCCCAGCCTGCACCACTCCTCTCTCTAGACCTTGCTCTGGAATCCTGGGACCCTGGAATTCCCTGCCCAGAGAGGCCTAAGCATGCTTCCAGGGGCTGCATGGGCCTGGTCCCCATATCCACTCTCCTGAGGGTAGGCTATGCACCCCTGGTTCCAGGGAAGGCCAAGGGGTAGCTATATTGCAGGTGTGGAGATGAAGATTGAATGGAATGGGTCAAAGGACAGGGTGAGGAGAGAATGGGGCAGGGGGTGGAGGAAGGTAGCTGGCGAGGGGCACTCTTCCTGTGTTGCCGCATTGCAGCACAGAATGACAAGATGTCTGAGATCTCCAAACTTTTTTTTTTTTTTGATACCGAGTCTCGCTCTGTTGCCCAGGCTGGAGTGCAGTGGCATGATCTCGACTCACTGCAAGCTCCGCCTCCCGGATTCAAGCTATTCTCCTGCCTCAGCCTCCCAGTAGCTGAGACTACAGGTGTGTGCCACCACACCTGGCTAATTTTTATACTTTTGGTAGAGACAGGGTTTTACCATGTTGCCCAGGCTGGTCTCGAATTCCTGACCTCAAGTGGTCTGCCTGCCTTGGCTGCCTAAAGTGCTAGGATTACGGGCATGTGCCACCATGCCCAGCCTGAGATTTCTAAACTTGAACCTGGCCTTCCACGTCATTATAAGGGTATATCTGTCAAGGCAGGAGGATAGAACATATTTAATTTAACAGTTCATTAGCTTGATGAATAACGTTAGCATATGCAAACATATGGTATTTGGACTTCCTTCTGCACTCTGGTCCGGCTCCTGCAGATGTCTGTGGTGGGCAGTAGGTGGGGGCGTGTGCAGGGAGATAGGAGGGGTAAGGGATGCATTGCTGTTTCTGATGGGGAGTTTTGCTACAGGGATGAATGCCTGCAGCCCGCTAGTGACATTCTTTTGCAAACAGGACCAGGAGGTTCATGTGTCCAGGAAAAATACTTTCACTTTCACAGACCTTTACTCAAAGTGAACCTGCTCCAGTTGAAAAATAAAGTAAAACTGGCCGGGCGCAGTGGCTCACATCTGTATTTCCAGCATGTTGGGAGGCTGAGGTGGGTGGATTGCCTGAGGTCAGGAGTTCGAGACCAGCCTGGCCAACATGGTGAAACCCCAGCTCTACTAAAAATACAACAATTAGCTGGGTGTGGTGGCCAGCGCCTGTAATCCCAGCTGCTCAGGAGGCTGAGGCAAGAGAATGGTTTGAACCTGGGAGGCGGAGGTTGTAGTGGGCCAAGATCGCACCACTGCACTCCAGCCCGAGTGACAGAGTGATACTGTATCAAAAAAAAGAAAAAAAAAAAAGAAAAGTAAATTAAAACTGGTGCAAGTCCCTATTCTGTACACTTGTTTTGCAGACAGACCAAGAGACTGAATCAGACGTCAAACTGCCTCCACACTGTCCTCAGGGATACACAGGCTGTAATTAGCATCCCCTGCAGCGGGGCTGGTAGCTCCGGGTGACCCATCCCTACAGGAGGCATCTGAGGCCATGGCTCCCCGTGGGGCAGAGCCTGACCCCAGAAGGGCAAGGCCAGATGGGCAGGAGGAAGGGCGGCTCCTCCCAGCCTTCCCCAAGCTCATTGGGATATGGACTCACCATCATCCAGCGTCCGCTCCAGGATGGGAGGGTGGCTGGGGCTGCCGTCCCCGATGCGTGTGAAGGCCAGCACCTGGACCTCATAGAGCACGTATTTGCCCAAGCCGGTGAGCTGGGCACTGCGAGATGAGTTGCCTTCCACCAGCCAGAATCGGGGCTGGGCGTCCGAGTCCTTCTCCTTATACATCACCTGTCAGGGCCCAGCACAGGGTGAGGGCCTCAGGCCTGCGTCTCACCCGTCTACACTTTTCCAGGGTCTCATCCCCAGGAAGGGGGTGGGTAGACTTGGGCTCCTTGGAGTGACTTGGCCCCAAAGGTTGAGGGTAATTGCAAAGCTAGTGTACCCGGAGGGCTGGGGACACAAAGACAGACTCAGTCATAGAGCAAGAAGGCTCCTGAGAGGGCATGCAGGTGGGAAGACAGCCCTAGACAGGGGGTGTGACTTATGCAAGGTCACACAGCTAGCAGCTGTGTGTCACACATCTCCCAACTTCCAGACCAGGGCTGGACCATGTGGCTAGGCACAGCTTTAAAACGGATTCTAAAAGATAATGAAAAGCAAAACTGGGTCCAACAGAGCTGAGTGAGGCTGGGGGCATCCAGCGTGGCCTCCTGGGAGAGATGGAGCAGCCCTAGGCCCTGGGTCCTCTCTGGGTGCCTCCCCACCCACAACGGATGACTCGTGGTTGCCATGGTGACCACAGGCTAGGATGCCAGGCAGATCCCCTGTATCCACTCTAGGAGGCAGAGACCTAGAGGGTGATAAGGACAAGGCCCCTTGGATGGAGAGGCTGGAGGGGCCAGCGTAGGGACCCCACCTCCTGGGATCCCGGGACTCACCTTATAGCCCAGCACGAGCCCGTTGCAATCGGCCTCGGGGACCTCGCTCCAGCGCACCAGCATGCTGCTGGAGGTGGTGGCCAGTGCAGACACATTGGTGGGGCCGGAAGAGGGGACTGTGGGGGAAAAGGGAGTGGAGAGAAGGCACTCAGGACCCAATGTTGACTGTGCAAGGGATGTGGACCAGGACAGGGGGCCGAGGGAGGGGCCAGCTCGATGTTGCCTCTCTATGGAAGAAACGTGGCACACGTGGTCCCCAAACTGCAAATGATCCCACCAAGACGGCCTTTGGTTTTGGAATGCTGCAGACGCTGTGTCCGGTTTCAGATGAGCCTCCTCACAGGATTCTCTGCTCAGGTTAGGATTAGGTGAGCTTGCATTTCCTGCTAGCACAGCAGAGAGGGCTGGCAGAGGGACCAGGGTGGTCTAGGAGAGCTGTCTGTCATTTAAAGGGTGCCAGGAAAAAGCCACAGGGCAGTGAACCACATATGGATGGATGAGAGTTGCCTGAATGCTGGGCTCACATTCTGTGGGTCACCCCTGGGCAGGCCCCCAGGAGCTTCTGCTAGTGATTCTGGAATGTTCTGAGAGCTAACCCTTTCCTCGACCCCTCCACTGTGGTCTTTCAGGCACCACTGGGTTTCAGGGTTAAAGCTGAGGGCAGGGGAGTGGGCGGTATGAATGGTGGAGCCTACCTAGCTGTCCTCCAGAGGCAGGGACACCCCTGCCCCCCTTGGGAATATGGGAATAGCAGGCACAGTTGCAGGGAAGTGGCAGGTGCTGGGGGACGTGGCAACATCATTGTGACATTGAGCATAAGCAGAGGAAATGAGCTCAGGCTGTTTTTGAACAACACCTTCAGCCTGGCACGCCCTTGGATGGCCCTGAGGGCATAGAGACCAAGGAGGGGACAGGCAGCAGGGTGGTTGGGTGTGAGGGGTCGGTACCTGACTCCCGGGTCCTGCCCACCACCGTCTGGCTCCAGGGCCCACTCCCGATGGCGTTGAAGGCTTGGACCTGGACGCGGTACTCTGTCCACTCCTCCAGGTCCTCGATGGTGTACTCCCGCTCCACACGGTCCTGTACCACGTGGCTCAGCGTCTTGCCATGCCCGTCTGACCGGCTGTACTTGATCTTATAGCCCACGGACTCAGGGTTCCCATTGTATTCCATCTCCGGGAGAGGCTGCAGCGGGGCAGGGGTGGCAAAGCTGCTATGAGCCAGACCCCCCACTGTGCAGGGAAGAACTGCCCTGCTACCCTCTCCTCCAGGGAGCCTTCAGGGCTATCCATCCCACTGTCACCCGGTCAGTGTCCACATGAGGCTCTCTCACCCGAGTGTGGCTTAGGTTGTGTGACTGTGTTTCTGATGGGCTCTTATCTTCCTGCAGGGAGGATAGAGAAGTGGCAGCCTTTCTTTACTGTGCATGTGACAAATCTATTACCCTGCCAAGGGAGTCAGAAGCCACAAAGGCTGTGTGTCTGACACACTGATAGCACCGCCACCTTTGGCTCTGCTGTCTCTGCTGCTTACCTCTGTCACTCAGGCTGCCAGCACACACTTAATTGCCTACTACACCTGGTCTCAGCTCATGCCTGCTTTTGGAGGAGTGAGCATGGGCAGAGAGCAGGATGGGTGGGGCACCTGCCAGTCAGGAAGTCCTTCTGTCCAGCAAACCTCAGCCTCTCCTGCTGCATTTCAGCCTCCTTCTTCTTTTTTTTTTTTTAAGACAGGGTTCTGGCTCTGTCTCTCAGGCTGGAGTGCCATGGTGCCATCTCAGCTCACTGCAACCTCTCCCTCCTGGGCTCAAGCGATCTCTTGCTGGGACTATAGGCATGTGCCACTATGCCTGCTAAGTTTTGTAGAGACGAGGTTTTGCCATGTTGCTTAGGTTGGTCTCAAACTCCTGAGCTCAAGCCATCTGCTCGCCTCGGCCTCCCAAAGTGCTGGGATTACAAGCCACCACGCCCAACCAGCCTCCTCCTTCTTGTTTGAGTCTCACAGAAAAGAAAAGTCAGATTTCTTCACTGGGCCTTAGGACTAGGCTGATGGGGCTGTGGTCACCAGCTTAAGGTTGTGTGGATGACCATGGGCAGTGCTGGTGACAGTGGAGGTGTGCACACAGGGAGGGGAGCCCAGGGCCCGGCCTCCACTCCTCTGAAGGGCACAGAGCTGGGGTGGGGGCATCTCCAGCCCTCACCTCCCCCAGTTCTGCTTCCCCAGGGGCTCTGGAGGGCCCTTGGTCCACAGGCTCACCCCAGGCTGACCCACTTTACTCCACTCCTCACCTTCGGCCCAACCTCCCCTGCTCACTACACGCTTCCTCCCTCCTGCAGACACTTAGTGAAGCCGACCAAAGACCATTAAGATAGCAATCGATGGTCTCGAGAGCCGGAGATGGGGCTTAAGCGCAAGTTCCCTTACCTGCTGAGGAAAGGTAATGGACCACGCACCATTAAGCGTGGGCCTGAGAGGCGTCTAGGGCCCTGTGCCACATGGCAACTGCCTTTCTATTCCCCCATGCAGTCCCTGCCCTCAGCATCAGACTCCAACCTTTTAGTAGCTGCAAACCTTAAAGTGAGATTCAGGAAGGAAGCAGGGAGCCAGCCTGGGGTGGGGATGCCCGGGAGCAAAGGGGCAGGAGGTGGGTATGGTCACACTGCGCACGGGGCACTGAGCTGGGCCGAGACAGCTCTGCAGCGCTGCTCAGGTGCCAGCCACTCTGGGAAGGAAACTGCAATTAATAACTAATATTTATCGAGGACTGATGGTGCCGAGTGCTTTCATGGCCGTTAGCATCAAGCTGTCCGCACACGGGAACGGCAGTAATGACTTCACAGTGTGGTGTGTTTGCAAGTTGGGTTTTGCACAATGAGTAAGATCTTACATGGAAACAAAGAGTTTGTATGGTCAGATGGGCCTGGGGAAGCAGGGTCAAGAGGGCTCCTGCTATGCTAGTGTTCCTGGATTCTCTGCGGAGCTGTGGTATGCGGTGCTGTTCCCACATTTATTTGTCTAAGAATTCTTGCTTGCACCAAACGCCTCCTGGGATTGCTGCTCTGTGGGACACATGCTGGGAAACGATGTTCCAGAGGGCCTGGTGGGGAGAAATGGCCTGTTCTCCAGAGGATGAGATGGCAGCGTGCCCAACGGTTAGGGCTGTGGACTTGCGGGTAAAGATTCCCTGGGTTGGGACCTCAGCCCTGCTGTTCATGAAAGCATGTGGGAGGATACGGGAGGCCGTGGGCAAGTTATCTGACCTCTCTTCTGCCCCAGTTTCATCTGCAAAATGGGGACCAGGATCACTCTGCTGTCACAGGCTTGTTGTCAGAACAGCGCCTGGTAGGAGAGGAAGCCTCAGTGTGTTACTATCACTACCTCGTGCAGGATGGCCCAGGGTCATGACCCTCAACACACAGCCCAGATCTGGGGAACACTCTCTGAATGCCACAGTGGCACTTGAATCCCAGACCTGCCGCTTGGGAGCTGTGTGGCTGTGGGTAAGTTCTTAACCTCTCTGAGCCTCAGTTTTCTTAGCTGTGAATTGCGATGATCATGTATCCTTTGTAAGATTATCGGGAGAATCAAATGGGATGGAAAATTTAAAATGCTTGCCACTTGGCGATGCTCAGTAAACAGCATTTTTGAGCTCCTTCCTCTCATCGCCACCAAGAGGGCATTTGTTCATTTGGCTAAGATGTTGATTATCAGGCATCTCATCAGAAAAGAGAAAGAGAAGAGAAAGGAGCTGTAGGAATTCCAGTGTGCACCTTCTAGGAGGCAATGACCAGAAGCTCACGGAGAGGTCCCACCCCTGCCCTCGAGGGAGCCTTACCATCCAGCGCAGCCACAGGCTGGTCTCACTGGCTGTGCGCAGAGACACATTGGCTGGGGCCATGTCAGGGGGCGCCTGCAGGGTCTGGATCTTTCTAGAAGGCTGACTGGGGGGGCTGGTGCCCACGATGTTCACCTGGCGCATGCGGAAGCTGGGGTTGGGGAGAGATGAGCAAGACGGTAAGGGCAGGACCCCAGCTCTCAACCCTGTCCTGGTCTGGGCCACGGCCCCCACCCACCCCCAGCCCTGAGGCTGCTGCCTTCTCCCCGGGCCAGTCTCATTACCTGTAGTAGGTGAAGGGGTTGAGGTCGGGCACCTCCATGGAGCGGGCATCGGGCTCGTTGGAGAGCTGGTGGATCAGCAACCACTCCTCTCCCTCCCCAACTACTCCTACCTGGAAAAGGGCAGGACCTTAAGCCTGTCCAGCCTACAGGGCCCACACAGGGTGCTCTGAGCCCCAGTACAAGCCCTGCCAGGGAAGAACTTGGTTCAGATCCCAGGGCTCATCTGGAGGGCACCATATGGGGCTACCATCTTTCCAGGCCCCTAAACATGACTGCAAGTGTGACTCAACCCTCGTGCCTTAGAATCTCTTAGGATGCTTGTGATCAATATATTCCTGGATTCTGGAGTCAGAATGAGTTTAAAACTAACTCCACTACTTACGGAATCCCTCGAGTGCCGCCCAGGAATCTGTGCTTTTAACAAGCAGCCCAGGTGATTCTCCTGAACACCCCGGGGTACTTCCAGAGACCCAGGCTGCCCCTCAAACCAGCTAAATCAGAATCAGAGTTTCTGGGGGTGGGGCACAGGTGTTGGCACTTCTGAACGCTCCCCTGATGATTCCAGGGTACAGCCAAGGCGGATATTTTTATATTCCAGCAACTGAGTATTTTTCTAGGCACCCCCCGACCCAGGAGGGGACTGTAGTGTGTGTGTTTCTCCGTGTACACAGGTGAGGGGCAGGGGGAGTTGGAGACAACACTGGCAAGTGTGAGGATTTGGAGTATAATGGGCCATTGAGAGTTGCACATGAAAATTCACACAGGCTGAAATACACGTAAGATTTTGCAATCAAGAGCACGGGGTGCCCTGGAGGGGGCTGCTGCCCAGGCCCCAGGCCTGCCCTACCTGGGCTTCCACCAGCCAGCGGGAGATGGAGGTTTTCCCATCATAGCCTGGCCTGAACTGCAAGGTCACGGAGCGGGGGCCGATGTTGGAAATGCCCAGGTTGGTGGGGGGCCCTGGGAGTTCTGGAAAAGGAGAACAGGGTGGGGAAGGAGATCCGGCGAGAATGGCCCCCCATGTTGAATGGGACTGTTGGGCATGGAGGGGGCTGTGTGTCACGCTTTTCCTGGAAATGTCTGAGGAGAAGCACAGCCACGGCCCCACTCCCCCCACAGTCTTTGTTCCTGCGTCTTATGGAGAACCATGTTCATGCCAGGAGGATGAGACAGAATTTGGGGGCCAAAGGGGATCTCCTAGGGCTGAGAGGAGGCTCTCAGGGCCAGGAAACAGGGGCCGGGATGCCTCCTTCTTCCTGGCAGTTCTGGATGTGAGTGAGGTGCTCATAAGGAAGCTGAAAGCTGCATTTAAACCAAGCTGTGCTGAGAAAGAAACCAAAACGGACCAATCCTCTCTTCCATCCGCACAGACCCCTGCACACCTCCTATGCCTAATTACAGCCCAGGAAGGTGAGAGGATGGGTGGGGACAGGGGGAAGCTTATTTTCCGGTCAGGAATCCTGGGGCTCTTGGAGCTCAGGAAGAACAGAAAGAGCACAGATTCTGGAGTCAGAATGAGTTTAAATCTAACTCCACTACTTACAGGCTGTGTATCTTTGCACAAGTTATCCACCTCTCTGTGCCTCCATGTCCTCCTTGGTAACGAAGATGATAATAACAACACCTCCCTCAGGGTTGTTGTGAGGATTAAATGAGTCGATGTGTGCAAAGCTCCTAGCACCATGCCCGTGAACACTGTATACGTATTTGCCAGCATGGCTGTAATTATCACTGGGGGTTGGCTGAGGCTCAGGCAGCCCAGCCATCTACGCAGCAGGTAGAGGGATGCTGGCAGGTCAGACAAGCACTGCCTGACTGATCTGGATGGGACCACGTGGCTATCTGGTCCAACTTCCCATATATACATACGGGGAAACTGAGGCACAGAGGGGACACGGAACTTGCTCAAGGTTGTAGGGCTTGGCAGAAGCAGAGCTGAGAGTGGACCTCGGCTTGCTCTCTGTGCCAGGCCTAGGAGTAGCCCCACCGTGCTCTGCCACCTCCCAACAACCATTCCACACGCTGGAATCCAAGGTGGACTCTCTGGGTGACAGTGGGAAATTTTCCCCTGAATTACAGATACCATTGCCTGGTGTGGAATCTGGTGAGAAATGGGTGAAGGGAGGGACTGGTGGGGAAATGAGATAAGGCAGGGGGCCTCTGCTTTTCTGAGAGCTGTGGGAGGATGCAGCAGGGGGCCAGAGGAGCCCCTGTCCAGTAGACCTGGGATCCCAGGGATTCGGCCTGCTCTGAGAGGACCTAGACCCACACAGCATAAGGGAAGGGGAGAGCCTGTGGGAAGAACGCTGGTATTCCTGAAGGACAAGGGGCCTCTTTTTTTTTTTTTTTTTTTTTTGAGACGTGATCTGGCCCTGTCACCCAGGCTGGAGTGCAGTGGTGTGATCTCGGCTCACTGCAACCTCCACCTCCTGGGTTCAAGCGATCTTCCATCCTCAGCTTCCCAACTAACTGGGATTACAAGCATGCACCAGCACACCTGGCTAATTTTTGTATTTTTAGTAGGGGTTCATCATGTTGGCCAGGCTGGTCTCGAACTCCTGACCTCAAGTGATATGCCTGCCTCAGCCTCCCAAGGTGCTGGGATTACAGGCACGAGCCACCACGCCCGGCCGACGAGGGGCCTCTTGAATGGGATGCTGCTCAGGAGAACTCAAAGAGTCCTGCCTTGAGAGTAGGCACTTACCTGGGGGCACCCCAGAGGAGATGGTGGAGGCGGACACTTGGCCCTGGCCCTTCGAGGTCATGGCGGCCACCTCGATGGTGTAGGTGGTGAGTGCGGTGAGGCCCGTGACACGGTACTCCAGGGTCACGTTGGGCAGGTAGTGGGTCACACGGGTGTTGGTTCGATTGTACTCCTCCCAGGAGATCCGGTACCCTGGGGAGAGCCACCGTGTTGGCATGAGCTTGGCTATGATCACAAGTTGGCCTGACCCACTACTCCACTTCTCACTTCTCCACTAGGCTGGCAATTAGATCCACACTGGGAGCAATGTGGCCAAGGGAGGTGGGAGCTGTTAGCATCATGCCCTGGGTCTCAGGTGTAGCCTCAGTGGGATGCCAGCACTTCAGGGAGTTGCAGGGGACATAGTGAGTCATCATGGCAGCCACTGAGATCTATGGCAGAAGGTATGGGGCTGCAGACTCTGGGATGTGTTAGGAAGTGGAGGTACCAAGAGCCTCCTGTGAGTGGTTTCTAAGAAAGCATGGGTTGGCTTCAAGAGTTTGGGTGAAAAGTAGCTCAAAGGCAGGGGATGGACCAGCTCTGACCTTTCCCAGCCCTGTCCTGCCCTCTGGTTCAGAAACACTGCAGTGCCTACCTGTGAGGATGCCATTTTTCTCTCCCGGCTCTTGCCAGCTGACCTTCAGCGACGTGTCCAGGATCTCACTGAAGCTCAGGTGTCCCACGGGCCCAGGCACTGCACCCCAAAAGGAACCCCCACCCCCCAAGGCCAGTTAGAGCCAGAGAGAGGCCACCATCTGTGAGACAGCCTGTGGTAATCTGGGGGTACCTCAGCCTGGGAGACAAGCCCGGGCCACCCTTCTGCCTGGGGCACCCAGCCTGGCCTTGGGTGGGGCAGAAATAGCAGGGCTGGGGGGTGCCTACCATCCTCATGGGTGCGCACCAGCTGTGGGGTGCTGCGTGGCCCGTCTCCGGGGGTGGTGAAACACAGCACCGAGGTGAAGTACTCGGTGAACTTCTTCAGGCCGGACACGAAGCCCACGTGGATGCTGTCTTGAAAGTTCGGCCGGGCGGTCACCATGGTAACCTCCTCTTCCTGCTCCGGCTCCCAGGCGATCAGCTGCGGAGAGGCGAGCAAGTCACACGGGGCAGCAGGAAGGTTCCAGAGGAGGCCGAGCCCTCTCCCACAGGCTGGGCCAATCAACAGATGGTGTCCGGGGACCGGAGTCCCTGTGGTGCCTCCTCTGAGGGAAGGAACAGGCAGTGCAGGGAACCTGCGGGGTACTGGGGTTCACTTTGGGGCGCTTCTCCACTTCTTGAGCCACTGACTATGCAAAGCACCACGCTGGTTGCTTCCCAGGAGTCGCCTCTCACTCAATTCTCACAGAGACCCAGGAGGGAGGCATTTCACCAGGAACAGCTGCATAATTTGCAGGCTCAGTGCAAAATGAAAATTTTGCCCCTTGTTCAAAAACAACTAAGAATTTTAAGATGATAGCAGCAGAGCATTTAACTAAGTGTGGGGTCCTTCCAAACGTGGGGCCCTGGATGACTGCACAGGTTGTACACCCATGAAGCTGGCCCTGTATTCCTTTTTTGAGATGGGGTCTCGCTGTGCTGTCCAGACTGGAGTACAGTGGTATGATCACAGCTCACTGCAGCCTCATCCTCCTGGACTCAGTCCTCCCAACTCAGCCTCCCAAAGTGCTGGGATTATAGGCATGAGCCACTATGCTCAGCCCAGCCCTGTATTTTATTTATTTATTTATTTATTTATTTATTTATTTATTTATTTATTTGAGACAGAGTCTTACTTTGTCGCCCAGGCTGGAGTACAGTGGCAAGATCTAGGCTCACTGCAACCTCTGCCTCCCGGGTTCAAGTGATTCTCCTGTCTCAGCCTCCTGAGTAGATGGGATTACAGATGTGCACCACCATGCCCGGCTAATTTTTGTATTTTTATACAGATGGGGTTTCACCATGTTGGCCAGGCTGGTCTCAAACTCCTGACCTCAAGTGATCCGCCCGCCTCGGCCTCCCAAAGTGCTGGGATTACGGGCGTGAGCCACTGTGACCAGCCCAACCCTGTATTTTACAGATGAGGAAACTGAGGCTCAAAGAGGCTCACACAGGTAGGGGGAAGCTGGTTCTGGGATTCCAAGCCCTGAGCTCCTACATCTTGCCTCATGTGAGCTGGGGCAGCTTCGTCTTTGGAGTTCTCCAAGGGTTACTTCCTGCAGAGCTGGGAACTTCAGTTTGTGGGTAACTATTATCCTCTTACACTCCTTCTAAGTTGGGATTTCCATCTTAAATATCAAGTAGAGGTGGGGCATCGGCAAGAAAGTCCCATCTGGAAATCCCTTAAGTTCTCGCTAATCTCCCCTCTGCAGATCACACCTGGTCCCTGCCCCCTCCTGCCTGTCTCGCCTCCTGCTCTCACCTCACGCTCCTGTTTCTGGGCCCTTCATCTGTCTCCAATAATGACAGCTGGTTTCAGAGATTTCCTCATTTATTTGAAGTTGATTAAATAGCAATTAATGGTGAAAAGCAACACTTGATGAGTTTTAATAAGCACGGGTATTTATAGATATAAAACAATACCATGCCAATGTCTCCTGGTTAACTCATGCCTATAACAATGCTTAATCTCCTTTTCATGGCTGTGTATTTATAAAGGATGTTTTGAAATTTAATTGGTATGGTGAAAAGATAGCCTATAGCAAGTTAATTAGACACTAATTAGACCCTCAAAATACTAAACAGAAATACTAAGTGGCATTTAATAAGTATGTTAAATATCCTCCATATTTCGATTATCTTGTTTCATAGCAATTATGTTGCTGAACTTCTTTGGAGTAGATTAAGAAACAAGTTTAATGTTTTAATTTAATTAATTTAAATTCAAATTAATTATGCTGTTAGAATTAATTGTGTGGTGTGTTCCCCAGCAAGTATAAAATCTGGGTAAATATTATTTTATTGGGCTTAGGCCAATTATAAGCTCTACCATTTTTTTTAAATAAAGGAAAAAGGGTGTCTTTACAGGTGGCTTAAAACAATATCACCGGGCCTTACCCACAAAAATGACCCAGAGGATTGCACAAGGTAATGGCAGTGTGGTTTGTGGAGTCACGCTGTTGACTTCATTATCCTACAGCTTGACGCCTGGATCCAAGATGGCAGCAGGGCCATGGGTTCCTGTGGCTGTTTCAAAATATTTACTCTGGGATGTGAGCCACTTGTCCTTCTCCAGCTGCATGTGAAGAGGAGAAGGCTTGGGGATAGGAGGCCTCCCTGCCTCAGGTCCAGGGAGAGAGAGAGTAAAATTGCCTTTTGTGTCCTTCATTGCCCTGGGCAGCCGTGGGATGGAACTTTAGTGCTCAGCTCAACACACAACAGGGCTTTCACCCGTTGAACTCTTACTATGTGCCTGGCCTTATTTAATCATCACAATGAGGAGCAGATGGAAATCATTGTCCTATGCTGTTACAGAAAAGGAAACTGACGTTCAGGAAGGTTAAGGAGCTTGCACATGGACCTACTAAGAGCTGGCTCAATTTGTGGACCCTGAGACCTTTCATGATGACCTCTATCTCTCAAAGGTACACAGAGCTGCCGAGATGAGTGTTCTTTAGGATGTCTCTGGGCCTTCTTGTTAGTCAGTTTCAGTGTTGATTTACCACACTACGTCCTTAGTCTCAGGTTCTAAGCAGACGGGGCTCCCCTGAGAAGGCTCGGGTGTGTTCTGGGGAACGAGCATTAGACCTGGGTCCCTGGGATATGAAATTCCCCCTTAGAGAGCAGAGGCCCAGGGAGGCAAGCCTTGTAACTGAGCAGCGGTGCTGCTGATGGAGGGTGTTGGGGGAGGGCAGACTTGCAGCTGGCACACTTGAACCTGAACCCAGCTCTGTCACTTACTGTGGGACTCACGGAAAGTCACTTGACCCCTCTGAGCCTCAGGCTATTCTAGTGGATAGAAACAGCTGCCTTGCTGGGTTTCAGGGAGGGGCAGGTGAAATGTCTCCTGTCCCTGGTGGAGGCAGTACTCTACAGGGTTGAGGGTGTAGGATGGTGTATATGGCATCTAGCTACTAAAGTTAGAAAAAAAAGGTTAGGCTGGGCGGGGTGGCTCAAGCCTGTAATCCCAGCATTTTGGGAGGCCGAGGCGGGTGGATTACCTGAGATCAGGAGTTTGAGATCAGCATGGCCAACATGGTGAAACCCTGTCTCTACTAATAATACAAAAATTAGCCGGGGGTGGTGGCGCGTGCCTGTAATCCCAGCTACTTGGGAGGCTGAAGCAGGAGAATTGCTTGAACCTGGGAGGTGGAGGTTGCAGTGAGCCGAGATGGCGCCACTGCACTCCAGCCTGG
>NW_026652290.1:17841935-17844533 GCF_009828535.3 Hylobates moloch
AAAAAAAAAAAAAAAAAGAAAAAAAAAAAGAAAGAAAGTCAGAGAAATACTCTCTCTCTCTCTGTCTCTCTCCCTCTATCTCTTTGCACGTGCACAGACTCCCAGAAAACAACTTGGAAGGAGATGTAAGAAACCAACAACAGTGGCCACCTGGAGTGAGGAGAGTTTTGGAGGTGGGCACAGGACAATCAGGCAGGTGGGAGACTGGGGTGGGATGGAGGCCTTCCACTATATGTTTACTATTTTTTACTTTTTTTTAGTTTTTTGAATCACATATTTTAGGTTTAAAAATTAAAAGATCAAAAAATAAATTGAACGAGGGGTATTTGGCGATTGTAGCAAAATTATTTACACATTTTCCCTTTGACTCAACAATCTCATTTCTAGGAATCTAGTCCAAAGTTATACTGTGAAAACAAAAAGAGGCCAGGTGCGGTGGCTCATGCCTATAATCCCAGCACTTTGGGAGGCCGAGGTGGGTGGATCACCTGAGGTCAGGAGTTCGAGGCCAGCCTGGCCAACATGGTGAAACCCCGTTTCTACTAAAAATACAAAAAATTAGCCAGGCGTGGTGGCGGGTGCCTATAATCCTAGCTGCTTGGGAGGCTGAGGCAGGAGAATTGCTTGAATCTGGAGGTGGAGGTTGCAGTTAGCTGAGATCATGCTACTGTACTCCAGCCTGGGCAACAAGAGCGAAACTCCATCTCAGAAAAAAAAAAAAAAAAAAGATATATGCACAAAACCATTCACCACAGAAAGGGTAGTTATAGTAAGACTAGAAACAACCAAAATGTCATCACCTGGGGGCTGCTTGATTAAACTATGGGAGATCCATAAGATAGCAGAGGATACAGGTGTCAAAAGGAACAAGGGATGTCTCTCTGTACTTTTATGGAGTGACCTCCAAAATATATTCTAAATAATGATAATAATATAGGGACTGGGCACAGTGGCTCATGCCTATAATCCCAGCACTTTGGGAGGCCAACGTGGGTGAATCACGAGGTCAGGAGTTCGAGACCAGCCTGGCTAACATGCGAAACCCCATCTCTACTAAAAATACAAAAATTAGCCGTGCGTGGTGCCTGGCGCCTGTAATCCCAGCTACTCTGGAGGCCGAGGCAGGAGAATTGCTTGAAACTGGAAGGCAGAGGTTGCAGTGAGCCAAGATTGCGACACTGCACTCCAGCCTGGGCAAAAGAACAAAACTCCGTCTCAAAAAAAAAAAAAAAATATATATATATACATATATATATATATTTTATTTTTATAAAAATTGTGACTGTGTATATTTCTTTGTCACTTATCTGAGAAGGAGAGCATACACGTTTATGTATGCACGTACAGCAAATCCTTGGTATTCCTGTGGGATTGGTTCCAGGACCCCCCACAGATACCAAAACCCACAGCTGCTCAAGTACCTGATATAAAAAGGTGTAGTATTTGCATGTAACCTACACACCTCCTCTTATATATCTTTTTTTTTTTTTTTTGAGATGGAGTCTCGCTCTGTCACCCAGGCTGGAGTGCAGTGTCGCAATCTCTGCTCACTGCAAGCTCCGCCTCTCGGGTTCACGCCATTCTCCTACCTCAGCCTCCCGAATAGCTGGGACTACAGGCGCCTGCCACCAGGCCCGGCTAATTTTTTTGCATTTTTAGTAGAAACAGGGTTTCACCGTGTTAGCCAGGATGGTCTTGATCTCCTGACCTCGTGATCCGCCCGCCTCAGCCTCCCAAAGTGCTGGGATTACAAGCGTGAGCCACCACACCCAGCCCCTCCTCTTACATATCTTAAATCACCTTTAGATTATTGTAATACGTAACACAATATAAATGCTATGTAAATAGTTGTTATACTGTATTGTTTGGGGGAATAATGACAAAAAAGTCTGTACATGTTTAGTATAGATGCAATTTTTTCTGAATATTTTCAGAACCATATGAGATTGGCTGAATCCACAGATGTGGAATCCATGGCTAAGACGGGCCTACTATACTCTTTTTTTTTGAGATGGAGTCTCGCTCTGTTGCCCAGGCTAGGGTGCAGTGGCGAGATCTTGGCTCACTGCAATCTCTGCCTCCCCAGCTCAAACGATTCTCCTGCCTCAGCCCCCTGAATAGCTGGGATTACAGGCGCCTGCCATCATGCCCAGCTAATTTTTTTTTTGTATTTTTAACGGAGATGGGATTTCACTATGTTGGCCATGGTGGTCTTGAACTCCTGATCTCAAATTATCTGCCCACCTCAGCCTCCCAAAGTGCTGGAATTACAGGCGTGAGCCACCGCGCCTGGCCTGTACTTGTTTATATTAAAAAAATGGAAGAAAAAACCAAACCAAGAAAGCAGAAAGCAATCAGACCTATAGGGGAGTGAGAGGACAAGGATTGAAGCTGATTTTATCCAAATTTGCTTTGTAGATTTGACTTTATTATGTAAATATTCAACGTAATTATAGAACCAAATTAAATTAAAAAATCAATCCCTAAAAATCAAACCCACAATGAAGCAAATGAACTAATAGAGTATTGAGCTGTGGTAAAATTACAGAGAGAAATGACTTCAAAAGACTTAGCAGTGCAGTGCGAAGTCCATCCCTA
>NW_026652290.1:17844543-17882820 GCF_009828535.3 Hylobates moloch
AGTGCTCCAAGCATTCAGCTGCTGCTCCCTGCCCTGCAAAGCTCTGCTCGACCTTGGGTTCACTGCCTTCCTGGGATTGAGAGGGCCAAGGCCGGAGTGAAGCTGGGTCAGTTTTAGTTCTGGACCATCCCTCCTTTGTTTGCTTGTAACACTATCAGAAACTCCTCTTCATTATTTCATCCCAGTCCCTTCTTGTCCAGCCTCCCCCACTTTGGAGGAAGAACCGCTAAGGCAGCGAGTCCTAGAATTAATCTTAGTTGTGGCAAGCACAGTGCAGAGGGGTGCAGGAACCTTCAGGATGTGTCAGTGGTCACCTCGAGGTCACGCGTTCCCCGGGCTGAAGCTCAGGGCCTGCAGTGCTCTCCGCTTCACAGCTGGCCTCCCCTCACATGCTCTGCCTCCCCTCCCACATCTGAAGGGAGTGGACGGCATCCTTCCATCTGCCCCACGTTGCTGGGGGCAGGTCCTACCTCTTTAAAACATAGTGTGGATCCCCCATGCTGTGCTCTGTCTTCAGTCCTCCATGGGGAGGACAGGCACGGGACCCACGTGGAATGACACGAGAGAACTGGGCTTGAGCTCTGAGGTCTGTGTTCCAGGATGGGATGACTGAGAAGTCCTGACTTTAAGCACAGTTGGAAGGAGGGCAAATGTACTACTACCACTACTATTATTACTGCTATTTTTTTTTTTTTTTTTTGGTCAGAGTCTCGCTGGAGTGTAGTGGCACAATCTCAGCTCACTGCAACCTCCGCCTCCCAGGTTCAAGCAATTCCCCTGCCTCAGTCTCTCGAGTAGCTGAGACTACAGGCATGCGCCACCATGCCCAGTTAATTTTGTGTGTGTGTGTGTGTGTGTGTGAGTATATATATATATATATATATATATGTATATGTGTATATATGTATATATGTATATGTGTATATATACACATATACGTATATGTATATACATATACACATATATACACACATATATGTATATGTATATACACATATATGTGTATGTGTATATATATATTTTTTTTTTTTAGTAGAGATGGGATTTCACCATGTTAGCCTGGCTGGTCTTCAACTCCCAACCTCAGGTAATCCACACGCCTCAGACTCCCAAAGTGCTAGGATTACAGGCATGAGCCACCACGCCTGGTCTACTGCTATTATTACTATTATTATTTGTTATGGGCTGAGTTGTGTCTGCAAAATCTGTATGTTTAAATTCTAACCCCCAGCACCCTAGAATGTGACTGTATTTGGAGACAGAATTGTTAAAGAGGTAGTTAAATGAGGTCATTAGTGTGGGCCCTAATCCAATGCGACTGAGGTCCCTATAAGAAGAGGACATTTAGGCCAGGCACGGTGGCTCATGCCTGTAAACCCTGGGAGGCCGAGGAGGGCGAATTACTTGAGGTTGGGAGCCTGCGACCAGCCTGGCCAACATGGTGAAACCCCATCTCTATTAAAAATACAAAAAAATTAGCCAGACATGGTGGCACATGCCTGTAGTCCCAGCTACTCGGGAGGCTGAGGCAAGGGAATTGCTTGAACCTGGGAGGTGGAGGTTGCAGTGAGCCAAGATCTCTTTGGACACAGGCACAAAGTGAAGACAGACAGAAGTCAAGGAGAGAGGCCTCGGAGGAAACGAACCCTGCCCACACCATAATCTCATACTTCTACCCCCCAGAACTGTGCAAAAATAAATTTCTGTTGTTTAAGCCAGGGTTCCCCAACCCCCATTGACCACCAGGTACCAGTCTGTGGTCTGTTAGGAACCAGGCTGCACAGCAGGAGATGAGCAGCAGGCAAGAAAGTGAAGCTTCATCTGTACTTACAGCTGCTCCCCGGTGCTCACACTACCACCTAAACTCCACCTCACATCGGTGGCAGCATTTGATTCTCACAGGAGCGTGAACCCTGCTGTGAACTGCGGATGTGAGGGATCTAGGTTGAGTACTCTTTATGAGAATCTAATGCCTGATGATCTGTCACTGTGTCCCATCACCCCCAGATCAGACCATCTAGTTGCAGGAAAACAAGCTCAGGGCTCCCATGGATTCTACATTGAGGTGAGTTGTATAGTTATTTCATTATATATTACAATGTGATAGTAACAGAAATAAAGTGCACAATAATGTCATGTGCTTGAATCATCCCAAAACCATTCCTCCCCCCACCCCAATCCATGGAAAAATTGTCTTCCATGAAACTGGTCCCTGGTGCCAAAAAGGCTGGGGACTGTTGCTTTAAGCAATCCAGTCTGTGGTACTTGGTTATAGCAGCCCAAATGTATTTCTACGACTACTAAAATCACTTTCCAAGTGCTTATCATGTGTTTGTCATTGTGCTGAACAAATTAGAAATATTATCTCACTTAATCCTCACACAACTCCAAGAAGCAGGTATTATTATCACCTTCATTTGCAAATGAGAAAACTGAGTTTATTTTACTTATTCAGCGGTGCAAGCAGTGCATAGAGTAGCTGCTCAATAAATATTGATTGAAGGACAGAAGCTGAGACATGTTAAAGAACATGTGCAGGTTGCCAGCAAGAAGCAAAGCTGGGACTTTAACCACCAAGTGTGTCTGAGTCCTAATCCTGTGCCCTTAACCACGTACTATGTGGAGTCGAGAACAGCCTGGGGATATGTTCGAGCATGAAGCCTGCAAGAGCCACGGTAAGAAGTGAATGGTGGATTTTTCTCATGGAGCCATGGCTATACCAGGTGTTTCTTTTTTTTTTTTTGTCTCTCTCTTTTTTTTTTTTTTTTTTTTTGAGACAGAGTTTCATTCTATTGCCTAGGGTGTAGTGCAATGGCTGCAATCTTGGCTCACTGCAACCTCCGCCTCCCAGGTTCAAGTGATTCTCCTGCCTCAGCCTCCAGAGTAGCTGGGATTACAGGCACCTGCAACCACGCCCAGCTAATTTTTGTATTTTTAGTAGAGACGGAGTTTCACCATGTTGGCCAGGCTGGTCTTGAACTCCTGACCTCAGGTGAGCCGCCCACCTCGGCCTCCCAAAGTGCTGGGATTACAGATGTGAGCCACTGTGCCTGGTCCCTACACCAGGTGTTTCTGAGCCTGAAATAACCTGGGTTTTGTGTATAACCCAGTCTCACTGGGAAGGACCGTGGCGCTGAGTGTCAGTCAGGGCAGTGTCT
Organism: Hylobates moloch; assembly: GCF_009828535.3. Lineage (NCBI taxonomy): Eukaryota > Metazoa > Chordata > Mammalia > Primates > Hylobatidae > Hylobates > Hylobates moloch. The sequence goes on from NW_026652290.1 coordinate 17,847,702, forward strand.
GCACTTCCTGTGGCCCACATGTAGCCTTGCGGAAGGCCTGGAGCTCTTTTCCTCTAATGTGTGTCCCTAGCTTGACTTGAGCCAATGACTTCAGAAACAGAGGGGAGACTTCCTCCTGCCCCCTCTGTCCCCTCTCCCCACCTCCTCCAGAAGATCTTAGGGCCTCCTCTTGGGTGAGGAGATGCCTCATGTACCTTGTAGCCCTGGTTGATGCCGTTGATGAACTGGGGGCTAGGGGCATTCCAGGTGAAGCGGATGGTCGTGGAATTGGTGGCTTCTGCGTGCACGTTGCCCGGAGGGACCGTGGGAACTAGAGGAGATGAGAGAACGGGGTGGGGTGGAGGGGGCCCAGTCAGTCTCTCTTGCCCAGTTCAGTAGAGAAAACACAGGGGTGGGGGCTATAGCCTCTGCCTTGTACCCCCCTACCCCACCCCAACTCCTCTCTGGCTGTGTAGACTTAAGAGGCCTTCATATTCTCTCTGGATTAGTTTGCGTTTAATAAAACTTGCCTGAGCCACCTCACAGGGTACTGGTAAATAAAAGGGGTGTGGATGAAAAATGTTCTGGCCTGGTTTCCAGGTGGAATGCTAAAAGTAAGCCGTTTCATGATCTACTTAACATGAAATTCACAGAAGGTCCCCGTATGCCTGGAGCCTCCGCCCTTCACCATGTCCAAGCCAGCCTCCTCTTTCTCTTCCCCTCAGTCCTCCCACCCTGTGGGGTAGATTGGCCTGGGGTGGTGATTCCAGCCCCAGGGTGCAATAGTGGGGGCCTGGTGAGAACAGGCCACACAGCCAAGGCTCTCGGGCCTGGACAGGCACAGAAGCCAATAGGCATGGGACTGGGAGAAGGGGAAGCACCTGCTCCTCTGAGGCCATAGTCTCTTTTCATTTCATTTCACTTTTTTTTTTTTTTTTGAGACAGAGTCTCACTTTGTCACCTAGGCTGAAGTGCAGTGGCACGATCTCAGCTCATTGCAGCCTTAACTTCCCCAGGCTCCAGCCTCGGGGACCTCCTGAGTAGCTGGGACCACAGGCATGTACCACCACACCGAGCTAGTTCTGTTCATTTTTTGTGAGACAGGGTCTCACTATGTTGCCTAGGTTAGCCTCAAACTCCTGGGCCCAAGCGATCCACCTGCCACAGCCTCCTGAGTAGCTGTGCCACTGTAGCATGCCACCACGCCCAGCTCATTTTTTTCACTTTTTGTAGAGATGGAGTCTCCCTACGTTGCCCAGGCTGGCTTAAAACTCCTGGGCTTGAACAATCCTCCTGTCTTGGCCTCCCGAAATGCTAGGATTACACGCATGAGCCACCATGCCTGGTCTGAGGCCACAGTCTCTACCTACCTCCCTGCAGCGTCCACTCGGTGACTTTACTGCTGTAGACCCCCAGCCCGGCGCTGTTGTAAGCAGCCACCTCGATCTCGTAGTTGGTCCAAATGATGAGATCCTCCAGCAGCAGATTGTTCACATCAGCATCCGTGATGTTCTTAAACTGGTACCCTACGGGCAGCCCGGCCAGGCAGTACCTGAGGGGAAGAGGCGAGGCACAGTGGAGTCAGAGTCAGCTTGCTTGGCCTCGTACCCAGGAAATTGTCCAGAGCAGCGCTGTCCAATAGGACTTCCGGCGGTGGCGGAAGTGCTCTGCATCTGTGCTGTCCAACAGGGTGCCCGCCAGCACATGCAGCTGCTGAGCACTTGAAATGTGGTTAGTGCAACCGAGGAAATGAATTCAATTTTTTTTTTTTTTTTTGAGACGGAGTCTTGTTCTGTCACCCAGGCTGGAGTGTAGTGTGGCGCGATCTCTGCTCACTGCAACCTCTGCCTCCCAGATTCAAGTGATTCTCCTGCCTCAGCCTCCCTGAGTAGCTGGGATTACAGGCATGCGCCACCACACTGGCTAATTTTTGTATTTTTAGTAGAGACGGGGATTCACCATGTTGGCCAGGATGGTCTTGAACTCCTGACCTCAGGTGATCTGCTTACCTCACCTCAGCCTCTCAAAGTGCTGGGATTATAGGCATGAGCCACTATACCTGGCCTGAATTAGAATTTGATTTAGTTTTGCTTATAGTTGACCCTTGAACAACACGGGTTGGAACTGTACAGGTTCACGTATACACAGAGCTTTTTTTTTTTTTTTTTTTTTTAGATGGAGTCTCGCTCGCTCTTTCACCCAGGCTGGAGTGCTATGGCATGATCTTGGCTCACTGCAACCTCCACCTGCAGGGTTCAAGCAATTCTCCTGCTTCAGCCTCCCGAGTATCTGGGATTACAGGCGCCTGCAACCACGCCCAGCTAATTTTTGTATTTTTAGTAGAGATGGAGTTTCACCATGCTGGCCAGGCTGGTCTCGAACTCCTGACCTCGTGATCCACCTGCCTCAGCCTCCCAAAGTGCTGGGATTACAGGCGTGAGCCACCACGCCCAGCTACACAGAGTTTTAAAAATAAACATATCAGAAAAAGTTTTAGAGATTTGTGACAATTTGAAAAAACTCGTAGATGAACCACATAGCCTAGAAATATTGAAAAAATTAAGAAAAAGTTATATCATACATGCATAAAAATATATGTGTTAATTGACTGTTTTGTTATAGGTGTGGCTTCTGGCCAGCAGTAGGCTATTAATATTTACGTTTTTGGGGAGTCAAAAAAATTATATGTGGATTGGGCCAGGCATGGTGGCTCGTGCCTATAATCCCAGAACTTTGGGAGGCCCAGGCGGGTGGGTCACTTGAGGTCAGGAGTTTGAGACCAGCCTGGCCAAAAAGGTGAAATCCTGTCTTTACCAAAAATAAAAAAAAATTCGCCGGATGTGGTGGCACATGCCTGTAGTCCCACCTACTCGGCAGGCTGAGGCAGGAGGATCACTTGAGCCCAGAAGGTGGAGATTACAGTGAGCTGAGATTACGCCGCTGCACTCCAGCCTGGGTGATAGTGAGACTCCATCTCAAAACAAAACAAAACAAAACAAAAAAGAAAGAAAAAATTAGCTGGGTGTGGTAGTGAGCGCCTCTAATTTCAGCTACTCAGGAGGCTGAGGCAGAAGAATTGCTTGAACCTGGGAGGCAGAGGTTGCATGCAGTGAGCTGAGATTGAGCTACTGCACTCCAGCCTGGGCAATGGAGTGAGACGCTGTCTCAAAAAAAAAAAAAAAAAAAAAGAAATTATACATGGATTATGAACCGTGTGGGGGTCAGCACCCCTAGCCCCCACATTGTTCAAGGGTCGACTGTAGTTTAAGTAGCCAGAGCTGACTAATGGTTACCTTCCTGGGTAGCAGAGGTCTAGGGGATGTGTCTGGACTATTCTTTTTGAGGGGGGAGGATTGCTAACCAGGGGCACTGAGAGGTCCCAGGGCAGGTCTTGCAGGTCTCAGCCTTGGAAGGGTCATGGACAGGAGAGCTGTCCTTGAAGCCTGGGCTCATTTTCTTTCCTCCTCTAGGATACAGGCTCCCTCTTCTGAAAGTTACTCGCCAAGGTGGAATGAAACACCCGGGCTATCTGCTTGACCCATTTCTACCTCCACTCATGGCACTAAAGAAGTAAGTGTGTACAAGCAAATTTTGGGGGTCAGACACAAAGGATGGGTCACTCACTTGAGAAACACAATGCATATATAATTCAGCATCTAATTATTGGAAAATTAAGGACCTCAAAGTATTCCGATGCATTTCAATGCCCTAAAACACTGCTTCTCTAAACCTGAAGATGCATCAAAGTCTCCTAGATGAGTTTTTTTTTTTTTAGATGGAGTCTCGCCCAGGCTGGAGTGCAGTGGCATGATGTCGGCTCACTGCAACCTGCGCCTCCTGGGTTCAAGTGATTCTCCTGCCTCAGCCTCCTGAGTAGCTGGGGCTACGGGTGTGTGCCACCATGCCCAGCTAATTTTTGTATTTTTAGTAGAGATGGGGTTTCACCATGTTGGCCAGGATGGTCTCCATCTCCTGACCCTGTGATCCACCCGCCTTGGCCTCCCAAAGTGCTGGGATTACAGGCGTGAGCCACCGTGCCCGGCCTGGAAGACTTTTTTAAAAGCAAAGGTTTCTAAGCCTATCCTTAAAGTCTCTGGTTTGGTAGGTCTTGCAGAGACTTGATAATTTGCATTTCCGACCAGTTCTCAGGTTAGGCCGATGCTATGGGTGCTGGGACCACACTTTGAGAACCATCGCCCTTCAGGATTAGTGAAAAACCCACAACAAAATTAACCAACAGTGGAGCAGTTAAACCACTGTGAGGGTGTGTACGTGCAGGAATGAGACACAGGAAGTTGCGTAGCATTTTGTAGCCAGAATCTAGAATATCAGTGAGAGTTCTCAGTAACCTCAAATAACTTATGAATTTGAACTTATGAATACCACATTTTAGTGACCCTTAATGACTCTCATTTAGGTTACTAGAAGAGTAGTCCCTCAGTCAAATGCAAAGATAAGGGTCTGTATAACTGGGCTTCATTTCTAGTAATAATCAAAGAAAGAACGTTCACTTTTCCATCAGTTCTTCGGCCACCTGGTTTCTCCACTTATGAGTCAAGAGAATTCTGGCCTGTGATGAAATATTCACAGCTTCCCAGAGGGTTGCCCCTCGGATAGTTACGTCTTTCTTCTCCTGTCTCCTTGCAGGCCTGTTCCTATGTCAGCCCATATAGCCTCCCCTCTCAAGCATTCCTGCTGGTGTCCAGGGGTCTTGCTGCTGGAAGTTCTGCTAGGTGTCCAACCTAAATCCTTCCTACCACTGAGTAGGCATTTCTTGTTGCCTGGTCCTTCCTAGATGGCGAAGGGCCTGCCACGAATTTGCACTGTTTTTCAGTCCACTCCCGATCTTCCCCCATGCCTTTCCCCTCGGGACTGGGCTCCTGTCCCCAGGGTGGACACCCACCTGATGATGTAGCCCTTGAGAATTCCATTCTGGTGGCTCTCAGGAGGCGGCTGCCACTGGATCATGATGGACTGGTTGGTTCGACCGCTGGCGATGACGTTCTGTGGAGGGGCCGTGGGGGGCTCCTCGGGGAGGGAGACCCTGGATCACAAAACACCAATGCTCTTAGTCTTGGGGTCAAACATAGGAGTTGAATGGGATATGAGGAGGCTGAACCCTGGCCTGCTCTGACTCTGGATAATTCTGTACAACTGCTGTGTGCATTTGGGCAAGTCACCTAACCTCTCTGAGCTTGTTCTATGAAAGAATTATAACAAAGCTCTACTTGCCTGCCTTACGAGACTAGTTGAGGCTCAAATGATACTACATATATAGTCTGTGTGTATATGTGGATATATATATATGTCTTTTAAAAACTACAAGGCCAGATGCTGTGGCTCATGCCTGTAATCCCAGCACTTTGGGAGGCTGAGGCAAGAGGATTGCTTGAGGGCCAGAGTTCAAAACCAGCTTGGGCAACATGGCAAGACCCTGTCTCTACCAAAAAAAAAGAAAAAGAAAAAGAAAAAAAAAATCCCACCTGGTGACTTGCACCTGTAATCCCAAATACTTGGGAGGCTGAGGTGGGAGGATGGCTTGAGCCCAGGAGGTTGAGGCTGCAGTGAGCTGTGTTTGCATCACAGAACTACACCCTGGGAAACAGAGACCCTGTCTCAAAAAAAAAAATTAATGTACATGTTTTTGGTGCCATTGAGGGATGTAAGTTTCAGTTTCCTATTTGTCAAGGAAGCTGCTGTTGGGGCTGATGAGGTCATGAGTGTCCAAGTATTCTATAAGCAGAAGTGTTGGTCACATCCCAGTGGTCAGCCGCTGGTGTACCTTAACTAGGCCTCCTTTGCTGGCCAGCTGAGCCCCAGGTGGGAGCAGGGCAGGCATGGCGTGTGGGGGAGAGAGCCAAGGACATCCACCCTGCCTCCGGGAGCCAAGCGCGGCAGCATGTGTTTCTCTGGCATTGCTGGGGGACGCTGTGTTCTGCCTAAGTGTACTTTTCACATCATGGACACGTGTCCATTCCAAACAAAAGTTAATTATTTTTGATGGATGTCTTTCCCTTTTTGTTTATGTTTTTGCTTTTTGATGGATAGCTTTCCTAAGTGTGATGCTTGCTCCCATGTTTTATTTGAGAGAGTTTTGCTCTTTCGCCCAGGCTGGAATGCAGTGGCATGATCTCACCTCACTGCAACCTCTGCCTCCCAGGTTCAAGCGATTCTCCTGCCTCAGCCTCAAGAGTAGCTGGGATTATAGGTGCCTGCCACCAGGCCGGGCTAATGTTTATATTTTTAGTAGAGACGGGGTTTCGTCATGTTGGCCAGGCTGGTTTTGAACTCCTGACCTTAGGTGTTCCACCTGCCTCTGCCTCCCAAAGTGCTGGGATTACAGGCATGAGCCGCTGCACCTGGCCTGCTCCTGTGTTTTTGTAGAGGCTGGGGTAACGGTGATTTGGCCTTTTTCTTTTTTGTTTTTGAGACAAGGTTTCACTCTTGTCCCCCAGGCTGGAGTGCGGTGGCACAATTTTGCCTCACTGCAACCTCCGTCTCCCGGGTTCAAGCAATTCTCCTGCCTCAGCCTCCTCAGTAGCTGGGATTACAGGCACGTGCCACCATGCCCGGCTAATTTTTGTATTTTTAGTAGAGATGGGGTTTCACGATGTTGGCCAGGCTGGTCTCGAACTCCTGACCTCAAGTGATCCGCCCCCCTCAGCCTCCCAAAGTGCTGGGATTACAAGCATGAGGATTTGGCCTTTTTCTTGGTGACTCAGGGTGGTTAGCATGAAGGCACATTAGGAAGGTGAGTCAGTGTGATGTGGTGCGGCCGCAGAACAGGAGAAGTTGCAGGGTAACTTCCCCTACACTTTCAGCCTCTCTGTTGTTGGGACTGTGTATCTCCAGATGCGCTGGCGCTGTGTCTGTTCATTCCCTGTCCCCCCTCCAGTGGTCCGAACGTGGCATGGCACACGGTAGCTGCTCAGTAAACAGTGAGTATGTAAATCCTCCTGTAACTGCTCTCCACACAGGCTGCCACCTGCCACTGCTCTCTCCTGTGGGATTGTTTGACCCCAGTGGTGCTACCTTAGTACAAGCCAGAGAGACCCAAGCTCATTGCAACTGTGGCAAAACCACCATGATTGATTGAAGCCCCAGGCGTCTTTTAAAGAGCCAAGTGCACAGCTTTGCGCACGTGATTTGTATCACGTTGTTCTGACCTCTCCCGTGACATCTTTCTTGCTAGAGGTGGCTGCTTGTTCTACGGAGCTGGAGAGGATAGAATTCTCCTTCTACATAGATGGGTATCACTGTGTGATGTTTTTGTATGAAGTACCTGCAGTTTTTATTCAATTTCCATCTTTTTTTTTTTTTTTTTTTTTTGAGACAGCCTTGCTCTGTCATCCAGGCTGGATCTCGGCTCACTGCAACCTCCGCCTCCCTGGTTCAAACGATTCTTGTGCCTCAGCCTCCCAAGTAGCTGGGATTACAGGCGCCCACCACCACACCCAGCTAATTTTCATATTTTAGTAGAGACTGGGTTTTGTTATGTTGGCCAGGCTGGTTTCGAACTCCTGACCTCAGGTGATCCGCCTGCCTCAGCCTCCTGATGTGCTGGGATTACAGGTGTGAGCCACCGCGCCCAGCAATTTCCATCATTTTATAAAAGCTTTGCGGGAACCCCAGCAGGGCCTGGCACTGTGCAAGACACGGATATGGAGATCTGTGTAGATCCCACATCTCTCTGGAATTTTGCATCCATTTAACAATGACAGCAGCCCATGCAGATGTGGAGCAGGAGGAGGTGAGCCTTTGAGCTTGCACAGCTCCCAGTAACTGGGATGACTACATTTGGTTGGTGCTCACCACGTCCCCAGTGCCCTACTCACAGCACCCCATTTAACCTTTGCAATATCCTGGTGAGCTCCTCACCAGGATTGCTCTCCCCTTCTACAGAGGCGGAAGCCTAGAGGGGGCCAGGAGAAGCTGAGCCAGAATCTGCCACATCAGTTTCGGCTGCAGCCCCTCCCTGTTGGAGTCTTGGCGACGCCCCTGTGGAGCGCCCACTGCCCTCACCTCTCGGTGTCTTTGCTGAACTGTCCTTTCCCCACGTCGTTGACGGCACAAAGACGGAACTGGTAGGAGCGTGCAGGAACCAGGCCCTTGACTGTCACTGAGGTAGCTTTGGGGTCCACACTGGCCAGGAGTACAGTCCAGGGGGCATCTGCAGGGACAGTGAGTGGGGCAGAAGTGGGCATCTTGGGTGGGACGAGGCATGCTTCTTACTTCCCACTCCCAGCAGGGTCCAGCCTCATTGGGGCTGGCAAGAGAGAGCCTCCCCAGCTTGGTGCAGGAGTGGCCCGCCATGCCATTTTTCTAGGTCCCATTAGCTCACACGACCCTGGGGAGGAGATGGTGGAGGGTGGCGGAGCAAAGTAAGGGCTCATGGGAACTGAGATGCATTCGTCTCCCCCACTATCCCCCACAATTGATGAGCTCTAGGCAAGCTGTGTTTAAAATGCCATTCAGGCTGGGTGTGGTGGCTCATGTCTGTAATCCCAGCACTTTGGGAGGCTGAGGCGGGCAGATCACCTGAGGTCAGGAGTTTGAGACCAGCCTGACCAATATGGTGAAACTCCATCTCTACTAAAAATACAAAATTAGCTGGGCATGGTGACGTATGCCTGTAATCCCAACTACTCGGGAGGCTGAGACAGGAGAACCGCCTGAACCCGGGAGGCAGAGGTTGCAGTGAGCCGAGATGGCACCATTGCACTCCAGCCTGGGTGACAAGTATGAAACTCCGTCTCAAAAATAAATAAATAAATAAATAAATAAATAAATAAATAAAATAAATAAATAAAATGCAATGCAAATTATGCCTGCTAATTTGACTTGGGGAATACATAAATAAATAAATAATAAATAAATACTGGCCATTTTCTTCGCAGCTTCTGCTGTGCCAGGCCCTGAGTTAAGCACCTCTTGTGCGTCATCTCTTTCAACTCTAACAGGGCCTGACAGGCAGATGCCTGTGTTTCCTTCAAAGATGGGAAAGCTGAGGCTGCCAGAGGGAAGGATCTGCTCAAAGGCCCAGAACTAGGAAGCAGGAGAGCTGGGACCCCAGCCCAGGGCTGACTCCTAAGTGCAAGCTTGGGCGGGAGGTGTTGGAGGTGACCACGGGAAGCTTACTGTTCTCCGACATCTCCAGGACGTAGCGGATCAGGGGGCTGTTGCCATCAAAGGGCTTGGTCCACGTCAGGTTGATGGCTCGCCTTTCCACGGTGCTGAGGGTGGCCACTGGGTGCTCGGGCGCGTGGGGCAGTTGCCTGGAGGAAAGAGACACGTGGTCAGGCATCCCTATGCGGTCTGCGGGCAGGTGACGGGGGCACTGTGGACACAGGTTTTGTAGGCCTTGTGCTTCCATGATACCTCATGCTCAGACATAAAATGTGGCCTTCGGGCCATCTACCTGGAGATTTTTCTCTCTGGAATCAGAGCCCTCCTGCTAAAGCCATCCTCACACCCCCCTGCTCTTGACGGGGGGCCTAACTGAGCTGACAGAAAGGCCTGGAAGGATTCTGGGGATATGTCCTGAGCAAAGCTGAACAGTTCAGGTCACACGTGGCCTGGGGGATCTGACAAAAGGGACTCGGCTGGCTCTGAGCCTGCCAGTTGCTATTGCCTGGAGCTCCTCTCCCGGGGCCTGGGAGGGCTGCCCTTACCTGACCCGCAGGTGGGCACTGCGAGAGTCGTTGCCTCCCGCTGAGATCACCCGGCAGGTGTATGTGCCGATGTCTCCCGACCACGTCTGTGAAATGTGCAGGGAGCCGTTTCTGTCCAGGCGGATACGAGGATTGCTCTCCATGCCCAGGGTGGCCCCGTCCTTCTCCCAGATGTACCTAAAAGTAAGAAGAACCCGTAAGTAGAGAGGGAGAGGAGGGTGCCTCGGGAGTGGGCCTAGCCTGAAGCTTGTCCCGAGAAAATAGCTCCAAAGCTGGGCAGAGGACAATTGCAGGCGACAGCCGGGCAGGACACTGGGATCGGGGAGCAGGACCGTTGAAGGCCAAGCAGTCTGGAAGCCCATCGTTCCTGCAGGGAGGGTGCAGGAGAGCGGGAGAGCGAACGCATTCAGTCATTATTGGTCGTTACAGCTTCAGTTCAGGTTGGGTCAAAGCGTTGTTGCTTCTGGCCAGAAGCAATTGCAAAAGAGCCAGTGAAAGGTATTCTTCTGAAGAGGTTAAAAGATTACAGCTGGAAAAAGGAATTCAAGTTTCCTCATAGACTACATTTCTGAATTAGTTTTATGAGGGGAATCATTATATCAAGGCATCAGTGTGACAAATTGACTTCAGTGTCCAAAAAATCACTTTAGCTTCGGTCAGTCAATACAAATGGGGCCTGAGAAATTACACACGCATCAGTGCTTGACGATAAAAAATATCTTCTCTGAATTTGTTCTTGAGGGAACAGAACCATTGTCATTGTCATCAACATACAGGGAGTGCCAGCCCTGGGGGGCAGGATGCCACACAATGACGCCAGGCAAGGTTGGCCTTGGTTCTCAGTACACGTGTGAAGAACCTGGTGGTGGCTGAGATGCCTTGCAAATAGCCCCGTTCAACTGGGGTACAGGGTGGGGGCCTGAGCTGCTGACTCCCGGGACTATCTGGGTTTACAGAATGTCAGATAACTAGGGAGAGTGAATCTGTAATATTTTTAACCTAAGTTTCAAAAGCAGAACCAGGCTGGGCGCATGGCTCACACTGGTAAACCCAGCACTTTGGGAGGCCGAGGTGGGTGGATCACCTGAGGTCAGGAGTTTGACACCAGTCTGCCCAACATGGCAAAACCCCGTCTCTACTAAAAATACAGAAATTTGCCGGGCATGGTGTCTAGTGCCTGTAATCCCAGCTACTCTTGAGGCTGAGGCAGGAGAATCACTTGAACCTGGGAAGTGGAGGTTGCAGGGAGCCGAGATGGTGCCACTGCGCTCCAGCCTGGGCGACACAGCAAAACTCTGTCTCAAAAACACTCAAAAAGCCCCCCCAAAAAACAGAAGCAGAATCAACAGAAAAGTAAAAGGTACAGGTAAGAAAAAAAAAAGGAAAAGAAAAAGAAAACTCAAAAGTTTTCTGATAATAGGGAACCATGATTAACATGGTTGTATGTGCGTATCTTCCAGACCCTTCTTAACGTAACATAACAGTGTTAACATAACATAACAAACAGTGTGTGCATATCTTCCCAGACCCTTCTTCCCTGCCCGGACAGGCAGTGCACTACAGTACTGCTACCTTCAGGAGTCAGACTCTCAGGCCAAATGCTGACTTTGCTACTTGCCAGCTTTGTGATCTTGGGTGAGCTAATTTATTAATGAATTTATTTATTTTAGACAGAGTCTGGCTCTGTCGCCCAGGCTGGAGTGCCACGGTGCAGTCTTGACTCACTACAACCTCCACCTCCCAGGTTCAAGTGATTCTCCTGCCTCAGCCTCCTGAGTTGCTAGGACTACAGGTGAGCACAACCACACCTGACTAATTTTGTATTTTTAGTAGAGATGGGGTTTCACCACGTTGGCCAGGCTGGTCTCTAACGCCTGACCTCAAGTGATTCACCTGTCTCAGCCTCCCAAAGTGCTGGGATTACAGGTGTGAGCCACCGCGCCTGGCCTTGGGTGAGTTTATTTAACCTTGCTGGGCCTCAGCTTCCTCACCTGTAATATGAGGAAACTAACACCACCCACCTCATAGCACTGCTGTGAGGATTGTGCGAGCTGATATAAAATACAGTAGTTGCCTGAACCAAGGCAAGTGGTCAGTAAAAGTTAGCCATTGTTATATATTTTAAATGATCCAGTATATTTACATGAATGGTATACAGCAATCTATTCAGCCATCCTGTTTTTATATTTTATTTTATTTTATTTTGAGACAGAATCTCACTCTGTCACCCAGGCTGGAGTGCAGTGGTGCGATCTTGGCTCACTGCAACCTCCGCCTCCCAGGCTCAAGCGATTCTCCTGCCTCAGCCTCCCCGGTAGCTGGGATTACAGGCCTGCACCACCACGCTGGGCTATTTTTTTTTTTTTTTTTTTGTTTTTTAGTAGAGACAGGGTTTTGCCATGTTGGCCAAACTCCTGACCTCAGGTGATCTGCCTGCCTCTGCCCCCCAAAGTGGTGGGTTTACAGGCTTGAGCCACCACGCCTGGCCAGTCATCCTTCATCCTGTTTTTAAAGCTGCTTTTTGACTCAATAAAAATATCATAAACTCTTTTTGATGTGACATTTCCACACCATGATTTTTTACTGGATGCACAATGTTTCAGTACAGCTGTTTTGTAATTTAACCGATCCCATAATGTTGGACATCCAGTTTAGCTCCTTGTTTTCTAATATTATAGTTAAAGCTGTGGTCCTTATGGCAGAATGTTTACAACCATTCCAAATCACTTCCTCAAGGACAAATTCTCAGCAGTGAAATTGTTGAGTTAATTTTTAAGTCTTTTAATACCTTTTAATACCAACAACAGTAATCACCTTCAATTCATCCCTTTATTTAGAAAGGACTTGCCAGCACTCACAGGATGGGCAGAATTTTACTTAAAAGCAAATTTAGTTGCAGAGAGTAATTCCCATGTAAGAAATAGCCTATTGGGGCCGGGCGCGGTGGCTCATACCTGTAATCCCAGCACTTTGGGAGGCCGAGGCTGGTGGATCATGAGGTCAGGAGACTGAGACCATCCTGCTAACGTGGTGAAACCTGGTCTCTACTAAAAATATAAAAAATTAGCCGGACATGGTGGCGGGAGCCTGTAGTCCTAGCTACTCGGGAGGCTGAGGCAGGAGAATGGCGTGAATCCAGGAGGCAGAGCTTGCAGTGAGCTGAGATCGCGCCACTGCACTCCAGCCTGGGTGACAGAGCGAGACTCTGTCTCACACACAAAAAAAAAAAAAAAAAAAAGAAAAAAGAAAAAAAAGAAATAGCCTATGGCAAGCAGACATTCTTTGCTTCAGAATGTGGTGCTTTATGAAGCAGAGATCACTGCCTGTGAAGTATTTGTGCCAAAACAATTGAACATGAATCTAATTAGCAGTTACTGAAATTGAATTATAAATACAGAGGATAGAAGAACAGGTTAACAACACTGTGAGAAAGGAGCCAGGCAAATCCAGAATGTTGAATATTCCATAGCAGGATCAACAAACTATAGCCTGCTGCCTGTCTGTGTAAATAAAGTTTTATTAGAACGCAGACATGCCCATCTGTTTACATAGTGCCTGTTTACATATGGCTGCTTTAGCACTATAAACAGAGTTGAGTGGTCATGATAAGACCATATGGCTCTCCTAAAGCCTAAAATGTTTACTTTTTGGTCCTTTACAGCAAAGATTGCTGACCTCTGTCTTCTAGAACCTGGTTTCTCCAACAAATCAATTACAAAACAAAAACAAAGATAAAAATAAAGTCTTTTCAACAAACAGTGCTGGAAAACCTTGACATCCACGTGCAAAAAAAAAAAAAAAAAGTCTAGACACAGATCTTACACCCTTCACAAAAATTAACTCAAATTGGATCCCAGAGCTAAATGTAAAATGCAAAGCTATAAAACTCCTAGAAGATAATACAGGAGAACATCTAGATGACCTTGGGTTTGGCAATGACTTTTTAAATACGATACCCAAGGCACAATCCATGAAAGACAGAACAGATAAGCTGGATTTCATTAAATTAAACATTGCTGCTCTTTGATAGACACTTTCAAGAGAATAAAAAGAGAAGCCACACACTAGAAGAAAATATTTGTAAACGATATCTCTGATAAAGCACCGCTATCCAAAATCTACAAAGAACTCTTAAAACTCAGCAATAAGAAAACAATCTGATTAAAAAATAGTCACTGACAGATGCCTCACCAAAGAAGGTACACAGAAGACCAACAGGCAAATGAAAAGATGCCGTACATCATATGTCATTAGGGAAATGCAAATTAAAGCAACAAGGAGCTATCACAGCACAGCTATTAGAATGACCAAAATCCGGCTGGGCGCTGTGGCTCACGCCTGTAATCCTAGCACTTTGGGAGGCTGAGCTAATTTTTTTTGTATTTTTAGTAGAGATGGGGTTTCACCATGTTAGCCAGGATGGTCTCCATCTCCTGACTTCACGATCTACCCGCCTCGGCCTCTCAAAGTGCTGGGATTACAGGCGTGAGCCACGGCGCCCGGCCAGAAGTGTTTTTTCTAGAACTGTTTTGGAGGTTTTCATGCTAGAAACCTGCACCTGCCCAGGCCCTCACCCCTGCACCTGGCTCTGCTCTGAGGACGTGTTACTCAGGGTTCAGCGGCACCACTTTAGTCTGATCTGGTTGTTGAGATCCTTTCTATTAGGTTGGTGCAAAAGTAATTGCAGTTTTGACCATTCCTTTCAACGGCAAAAACTGCAGTCTGCTTAGGGAACCCTGCTGTGTCTTGCAGATAGAACAGGGTTTTCAATTTTGGTGACACATTAGAATCACCTGGGGAGCTTTTTAAAATTGCTGAGGTATGGGTCCCACCCCATCCCCAAGATCTACCTCAAGACGGAGGGTAGAAGGGATGCCCCTGTCCCCCCAGTCCAAGGAAGACAGACTGGGGTGGGAACTGCCGGGGTGGCCTTGGGCATAGACTTTGCCAATTTTGGGGGGGATAAAGGGATGATTCTGCTCCCCACGCCCCATCTTGAGAAGATGGTCCTTGATGGTTAATTCCGTTTAAGGGGAGGACCCCAATTCGGTAACCTGGTACAGGGATTTCTGACCTGTAGGTCACTGGAAGGGCCTACAGAGTGGGTCTGCTGGTTACTTTGCTAGAGACCCCCGAATGCCGTTATGCATCAGTAATTGTCTAGAGAATGAATACAATGTATGTCTTTCTTGAATAAGTTGACACTTTCATAAGTAAGTCATCTTTATAAAGATGACATTTTTATAAATAAAATCTGATTTAAAGCATACTAAATTTCAGAATTTCCCTATTAATGAATGCTAAAAGTATAGCTACTACATAATGAATGGGCCCGAGATACACAGCAGTATTCTATGTGGGTTCTCTCCCAGGACCTTTTTTACAGTTGGTATGTTAATTTTTTAAGAAAAATCTGTTAAACCCAGAAATAAGCATATTCTGGAATCTCTGTCAACAATCTTCTAACTATTAATACATCTACGTACATTTTTGCATTTGTGCTAGCGTCACGTGATGACTGCCTTAAGTGGTCAACACTTCATGAGGTGTTTCTCAAACTGGGGCCGCCGATGTGTTCTCTGAGAATCCGTATTGGCCAAAAGCCCGGAGCCCCTTGTACCAACCTGGGCTCCCGGAGTCTCATTTGGTGTGGCCGTACAGACTGTCATAGGCCCAGTGGCCACCAGATGGCGCCCCAGGACGCAGCTGCCTCCGGCATGAGGAGGAGGCCATTTCTCCCAGTGCAGGAGCGCCGGCCCCTTCCCGCCTCGATGCCAGTTGCTTTGACAGTGATATTGCTCATAAAATAGAGAAGCAACACGCAGGGAATATTTATTTCTAAGGAAGCAGTTGCATTTCCCTCAGCATTCTGGAGCTCAAGGAAGAGAAGGCAGGGACGATCTCCTCCTGGTTTTAGCTTCCAAAGCCTTGGGGGTGGGGGTAGGGTTTGGTTCAGGTGCTTGGGAGGGGCCCTGGCTTTTATACCTTTCTTGGCTGCTTCCTCCCAGCCGTTTTAGTGGCTTCCACAGCGGGACTGAGTTACCTGGAAGCCAAGTCCCTTGCCAAGGTCCCGGCTTGGCCATGGAAGATGGTGAGGTGACCTCGGTTTGGAGGCTCAGTTTCCCACATGTGCTTCTCTTGCAGGGACCCCCAGGGATCATCTCCTGCCCCACCCCTACAGCTGATCCCATATCCGCCTGCCCAGAACCCTCTGCTGCCCATTCAGAGGCCAGAGGGCCAAAGACTTAGGGTGGGCTGGGGGACACTAGCAGTGGCGTCCAGGGCCAGAGAGAGCAGCTCCTTCCCTTCCATGCTCACCAACCCACAAGCCTCTTCCTTTCCCTTCCCTCACCCCCTCCTCCATTCCTCTTACTTCATCTTTCTGCACCCCTTCCTCTTTTCCTCCCACCTTGGAAACTGGCTGAACTCAATTCAGGGTAGCTCAGTTCCTGGTTGTTTATTTCATATCCCCTACCTCTCAGCCCTGCACTCAGCTCTGGAAATGCCACTGCCCAGCAGAAGGAGTGGCTATGCAGCTGTTACCTCCCTGGTGTGGACACTCGCCCAGCTACAAGCTATTGCCAGAGGCTCCCTCTCCCCTCTTGCCTGGAGTCAACAGCAGAGCCAGTACCTGATGGTCACTCGGGGGTCGTGGGTCACTCCGCACACCATGGACGCCTGGGTGCCCTTGATGACACTCTGATCCTGGGGGGGCTTGGTGATGCGGGTCCGAGCTGAAAGATACAGCGGAGACAGCATGGTGAGAAGGGGTGTGGGGGCCGTGTGGCTGGACTCTGGGTGGATGAAGGCAGACTAGGTACCATATGAAAGTCCCCAAATGGTTAAAAAGAACAATGAGCTCCCTGGTACTTTAGTTCTCAGAAGCTACATCATAGTGGGGGCTCATTAAATTTTGCTCTCGCAAACCATGTATGGGATGGAGAGAGCAAACTCTAAGGATGATCAGGACCATATTTTCAGCATATCAGTGGTCCAACCAGGGTAAAAATAGGGTTTTCTGATTTCCAGTCTAGTGCTTCATGCACCAGGGCCCCCGGGCTCAGTCCAGACAAGTGGCCCACAGGTATGCTGGGTGTGGATCCAAAGTTGGAAGTGGCTTGAGAAGCTCTCTTACAGCAGGGGTCAGCTAACTACAGGCTGGGGGCCAAATCCGGTAGGTGGCCTTTTTGGCTAAATAAACCCTTACTGGAACACAGCCACGCCCATTGGATGACGTACGGTCTGTGGCTGCTTTCTAGATAAAACGGAAGCTAGTTGAGTCGTTGTGACAGAGACCGTCTGGCCCACACAGTTTAAAATATTTATGATCTGGCCCTTTCTTGAAAAGATTTGCCAATTTCTGCCCTAAAATATATGAAGGCAACTCTCCTATAATCTCAATGTTCTCTCAGGTCGGCCAAGCATAGCATCACTGGCAGAATCTTCCTAGTCCCTGGCTTCTGAACCACTTTGTCACTGTCCCTCTGATGAGAAAGGCCCTGACCGGGACAGACACTGGGGTTGGAGACGCTGGTGGTGTGAGCCTGTGCCCCGTAGCTGTCCTGAGTCCTCAGCACCTGCAGGGATGTACACACGCACACACAAATGTATAAAGCCCTGTGGCTCTGCACACTCACCCCAAACGACTAGGTCTGCTGAGGCCTCGTCGACCCCCCGAGAGTTGGTGGCCAGGCAGGTGTAGGTCCCCGCATCGGAGATGTGTGTGGGGCTGATGAGGAGGCTGCCCGACTCCAGGGGCGTGAAGCGAGGCAGCTGCACGGAGCCACTGGCCAAGATGCGCTCCCCTGAGGGCAAAACAGGGTGGGGGTCAGCCTGTAGCCCCCAAGGGCACAACCTGCCCTTCCCCGGCCACTCCAGGGCAGCGTGGTCCCCCCACAGGCCCCTGGCTCTGGAAGTGCTGGAAGGAATGAGGACAGATGGTGGTGGGGCTGGGGTGGGGGCTGAGAGACCTGGAGAGCTTTCTGGCTTAGGGACGGACACGAGGGCACGGGTCTCAGAGCGGGCAGCCTAGAGCCCAGGTCCCCTGATGCTCCTGTGCCCGCCACACCGCATGCCCTTCAACAGAGAAGGGGGTGCAGTTTCCTGATGACGGTGAGCAGCAGCCCGGCACAGCCCTCAGAGGCAGCTGGCACCTGGGTGGGGGGTTGGGGGGGGACAGCTCTGACAAGGTGACGACGGGCATCCTGCGGCAGGATGCTTCTGGAGAGAGTCACCTTCAAGGGAAGTGACGGGAGCCGCCTGGAGTGGGGGTGGGGTAGAGAGGGACATGGTGTCCCCAGCAGCAGCCCTGGTCAGGACAGGGTCCCCCTTCTGCAGGGGGACCCAGGGAGCCTGGGGCCCAGCCTGGGAGGGTCCTGGCCAGAGAAAGGGGGAGAAAGAGAGTGGAAGTGCACCTGTAAGAGTGAGCCTGGGAATGCAGGTCTTTGTGACTATGTCTATTTTAAAGAACCCCCCACCCCTGTACGGAAGGGAATCTCCATGTGTGCATCCGGGGGTCGCATGTCCGTTTGTACATGCGTGCAGGCACAGTGAACTGAGTGTGCTGGGTGGGTGTGTTTATTTCCATGTGTAAGCACGTGTCTAGGTTAGGTGTGCCCCTATTATCCCCACAAATGTTTATTGAGTACCTACCGTGTGCCAGACTCTGTTCTAGGTCCTGGGAGATGGCAGTGGACAAAACTGATGCCCCTGACTTTGTGGGGAGACAGGCCATGAGCTAGGTGAATAAGCCGATGACCGCGTGCATGAGAAGGAGGGGAGTGAAGGAGGTAGGGCTGGAGGGGAGGGCTGGGGGCTGGGGCAGGGTGAGTCCTTGGAGGAGGCACCTCTGAACTGGGGCTTGCCGGTGTGAAGGAGCAACTGTGTTTGTACATGTGTGTGTGCACATGTGTATGTACATGTGTGTGCATATGTTCGTGTACATGTGTATGCATACATGTGTGCATGTATGTGCATGCATGTGTGTGCACATGTGTGTGTGTGTGTGCATGGGGAGAGTTGTGAAGGTGAATGTGCACACACAGAGGTGAAGAGGAAGTACACAGGGCAGATGGACTTAGGGAGGTGGCTTCGGCTTTGCTGGCTCGGCCATCTGGAGCCCTCTGAGCTGCCTGGGGTAGGAGACTGGCAGCAGCCACCACCAGAATAATATTTATCATCAAGCACCTATTGTTTCCTGGGCTTCCGGCCTCCCAGGCACAATGCAGGACCCTCACATGCACGCTATAGTCTAGTCTTCACATCACCCTGGGGTATATATATATTATTGTCACCAGTTTACAGGTGGGGAACCTGAGGCTCAGAGTTAGTAACTCACCAAGGTGGCAGGTCTTGGAAGATGAAGAGCTGGACCTTGAGCCTGGCAAGGCTGGGAGCCTCGCTCTGTCTCCCAGGCTGGAGTGCAGTGGCACAATCTCGGCTCACTGCAGGCTCCGCCTCCCAGGTTCAAGCGATTCTCCTATCTCAGCACCTTCCCAGAGTAGCTGGGATTACAGGCACCTGCCACCATGCCCGGCTAATTTTGGTATTTTTAGTAGAGACGGGGTTTCACCACTTTGGGCCAGGCTGGTCTTGAATTCCTGACCTCAGGGTGATCTGTCTACCTTGGCCTCCTAAGATGCTGGGATTACAGGCATGAGCCACCGCGCCCGGCCGAGAGATGCTCTCTTGGGCTATACAGTGTATGACCTTCACGAATGTGCATGGAGAACCCAATCTGGCTGGCTGCAGAGCCTAGTTCTGAAGACGCTCCTAGGCTATCACACAGCCACACTCTCTGAAGGTCTGTCCCATCTACCTTTCTGCCAAGTGATAGCTGGTCGGGGCGCCCCCGAGGTCTCACATGCTAGCACCACTGACATGCCGTCGATCACCGTGCTGTCCAGAGGGCCTCTGGTGATGTTAGGGGCGATGCCTGCAAACAGAGAAGTGGGCCTTTTAGCCACACCCTGGGAGAGGTCCCCCAAGCCAGAGGGCCAGGGGCCTCCAAGCCCACCGAGGGCCAGGCCCTCATCCTCCCCCTGCCATGGTGAGGGGCCCTCCACTAGGAAGGATGTAGGCATCTTCATGGGGCCCCAGTGTTGGGAAGAAGCCCGGAGAGGCCATGAGGACTCCCCTATGCCACCTGCCCTGTGGAAGGACCCAGGTGACACCAGTCCCCACCCTGCTTGGATTCTCAGGCCTGCATTTGGGAGAAACTGCAGACCCCAGAAGGCAGCTCACATCCTCCCTGACGAGGTTATTGGGGTTCACAAGCCAAAAGTGAAAGGAAGGCTCTGGCTTCTGAAAAGAAAAACAGCCACAGCCAAGAGGGGGACTTCTGCCACTTTCTAAGTGGCCCTGCCCCAGGAGCTCCATTCGGCCATGGCCACCGTTTAGGCCTCCTGGCTCTGTGTTCTCCTTGCCTCATCCCAGCCCCCAAGGAAGGAGCTCGCCAGATGGGCGTGGGAACAGAGCTAAGTTCACCTGTGCTTGGAAGCCAGAAGCAAGACGGCAGCCCCTTGGTAGCCACCTTTGGGGCACACCCAAAAGCTCTCTGCCCCACAGCTGCCCTGCCTGGGGCCTCTGTGGGTCTGGGTGATGAACACTGTGGAGCTCAAGGAGACCCCTGAACATCCCCGTGCTTCTTGAGGAGCCCACCAGTGCTTTGCATTTACACAGACCTTTGAGCTTATGGGCCACTCACAGTATCATCTTTTTTTCTTTTGTTTTTTTGAGACAGGGCCTCACTCTGTCACCCAGGCTGGAGTGCAGTGGTGCCATCTTGGCTCACTGCAACCTCTGCCTCCTGGGCTTGAGTGATCCTCCCACTTCAGCATCCCTAGTAGCTGGGAGTACAGGTGTGTGCCACCATGCCCGGCTAATTCTTTGTATTTTTGGTAGACGAGCTTTTGCCGTGTTGCTCAGGCTGGTCTCAAACTCCTGGGCTCAAGTGATCCACCCCCCTCGACCTCCCAAAGTGCTGGGATTACTGGTGTGAGCCACTGCGCCCGGCCCACAGTGTCACCTTTGATTGTTAAAACAGCTCTGGGAAGCGGCCAGGGCAACTATGACAATCCCTGACAGAGACTCCAAGGGCAGAAAGGGATTTGCAAGCAGGAGAACTAAGAGAAAAGCACCAGTTCTCTTCTTTGGAAACATGAGCAGGTCCTCTGGAATGGGGTCACTCCAGCCCTGCCTGGGAACCCAGGGACAGTTGAAATGCCAGAGCTGGTACCCGTGGTTGTTTTCATAGCTCCTTTTCTGAAAAAGCCGTGAACCCAACCTGGGCCCCAGGATGTTGGAGAGAATTTCTAGGGACCGGAGATTTCCTCCAGGGCTCTGGACTCAGGGCTCCAGAGGCCGCAGTGGTAACTGGCTGTGCCCCTAGGCTGCTGGGCAGCAGGCGGCCTTTGGGGATCCCATCTGCATAATGGAGCGTGCTGTGCACAAGAGGCCTTTCGGAAGACCTTGGAAGAAAGCTGCGTTCTGGGAAGAGGGGCTCATGGGCAGCACAAAGGAGGGCCCAACTTACTGGTGACAGCCAGGTAGGTGGAAGTTTGCACCTCGCCGGCTGCATTGCGGGCGAAGCACTGGAACATGCCGGTGTCATCGGGCACCAAGCCGCTGATCTGCAGGCCTCCATCGCTGCGCTGCCGGAAGCGGGCCAGCTTCTCCACCTCCACCACGGCTGCGTCCTTGTACCAGGTGATGGAGGGCGGCGGAACACCTGTGGGCAAGACGTGGGCCCACCGTCAACCTGCCTCCTGCCTCCTCTCTGCCTAGGAGGGGTGCTTGGGTGGAGGCCGGGCCCAGAAATCTGCGAGGGGGTCCCTGGTGAATCTTGGTGTCTAGAACCTTCTCAGAGGTGCCACTTTGGGTCTAGGGAGAGGAGGAAGATGCTCTTTGAGTGGCAATTCTCAAAGTCTTTGGGATAGAGTAAAGATCCTGGAATCAGTTTAGCATGGAAATGCTGGATTGGACAAACTAATGTATTTATTCTATTTTTTATTTCTATTTGTGTAGAGATGGGGTCTTGCTAGGTTTCCCAGGTTGGTCTAGAACTCTTGGTTTCAAGCGTTCCTCCCACCTCAGCCTCCCAAAGTGCTGGGATGACAGGTGTGAGCCACTGCACCTGGCCGAATTTCTTATTTTTTATTGCAATACTTAGCAGACACGTATGTGTGCTCTGGGAACCTCCAAGTGGGGGATGCTTTCCCAAGTGCATGGTGCCCTGTGTCAAAGAGCACGTAGATGGTCCAGTGTTCCTTAGGGGGCACTTGGAAGCCCCCCATACCGGCTTTGCACATGGAGATGAAAGGAGGAGGCTCCTCTCCCCACTCTCAGCCTGGCATGTTTTTTTCATAAGTTCCCCCAGCCGGGCTGGGCATGGTGGCTCATGTCTGTAATCCCAGCAGTTTGGGAGGCTGAGGTGGGTGGATCACCTGAGCTCAGGAGTTTAAGACCAACCTGACCAACATGGTGAAACCCTGTCTCTACTAAAAATACAAAAATTATCCTGGTGTGCTGGTGCATGTCTGTAATCCCAGCTACCTGGGAGGCTGAGGCAGGAGAATCGCTTGTACCCGGGAGGCAGAGGTTGCAGTGAGCCAAGATCGTGCCACTGCACTCCAGCCTGGGTGACAGAGTGAGACTCTGTCTCAAAAAAGACGAAAAAAAAAAAAGACTTCCCCAGAAGAGTTTGCCACGCCCTATTACAAGGAGCACCCCACGGCCCTGTCCCCACAAAGCCTGCTTGCCTTCCCTTCCCGGCACCCTCTGATCCTGACAGCCTGTGATGCCACATTTCATCCAATCCACCATGCGCTCTCTTTCCCATGGTCACCTCTCCGAGATCAGGATGTGTCTTATAATCGACAGCATGTCATAATTTAATAGGCTGCCTTTTTTCTTTCTTAGTGGTCCATAAAATAATGGGGCATCTTACAACCCATGGCATTTTAAGTGAGATGAAATAAGGTATCTTTATTTGTTTATCGGCTTGCCCATCTCCCTCCCAAGAATGTTACGTTCTACACGAGCAGGGATCTGGCTTTTTGGTTTGTTCTGTATCTCCCCACTCCTGAGGACGCTATCAGCACACGGTAAGCCCTCAAAAAATATTTGCCGCCTGAATGGATGGATCTTTGCCTTCCCCTTGTGGAGTCTCAGAAGGGAAGTCATTACTCATCCCTTCCAGCACAATCCTCACTCCTGCAGAGACACATTTTGCCCCTTTGCTCAGCGTGTCCCACTGTGCACGCTCTTCTCTCTTTATCATCCCGGATTTCACCCTGGCTGCGGGCTGTCTTTTGGCGGAACTGAATCAGAAGGAAGGACAGTGGGGAAGGGGAAAGTAGAAATTCTCCAGGAACTCTTTCAAGGGGGGTTAAGTAGGAATAGCGGAGGGAGCTGGCAGAGGAGATGGAGCAAAATGGCCCAGGAAACAGGCCGAGCTTATAAGACACATCTCAGGTGAGATGCGCCCGGGGGCTGCTGGTTCTGGCATTACGGTAATTTGTCATTGTCTACAGCTCTCCAATTTTGGGCAATTTGGGTCTGTCACCTGTCCTGAAATTGCTGTAAGTTGGGTTCATTTGTAACCCTCAAGTTATGGTACCGTAAAGGTTGATTTCCAGCCTGAGATTATGGTAATTTGGCCTGTTTGTTTCCTGGGGTGCCTGCTCAGACAGCCAGACAGACTCTCTGCCTAGTGACATGGTCTCGAGAAGAAGCTGGAATTTAGAAATGTCCATGACAAGGACGAGAGAGGCTGAAGATCTGGGGTCTTTGTCCTCCTCCATCGGTGCCACCTCATTACCTTTGGCCTGACAGGGGATGTCCACCACTTTCTCCATCTCTGCAGTGATGTGTCTTTCTGGCTCCTTGACAAACTGAGGCGGTTCTGTAGGAGGAAGGACCAGGGGAGGAGATCAGAGTGATGCTTGCTTTGATCCAGCCACTGTGGGGGGTCACCCTTAAGGAGGACCTTTGCCGTGCTGCCCCTACCCCTCAGGGGAGCCCTAGCAGCCCCACCCTGTCTCACCCAGCACTGAGAGGTAGGCGCCCCGGACGACAGAGGGGACGCTGCTGCTGCGCAGGACAGCCTCACACTCATAGTAGCCGGCGTCGCTGCCGGTGGGGTTGGGGATGGTGAGCCGGCGGTTGTGGTCACTGATGCCGCCTGACAGCAACACCCCGTCCTTCTTCCAAATGATATGTAGCTTGATCAGGGGCCTGCAGAGGGCAAGGGAAGGCCAGTGTTCAGCCATGAGGACTCCCAGAGGCCCGAGAGGCATGGTGGGGGGTGGTAAGGAGTGTGAGCTTGGGAGCCAGGCTGCCTGGGTTTGCCACCTTCCTGCCACTTTGTAGATGCAAGATCTTGGGCAAGTTCCCACAGGGCTCTGGGTCTCAGTTTCCTCTTCTGTAAAGTGGGTGCATCTGTGCCTGCCCAGGGTTGTAGCCAAGATGAATGCATTAGTGCCAGTGAAGTGCTTGGAACAGGGCCTGCTGATGGACTTGGAACTCAGGGCTTGGCAGCTCAGGCAAAGCAGGAAAGCAGCCTGGCTTGCAGTTCTTTTCTCTGGTCTTCCCTGTGTGCTGTGCCCCATCTGACCACAAATCAGTGACACGGAGGAGACGAGGGTAAGGGCAAGTGACAGACAGAAACATGAAATACCCAGAGTTTGAAAAGGGGAAATAAGGGCAGACAAGACAGACAGACAGACAGACAGACGGGCAGACAGACAGAAAAACCCACCCCCCAACTGCAAGAGAGGAGCAAGGGTGTGAGTCTGGCCTGGCTTTCCACCATCACCAACCCCTGCACCCCCAAGCCCCCAAGACTTGGGTCTGTCCAGGCACTTCTGTTTAGCACCTGGTGGGTCCCTGAGGACGGATCTTCCAAAGTGGGCCCCTGCTAGTGACACGGGGGTATTCAGAAGGGCCCCGTGGAAAAGGAGTTCTGTGGCCGCATACGTCTGGGAAACAGTGGCTTGAGTGACAGTAGCTCCAGTGACGCTGGGCAGTTTCTTCATTGAGGGGCTTCTCAGGGCTTTCACTGTGCAGTTGCACCCTGGTGGCCTTGCCCATGTCCTGGAGTTTGGATGTGTGTCCTGTCCAAGTCTCATGTGGAAATGTGATCCACAATGCTTGGTGTTACCCACTTGGTGATGGAGTGAGCTCTTACTCTGTTAGTTCATGTGACAGCTGGTTGTTTAAAAGAGCCTAGCTCCTCCTCCCCTCTCTCTTGTTCCTTCTCTTGCCATAAGACACGCTGGCTCCCCTTTCTCCTTCTGCCATGATTGGAAGCTTCCTGAGGCCTCCCCAGAAGCAGATGCTGGTGCCATGTTTCTTGTACAGCCAGCAGAGCTGTGAGCCAAATAAACCTCTTTTCTTTGTAAATTACCTTGTCTCAGGTATTCCTTTATAGCAATGCAAATGGGCTAATATGCCATGCCTGTGAGAAACTTGGGATTGGAGGAGCATACTTTTAGAAATGCTGCCAAAAATAATATCAACAACAAAAAAGGCTGGACACAGTGGCTCACATCTGTAATCCCAGCACTTTAGGGGGCTGAGGCAGGAGGATCACTTCAGCCTAGGAGTTTGAGACCGGCCTGGGCAACATAGTGAGACCCTATCTTAAAAAAAAAAATGCTGCTACAGGACATGCTCTCCCTCTCCAGGAAGGTTCAGGTCAAGGGGACCTCGGGGGGATCATCAGTCTAACCCCCTGCCCATCCCATGGGTTTAACTTCATAGTGCATTTAGGAAGGGTCAGGTCAGGCTGGGTCAGCACGCTGCCTATGCACCTTCCGCTGGGGTTGGTGCTCAGATCATTTCCATTTTACAGATGTGGAGGCTGAGGCCCAGAGGGTGGCAGTGAGTACAGGCCTGGGGGAGAGGGGGCAGTGCATTTCAACTCAGCTATCATCTAGCTGGGTGACGTTGGGCAGGCCGCTTGCCCTCTCTGGGCTCTGAAGTGGTGACACCTATGCCATACAGTTGTTTTGGGAGAAAGGAGGTCTTGTGGGAAGGCGCTTAGCATGGCAGAGAGCATGGAAGGCACTTAGCTGCACATAATGAGGCTCAGGGGTTGCATAATTGTCTCCTGTGCGGGAGAGGTGAGGGCTGCACATGGCTGGGAAGGGCCCTGGTAGCTCCTGACCCCTGATCTGCCCTCCTACAAAGCCCGTACTCTTTTTTTTTTTTTTTTTTTTTGAGATGGAGTTTCACTCTTATTGACCAGGCTGGAGTGCAACGGTGCAATCTCGGCTCACTGCAACCTCCGCCTCCTGGGTTCAAACGGTTCTCCTGCCTCAGCCTCCAGAGTAGCTGGGATTACAGGCATGCGCCACCACGCCTGGCTAATTTTTGTATTTTCAGTAGAGACGGGGTTTCTCCATGTTGGTCAGGCTGGTCTTGAACTCCTGACCTCAGGTGATCCGCCCGCCTCAGCCTCCCAAAGTTCTGGGATTACAGGTATGAGCCATCGCACCCGAAGCCGTACTCTTAACCACCATGTGAATTGTTTCCCATACACACTTCCCTCCTGCACACCCCTGCAAGCAAGAGGGCTCGCTTTGAGAGGCCACCTGCTCCCTCTGGGCTCCTCCAAGGGTTAGAAGTGAGTCCACCCTCCCTCCAGTCCCGTACGTCCCAGGCTGACATCCCCTTCCTTGTAACTTCCATCCAGGGCCTGGTTTTCTCTTCTTGGGCTACAGAGAACAAGCCAGCCCTGGTTGCACACAGCAACCCTCTGACAATAGCCAGCGGGTCTCCCTGCACCCCTCCTCCTCCATCCTGGATCCTCAGGTGATGTGGCTTCTGGCTACTCTCCCTGGAGCCCGCAGTTTGGGAGCAGCAGCTGGAGTTAGGGGTGCAGGAGCGAGGGAAGAGGCACTACCCACCTGGCATTGGCCACACACTCCAAGATAACCTCCGAGGTCCCGGCCACCACGCTGGTGTTTTTAGGTGGGATGATGATGGTGGGTGCGATGGGGTCTGCAGGCCCCCCTACATCTGGGGAGAGATCAGATGTTAGTTGGGGGCAGAGGTTAGAAATCCTATCCCTGCCAGCCTCATTAGAGGCTGATGCCCTGGGAGGCCTTTGTCCTCACCGAGTGGAGCAGGTGGCCATAGGGGCAGCTCCAGAGCAGACCTCCAGACACTGACCCCAGGGACTACCTGATCCCTCCACTTCCTCTCTTGATGAGTCACCACACCAGGGTCCAAGCAGAGACATCACTGACCTTGACGGCCTTCCTCACCCCTCCTGTAAAGCAGCCACACCCCCCTCTCCCCACCACCACCCTGTCCTGTTCCATTCCCTTCAAATCCTTCCCTCTGCCTGGGTTGACCTTGTTGGTTTAGTCTGCATTGTCCACGTCCTCCACCAGAATGCAAACTCTCTGTACTAGGTCAAACAGAGTCACCGGCCCCCTCCCCCAACACACCTCCTGCCAATTCATGCCCATCCAGCACCTGTAAATGTGACCTTATTTGCATATAGGATCATTACAGGTGTAATTAGTTAAGGTGAGGTCATACTGGATCAGAGTGGGCTCAAGATCCAATACGACTGGCGTCCTTGTAAGAAGAGGGAAATTGAGACACAGATGCACAGGCCGGAAGCCTCTGTGAAGACAGAGGCAGAGTGAAGGGATGTGGCCACAAGCCAAGGAATGCCAAGCATTGCTGGCCACAGCCGGAAGCCAGGAAGGGGCAAGAAATGAGACTCCCCTAGAATCTTCAGAGAAGTATAGCCTTGCTGACACCTTGATTTTCCGACTTCTGGCCTCCAGAACTGTGAGAGGCTCAATTTCTCTTGTGAGCCACTCAGCTGGTAGTACTTTGTTAAGCAGGCCATAAGAGACTAAAATTCTTCCTGACCAGGAACCTCATGGGTCTTTGCTGTGGACTGAGCTGTGTCCCCCACCCATTCATATGTTGAACCTTAACCCCCAATGTGATGGCATTTGGAGGGGTCCCTTGGGAGGTGATTAGGATTAGATGAGGCCACGAGGGCCAGGCCTCATGAGGGCCAATGAGGGTCCCAAGGAAAAAGAAAAATGTTCTCTTAACATATTGTCAACTTTTGCTTAAAAAGCATGTAATACTTTAATTCTCTCATTGAATGAAATGAAAGAGTTAAGGATGAAACTCTCAGAAAGTAGGTTTCCAGGTACTTGTTAGGTGTGAATATTTCCATATTTCAGATTCATGTCCTTATAAAAAAAGGAAGAGGCCAGAGCTGGCTCTCTCTCCGCCATGTGAGGACACGGCTGGAAGGCAGACATCTGCAAGCTGAGAAGAGAAGCTGACCATACTGGCTTCCCAATCTGGGACTTCCAGCCTCCAGGATGGTGGGAGCCAGAATGTTTGCTTCGTAAGCCCCCAGCTGCGGTGCTTTGTTACGGTACCAAGAGCTGACTCATGCAGTCTTTTTTTTTGGACAGAGTCTGGCTCTGTCGCCCAGGCTGGAGTGCAGTGGCACGATCTCGGCTCACCACAACCTCTGCCTCCCAGGTTCAAGTGATTCTCCTGCCTCAGCCTCCCACGTAGCTGGGATGACAGGTGCCACCACCACGCCAGGCTAATTTTTGTATTTTTATTAGAGACGGGGTTTCACTATGTTTGCCAGGCTGGTCTCGAACTTCTGACCTCAGGTGATCCACCCACTTTGGTCACCCAGAGTGCTGGGATTATGGGTGTGAGCCACCACGCCTGGCCAACTCATGCAGTCTTGACGACTACCACTCCTCCAGCACGAAGAAGGATGTCTGGCACACAGTAAGTGCTCAAATATGTGTGTTAAGTGAACAAATGAATGGATCTAGTGTTACCATCGTCCAACTCCCAGGGTCGATGATTGAAATGAACAAGAGCTTCCTGTATGTGGGTTTTACTGGGAAAAAAAAAAAAAAAAGAGAAACACTCCAAACTCTTCTAATAGAGGTAGTAGCATTTCCTTTTTTTTATATTTTGAGTTTTTTTTTTTAAAGTAGAGGCCAGATTTTCATCTTGGTGGGTCAGTGTAGGCCCGATATTGGCAGAAACTCCAATATTCTGTGTATGCCTGATCCATGGCTCCTGAAAATACAACCTCTGAGGACTTTTTCTCCACAACAAATCTATCCAGTTGGCCCCTTTCCAGAAGGTTCTGGAGGTAGTAGGCCACGATGACTTGCCGGGCCCTGGGGTAACAGTGACAGGCTGTTCTTTATGGGGTTAGGGGGAGGGTGCACAGTGGCCCCACTGCCCCTCTGGGCCACCTTGTCAGCCCTGGGCAGGTTTTCCTTCCTTGACTCCAGGCCTTGCTAGAAAAGGCCCAGGAAGAATGCGAATAAAATGTAAAAAATAAAGTAAAATGAAGGGGGAAAGAAAGGAAGCATATAAAGCAAAATAATTGCAACAATATAAAAGCCTCATGTAGGTGCCATAAAGAGCGATCGGATTGAAAGCTGCTGATATAGCTGAATCCATAAAAGTGTGCTCTAAGTTGTTTATTACACGCGGGGGCGCGCAGGTACCACGGCTCAGATTAATGGGGCACAAGTAGGAGACAGACAGTTAGAGCCCAAGCCAGAGCACCACATGGCACAGCCAGGTAAACAGGGAGCCCTCAAGGAAGGCCCCAGGGCTCAGGAGTGGCTTGTTGGCTCTGGAAGGAATGGAGGAGAGATGGCCATGTGCTCAGGCCCAGGTGGCAGCCTGCAGGGCTCGATGGGGGCTGAGGTGGCCAGGGATGCTGGCACAGTGAGAAAGGGTCCCAGGGGTGAGGAAGGCCCGGGCTCAAAGCCTAGCTCTGCCCCCAGGTATCCCGGTGGCTTCATCCTACTGAGTTTCAGTCTTCTCGGGGGGAAATGGGGATGAAAGTTACTACCTCTCAGGGTTGTGTGAATTCAGGCCCCAGCTCAACAAATCTTTCCTAGGTGAATGCTTGACACGTGCCAGGCTGTGTTCCAGGCACCGGAGATTCCCCACCAAGCGAGACGGCCAGGGTCTGTCCTCATGGAGGGCGAGGTCCCAGAGGAAGTCGAATCAATGCTCATGGGGTTAATGAATGAAACAGCCTGTGATGGTTGCCGGGAAGGGGGCGGCTAAGCTGGTCTGGGGTGACTGCAGAGTGCCTAGTACACAGTAGGTGCTCAATAAATGACAGCCTCCCCTCCTGGAGATTTGCCTGCCTGTGCAGGGAAGAGCTCTCCCTGCCAGCCCTAGTCCACGTGACAGACTCAGAGGCTATGGAGAGGTGGGAGTCGCAGGCTCGGGGATGCACGTTAAGCCCTGCAGGGTACCGGGCAAGGCCTCAGGCATTTCATGGGGTGGCTCCCTGGGAGATAGCAGGAGTTGAGTGGGTCTCAGAGAAGTGAGTCCTGGAGCAGATTTACTGTTAATGAAGGTCACCCCAGCACAAGTGGGTTATTGGGGTAAATGGGGCTCCAAATGTCAAACCATGAAAATCACAGGTGAGCCCGAGCAAAGAGGAGGGGTGTCTTCCCGGTGAGCTCCTGCCACAGGGTGGGCCCTGGGGTGGGAGGAAGTGTAGGGGGCTCCCCACACGGGGGGCCACACTGGATCTCACTGCCCCAGACGCTTTGCGTAACAGCCACAAGGGACATCTAATGTGATCCATTCTCCCTGAATCACCCCATTGAATCCTCCCATTTTTGCCATAGGCACCAATTTACAGATGGGGAAACTGAGGCTCAGAGACCATGTGACTCACCTGGGCCACCTCATTTAGTCCTCCCGACTTTGCCATAGGCACCAGTTTACAGATGGGGAAACTGAGGCTCAGGGACCATGGGACTCGCCTGGGCCACAGGTTGGTGAGCGGTGGGGCAGGGGTGTGAGCTGCTCCCCTCTCTTGGGTAGGCTTCTGGGATGCCTGTTCTCCAGCTGCCCAGGAGCCAGGGTATTCCAGGCCCTGTGACCTGAACCACCCAATGCGGGGGCCACGAGCCACACGTGCCTATGAGCTCCTGCAATGTGGCTGGTGTCCCTTTGATTTAATGTGATTTAATTTTAACTAATTTACATTTAATTAAGAACGAATCCCCAATTCCGTTATTAGAACACTTTTAAGCATGTGTGGAACAACTTATGCATAAGACTCTACTTTTCAGCTATAAATTTTGTGAAATCTAAATACAGATCACGTATTTCGGATGAAAATTTCACATCCAGATTGAGATGTGATATAAGCATAAAATACACAAGGATTTCAAAGACTTAGTATGCAAAAAACCAATGGAAGGTATCCCATTAATATTCTTTACATTGATTGTATGTTAAAAAGATAACTTCTTGTTATGTTGGGTTAAATAAAACAGAGTAATAAAATGAATGTCAATGATTTCTTTTTACTTGGAAAAAATGGGGCTACGGGAAAATTTAAAATTTCACGTGTGGTTCGCATTCTATTTCCTTTCGACAGTGTAGCACTGATCCCCGGATATGCAGTCACCATGCAAGTGTGGGGTTTTCAGGAGCTGTGACAGTCCGAAAGAGGTCACCAGGGTTATCTTGAGCAGGGGGAAACTTTTGGGGTCACCGGACTTGCTCTTTCCTTCTCTGGTTCTGAAGAGCATAGGATGCAGAAAGCTGGACTTCCTCGAGTCCAGGAGGGATGGAGGAAGCGGTGCGGAGGGGAGAGCAGAGGGAGGGGTGAGGCCCAGGAGAGGAATGAGGGGAGCTGGTGCTGATGGTGGGCGAAGCGGCAATTGCTCCTCACAAATTGGTTGGCAGGCAGGCAGGCAGGCAGGCAGGCTGGGGATTTGTGTCACGGAGAGGGAGAGGGTTTTCAAGTGCAGTCACTTGTGGGAAGAGAAATTAGCTAAAAATCAGCTGATTCTGCTCTGAATTCAGGATACATCAGTGAGTGATTGGCAGGAGGCCAAGAGGCAGTGGGGTGGGAGAGACAGGCGACTGGGCAGGGCTTGGGTGGGTACAGGGGGTCAGAGGGGCCCTGACCACCTCCCTGGGGCCAGCTGGAGCGTTGGGTGGTTTGGGATGGAGCAGAGAGCGACTCCCAAAGTCAGCCAGGAAGAGTAGACTAGTTTAACGCCTATGAGGAGGAGCTGGGTGCCGGAGGAAGGGAACAGAGAGGAAGGCCCCGACTCTGTCTTGGGGTAAACTGAGTCACCTAGGAGGATGCCTGGCTTTGACTTGGACCATGAACTACTCCTGTGTCATTGACATTGCCTCTTACCAAATGACGGGATTCCATGAGACTCCAGGGAATCTGATCACTAGAAAATATATGGGGAGAAGCATCTCTCTTTGATGACTAAATTCCCTTCTCCTATAGAAACAGCAGCCCCAGGGTATGGGCTGGGGCCCAGGCTGCTGGGACTTGACTGAGACCCTGACTCGATGTGAGAGGTTACACCTTCAACCCTGATGGGTCAGTCTCCAGATATACTTGAGACCCTGACGGGTCAGTCTCCAGAATGAAACTCTCCTCCCCGCATTCAGATTTCCTTCTAGGCAGACTGGACGCTAAGTAGGGGAAGGAGATCCCTGGAATAATGGGAAGCGGTTCCTGCTGAAGTGTGAAAGGCCCTGGAATGGGGATGGCAAGGGCTCGGAATGTCCTGGGCCCTCTGGGCACTGACAGCAGAGGCTAGGATCAGAATAAAAGCACAGAAAGGCTGCAGGCTGGTCCGCACCCTCATCCTGCCGCTGGTGGGCAAGTACCGTCGTGACCAAGGATGATAAATGAGGCTTGCTTTGAGAGCAGGAGTTGTACAGATGTGGAGGGAGGTGAACATCTGCCTCCCCCAGCTTGTGTTACGGCTCAGCTACTGCTGCTGCAGGAAGCTCTGGCCTCGCCCCACAAACTCTGGGATTTGGGCCTAGGCTGCTCCTGGGCTGTCCACCCCTCCTTCTCTGTCTTGGGAATGGAGTATGGAGGGAGGGGCTAGTCCAGTAGGGAGAACCAGGCCAGAAAGAACATCCTAGCATCTCGTCCCTCCAAAGAAAACTGGCTTCAGTCTTGGCTGGACAAGCGTCTTTTCGCCAAGGCATACCAAGGAAGTCACGCTTTTGTGTGTGTCTCGCTGTGTGGTGAGTTCTAGGGAGGGCTTTGCCCCTTTCGCCCAGGGAGCTGGAGGTGTCTGAGGATGGAGGTGTTTTAGGTGGGTGCCTGGGCAGAGGGCCTGTGTTCCCATCAGCAGGGACCACCTGACTCCCAATATAGACAGCACTTCTTATGTGACAGCCAAGTAGAGGCAGTTAGTATATTTCTGTAAAAACAAGCTTCAACCCTGCAATCACCCACATGCCCTCCCTGATAGTGGCCACAACTCACACATGCACACACTCTTCCTCTGCCCCACCCCTCCCTGGGTCCCTGGTAGCCCTGCTAACAGTCGTGCTAAGCATCCTCTCTACCGATGCAGCATCTCAGGCGTGTCATGGGAATGGGCTCCAGCATTCAGCTGCTCCCTTTCTGCCCAGGCACCCCTGGCTCTGCTGTGTCTCGTCCTCCTTGGGAAGGCTCCCCCTGGCCGTCCCCTAGCTTCCCTGCCACCCTCCTCTGCCACTCCATCTTCCCAATGATCCCCTGGAGCACCATTGCCAAGATTTAATGACCCGCTCTGCGATCGGTCCCGGCCCTGTGAGTACTTACTCTCCACGGCGAGCGTGATGGGCTGGCTGGTCTTGTTATCCCCGTTCTTGTCGTTAACAGCCTGCACATAGTAGCGACCTGCGTCAGGGGCCACCGTTGACAGGATGACAAGGGTGTTCTCCAGCGTGATGGCTCTGGGAAGAGGAAAAGGATTCCTCTGACACAGGGGCCTGAGGGGCTCTGAACCTCCAGGGAGTGGGAGTGGAAACCCTAAGGGGGCAGCCTGACCATATCTCCTGGTCCCCGGCCTCCCAGGGCCCCTCCTGCCATCCCCTCCCCAACCTCTTACTGCCTACATCCCGCCACGTTTAGTTTGCAGAGAATGCTAAACACGGTGCTGATGCTGTCAACCAGACCCAGAGACAGTACGTTCATGCCCAGACGCCGAGACCACCCAAACGAAGCTTCCCTGGCCCCTACCCCAAGACTGGGCGAGGGGCTTCCAGGTATCCCCTTGGAATTTTGCCCTTTCCCAGGTCACAGCCTCCACGGCTGTGTGTGGTTATTTCTGCATGATGTGCGTCCAGACACTGAAGAAATGTTCTCAGCATGGATTAGTGAATGTCGGTGAATGAATAAGTAAATGACAAATGAATGCTAATGAATTTAGAAATGCAGGGCCATTCCAGAGTCCATGCCTTAGCCCTAATCCTAAATCTGTTCAGGATTGATGGACTCAAAGGCCATAGGTCACCTGGTGACATCAACTTCTGGAAGTCCTGTTCCCTCCAGTCCCCTTTCTGGGTATCAGTTTCTACCTCTCTCTTTTTTTTTTTTTTTTTTTGAGACAGTCTTGATCTGTTGCCCAGGCTGGAGTACGGTGGCATGATCTCGGCTCACTGCAGCCTCTGCCTCCCGAGTTCAAGCGATTCTCCTGCCTTAGCCTCCCGAGTAGCTAGGACTACAGGTGCGCCCCACTACCCCTGGCTAATTTTTTGTATTTTTAGTAGAGACAGAGTTTCACCTTGTTAGCCAGGATGGTCTCGATCTCCTAACCTCGTGATCTGCCCGCCTTGGCCTCCCAAAGTGTTGGGATTACAGGCATGAGCCACTGTGCCCAGTTTTTTTTTTTTTTTTGAGACAGAGTTTTGCTCTTGTCACCCAGGCTGAAGTGCAATGGTACGATCTTGGCTCACTGCAACCTCCGCCTCCCCGGTTCAAGTGATTCTCCTGCCTCAGCCTCCCGAGTAGCTGGGATTACAGGTGCATGCCACCACACCCGGCTAATTCTTGTATTTTTAGTAGAGACGGGGTTTTGCCATGTTGGCCAGGCTAGTCTCGAATTCCTGACCTCAGGTGATCCGCCCGCCTTGGCCTCTCAAAGTACTGGGATTACAGGTGTGAGCCACCGTACCCGGCTGGAGTTTCTACCTCTTTGAAGCTCATAACCAAGAGTGGGACTGGGTGGGCTGGTTAGGAGGGAAAAAGAGGCTGGTGTGCTTTGGGGTGTGGCGATGGGCTGTTTGCCTCAGCCGGTTTCCTTTGCTGGGATCCCATCATGCAGCCCCTTCTCAGGCCAGGTCTTCTGGCAGGGAAAAGGAGCTTGTCCAAGCAGGAAGCTGGAGGCTCCATGGAATGTGGGTGCAATGGAGCCAGGAGCGCCACCCACACCGGCTCTGCCTCCCTCCACCCATTCTCCCAATGACAAACAAAGCCATTAGTTTGTCAAGTATATCTCTGGATTTTAATGTGATGGGCCTGAGACAGCTGTTAAACATCCTTAATGTTAGTTTAACAAGGACAAATCCAGTTGAATTCTTTTCAAATTTTCCCATTAGGTGAATGTTACAGAGTTTTAAACAGGCTCTCAAATAAACATCCCCACTAATGC
>NW_026652290.1:17882830-17895148 GCF_009828535.3 Hylobates moloch
GGCAAGTACCATCGTGACCAAGGATGATAAATGAGGCTTGCTTTGAGAGCAGGAGTTGTACAGATGTGGAGGGAGGTGAACATCTGCCTCCCCCAGCTTTTGTGACGGCTCAGCTACTGCTGCTGCAGGAAGCTCTGGCCTCACCCCACATACTCTGGGATTTGGGCCTAGGCCGCTCCTGGGCTGTCCACCCCTCCTTCTCTGTTTTGGGAATGGAGGGAGGGGCTAGTCCAGTAGGGAGAACCAGGCCAGAAAGAACATCCTAGCATCTCATCCCTCCAAAGAAAACTGGCTTCAGTCTTGGCTGGACAAGCGTCTCTTCACCAAGGCATACCAAGGGAGTCACGCTTTTGTGTGTGTCTCACTGTGTGGTGAGTTCTAGGGAGGGCTTTGCCCCTTTTGCCCAGGGAGCTGGAGGTGTCTGAGGATGGAGGTGTTTTAGGTGCGTGCCTGGGCAGAGGGCCTGTGTTCCCATCAGCAGGGACCACCTGGCTCCCAATATAGACGGCACTTCTTATGCGACCGCCAAGTAGAGGCTGTTAGTATGTTTCTGTAAAAACAAGCTTCAACCCTGCAATCACCCACATGCCCTCCTGGTCAGCATCTGAGCCCTGATAGTGGCTGCAACTCACACATGCACACACTCTTCCTCTGCCCCACCCCTCCCTGGGTCCCTGGTAGCCCTGCTAACAGTCGTGCTAAGCATCCTCTCTACTGATGCAGGATCTCAGGCGTGTCATGGGAACAGGCTCCAGCATTCAGCTGCTCCCTTTCTGCCCAGGCACCCCTGGCTCTGCTGTGTCTCATCCTCCTTGGGAAGGCTCCCCCTGGCCGTCCCCTAGCTTCCCTGCCCCCCTCCTCTGCCACTCCATTTTCCCAATGATCCCCTGGAGCACCATTGCCAAGATTTAATGACCCGCTCTGCTATCGGTCCTGGTCCTGTGAGTACTTACTCTCCATGGCGAGCATGATGGGCTGGCTGGTCTTGTTATCCCCATTCTTGTCGTTAACAGCCTGCACATAGTAGCGACCTGCCTCAGGGGCCACCGCTGACAGGATGACAAGGGTGTTCTCCAGCGTGATGGCTCTGGGAAGAGGAAAAGGATTCCTCTGACAGGGGCCTGAGGGGCTCTGAATCTCCAGGGAGTGGGAGTGGAAACCCTAAGGGGGCAGCCTGACCATATCTCCCGGTCCCCAGCCTCCCAGGGCCCCTCCTGCCATCCCCTCCCCAACCTCTTACTGCCTACATCCTGCCACGTTTAGTTTGCAGAGAATGCTAAACACAGTGCTGATGCTGTCAACCACACCCAGAGACAGTACATTCAAACCCAGACGCCGAGACCACCCAAAGGAAGCTTCCCTGGCCCCTACCCCAAGACTGGGCGAGGGGCTTCCAGGTATCCCCTTGGAATTCTGCCCTTTCCCAGGTCACAACCTCCATGGCTGTGTGTAGTTATTTCTGCATGATGTGCATCCAGACACTGAAGAAATGTTCTCAGCATGGATTAGTGAATGTCGATGAATGAATAAGTAAATGACAAATGAATGCTAATGAATTTAGAAATGCAGGGCCATTCCAGAATCCATGCCTTAACTCTAATCCTAAATCTGTCCAGGATTGATGGACTCAAAGGCCACAGGTCACCTGGTGACATCAACTTCTGGAAGTCCTGTCTCCCTCCAGTCCCCTTTCTGGGTATCAGTTTCTACCTCTCTTTTTTTTTTTTTTTTTTTTTTTTTTTTGAGACAGTCTCGATCTGTTGCCCAGGCTGGAGTACAGTGGCATGATCTTGGCTCATTGCAGCCTCTGCCTCCCAGGTTCAAGCGATTCTCCTGCCTTAGCCTCCCGAATAGCTAGGACTACAGGTGCGCCCCACTACCCCTGGCTAATTTTTTGTATTTTTAGTAGAGATAGAGTTTCACCTTGTTAGCCGGGATGGTCTCGATCTCCTAACCTCGTGATCTGCCCGCCTTGGCCTCCCAAAGTGTTGGGATTACAGGCATGAGCCACTGTGCCCAGTTGTTTTTTTTTTTTTTTGAGACAGAGTTTTGCTCTTGTCACCCAGGCTGGAGTGCAATGGTACGATCTCGGCTCACTGCAACCTCCACTTCCCCAGTTCAAGTGATTCTCCTGCCTCAGCCTCCCGAGTAGCTGGGATTACAGGTGCATGCCACCACACCCGGCTAATTCTTGTATTTTTAGTAGATACAGGATTTTGCCACGTTGGCCAGGCTAGTCTCGAATTCCTGACCGCAGATGATCCACCCGCCTTGGCCTCTCAAAGTACTGGGATTACAGGTGTGAGCCACCGTACCCAGCTGGAGTTTCTACCTCTTTGAAGCTCATAACCAAGAGTGGGACTAGGTGGGCTGGTTAGGAGGGAAAAAGAGGCTGGTGTGCTTTGGGATGTTGCGATGGGCTGTTTGCCTCAGCTGGTTTCCTTTGCTGGGATCCCATCATGCAGCCCCTTCTCAGGCCAGGTCTTCTGGCAGGGAAAAGGAGCTTGTCCAAGCAGGAAGCTGGAGGCTCCATGGAATGTGGGTGCAATGGAGCCAGGAGCGCCACCCACACCGGCTCTGCCTCCCTCCACCCATTCTCCCAATGACAAACAAAGCCATTAGTTTGTCAAGTATATCTCTGGATTTTAATGTGATGGGCCTGAGACAGCTGTTAAACATCCTTAATGTTAGTTTAACAAGGACAAATCCAGTTGAATTCTTTTCAAATTTTCCCATTAGGTGAATGTTACAGAGTTTTAAACAGGCTCTCAAATAAACATCCCCACTAATGCTTCTCCAGTCCAGCTCTCTCCCAGCCTGGCTGTGCTGGTTTTCGCCCCCCTCTCTCCTGGTTTTGGTGCTTCACACGCTGAGAATCACACCCTTGGCATAGCTCTGGGAAGCAGGAAGCCAAACCCTCCTGCCCCCAATTCCTGGGTACCCTAACGATGCCCCTCCTCTTTTTTTTTCTGGAGAGCTCTTGGCTGGGTGCAGTGGTTCATGCCTGTAATCCCAGCATTTTGAGAGGCTGAAGCAGGTGGATCACCCGAGATCGGGGGTTCGAGACCATCCTGACCAACATGGAGAAACCCCGTCTCTACTAAAAACACAACATTAGCCGGGTGTGGTGGTGTGTGCCTGTAATCCCAGCTACTCAGGAGGCTGAGGCAGGAAAATCGCTTGAACCTGGGAGGCGGAGGTTGCAATGAGGCGATATTGCACCGTTGCACTCCAGCCTGGGCAACAAGAGCGACAGTCCATCTCAAAAACAAAAACAAAAAACAGGAGAGTTCTTTTAACCTCCATCTAATGAGGCAATAGGAGGTGGGGCCAGAGCCAGGCAAAAATATTTCAAAAGCTTAAAATAAGACAGGGATAGTGGTCATTTTCCCATCTGGGAGTTTCCTGCAGGGACTTGTCCTTAGGTGTAGCATGTGAGGGTGGCTGAGAGTTGGAGGAGGGGTCCTCCCCATGCAGGGCTCTGGCTGGGGCAGGGGGTGAGCTCTGGAATGGAGCTCTGGCCCTAGCTTCTAAAGGGCATGCAGCTTCCTCCTTGCTGGGCCTCAGTTTGCTCCTCTGTGCAAGGGTGGAAGCAGGTATTCTGTAGGATTTCTTCCAGCCCAGAGGTTGAGGGATTCTGATTCCTGTTGCTGCTTCTGTTGTTTCCTCCTTAGGCCCAAGACAGCCCTGCAGCCCGCCACCTGTCTCTTCCCATCCTGCAGACCGGGACACGGCAAGGAAGCCTCCAGTGGGCACACTGGGCACAGCTTGGCCCACGTTCCAGTTCACTCACGTGTCTTAGGACCCTTTTGGTCTCCAAGAAGGCTCCCACCTCAAGTTTCATCTCTTTCTTGATCAGGAAGGCTCCTTTCGCTGTATTTTGTCTATATCATGATCAAGCTTTCTGGGTCAGCGGTTCTCAACCAGGGTTGACTTTGCCCTCCAGGGATGACAATGTCTGGACAACTTTTGGTTGCCAGCTCTGGGAGTGCCACTAACAATAGGGGTCAAGGCCAGGGGTGTTGTTAAGCACGCGTCCCGTGGTGCACAGGAAGGCCCTCACAAGGAAGAGTGATTGGGCCCCAGATGTCAAGAGCGCCATGCCTGACACGGTCTGTCCTAGATAGAATGCATATTAAGATGGCAGAGATGGCTGCTGCCCACCTCAGTCTAAGGCTTCCCTTGTGTCATGGACTACAGTGGCTGGGAAGCCAGAGACAGGCTTTGCATCTCTGCTTGCATCCAGGTGGGGCAGTGAGGCTGAACTAGTGGGATATGGACGAAGGGATGTGCACCGTTGCTAAGCTTGGACCATGAGTGCCACCTGCGTGATCCTCATGTCTGCTCCCTTTCTCTCTGGCAGAGCAGGACAACTTGGAAGGTTGTGTGCTGATGATGGCAAAACTCCTGTTAGCAGGGCCCCTGAATGACTGTGTGGAAGAGACCATGCTTCTCATCATGGTAGAACTTTAAATGGGGCTGGGCATGGTGGCTCATGCCTGTAATCCCAGCATTTTGGGAGGCTGAGGCAGGTGGAATGCCTGAGGTCAGGAGTTCAAGACCAGCCTGATCAACATGGTAAAACCCCGTATCTACTAAAAATACAAAATTAGCCAGGTGTGGTGGTGCATGCCTGTAATCCCAGCTACTGGATGCTGAGGCAGGAGAATTGCTTGAACCCAGGAGGCAGAGGTTGCAGTGAGCTGAGATCGTGCCTTTGCACTCCAGCCTGGGCATCAAGAGCGAAACTCCATCTCAAAACAAAAACATAAACAAAAACAATAAATGGGCAAGAACTCAACTTCCATGGTGTGAAGTCACTGAGATTTTGGGCTCTGCTTTAACTAGTGCCTGCAGGGAAGCACCCTGGCCTGGGACCCGTAGGGCCTGATTTCAAGTCTTAAACACAGAGTGGAACAGGAGGCAGAGATACCTTTTGACTTGCCCTCTCTGCGACCCCCACAGGCAGTGAAGGAGGGTCCCTGGGCTTGTGGCTCTCTCCAGAATGTCCATCTCATTGACAGACATTCCTGGGATGATGCTGTACTGTACTGTGCTGTACTGGGTGCTCTTCCTGGCACCCAGGAGGGCTTCCAACCTGTGGCATTGCACCCCAGAGGCAACCCAGATGGAAAGAAGCTGGAGGAAGAATTCTTGGGGGACACAGACAGCAGAATTCAACTCTTGGGCAGGGGCTGGATTCCATTTTTCAGCCACACCCCCTGGTTTCAATGTACTAGGCTTTTGCTATGGCTCTGATTGGCCCAGCCCTGCCCTCCCTTCCCCCCACTGCTCCTATTAATCCAGGCCCTTTTTCTCAGCTCCCTGCAGCCCCCATTGATAATTTAATTATGAATGAAATAAATTATCCTAGAATGTGTCCAAAGCCCCCAGCATGCATCTTTATAAGGAATCTTGTCTCCTTTGCAACAGTGAGCACCGGGGCATGGGTGAGGTGATGCTAATCTCTGCTCCTGCCCCACCAGTGAGAGCAGCTTTCTGTAGACAGCAGCGCCTTCTGTGCCCTGCACACCCCTCTGGCAGACAGCACTCATCAGATATGTATCTTTGACACACAGACATCAGGGAATTTGCTGCCAGGGACACTTTCTGCTCACTTATGAATATTAATTTCCTGTAATTGCCAGGATAAAACCACAAGAGTGTTCTATCATGTAGGTGGTAGGAACATTGCAGTGGTGTGCAGGGTCTGGGTGTGTGTGTGACCAGGGAGGTGTGCATGTGTGTGCAGGCCAGGGTGTTCTGTCCTGGTGCCACAGGGTTGTGGGAATTAAAAGAGGATGAGGACGGAGGCTGGGAATGAGAAAAGGAGGTGAAGAGGTGTTAGGAAAGGGATGATGGGAGTAGGTTGTAGAAAGGGTTTTATCCACCACAATAAATGTAGTAGGAAAGTGCCAGCACACCTCTCACACAGCCATGGCAGACATTGCTAATCAATCACGATATTCATTCTAATGAGTCTAGATGGGACCTCCGAATCCTTCTCAACACAGTGTTCCAGGCAGCCACTACCAATTGATTGGCTTGCAATAGGCCATGGGAAATGACCTCAGAAAGGGAGCTGGGATGGGGCTGGGACTCGTCTACTTGTCCCAAAACCTGTGTGGAGAGCATTCCCCTTCCACAGCAAAATCTCAACATCCATGCTAAGAAACATCCATGCTAAGAACCATTCTTTGCTGGTTTTATTGAACATAAGTTAGGCCTAAGAGGGCACACTCTGACTCACACAGCATGAGTCCCCTGTTCACCTGGGGTGCCACTCCAATTCTTCACCCTGCTCTGTATCCACACTCTTTGTCCCATGACTTTGCAGGTCATGTCGCTCAAGGAACAGAGTCTATTTTCCTACATCTTGATTCTGAGTTCTACCATGTTCTTGCTTTGGCACATGGCATGTTAGCAGAAGCTGGAAAAGTGTATGTTCCTGTGCAGCACAGCCAAGTCACCCCAGTCACCCAGACAAGTCAGCCAGTCCCAGACAAGTGAGAGATCCCAGCCAAGACCGGAAGAACCACCCAGCCAAGCCCAGCCTAAATCACCAGCCTGCAGACTCACAAGAAAAAGAAATGTGTATTTCTCTAAGCCACTGAGCTGGGTTTTTTTTCTTTTTTTTTTTGAGATGGAGTCTCACTCTTGTCACCCAGGCTGGAGTGCAGTGGCGCGATCTTGGCTCACTACAGCCTCTGCCTCCCGGGTTCAAGCGATTCTCCTGTCTCAGCCTCCTGAGCAGCTGGGACTATAGGCATGTGCCACCATGCCTGGCTAATTTTGTATTTTTAGTACAGATGGGATTTTGCCAGTTTGGCCAGGCTGGTCTTGAACTCCTGACCTCATGTGATCTGCCTGGCTTGGCCTCTCAAAGTGCTGAGATTACAGGCATGAGCCACTGCACCTGGCCCACTGAGCTGTTTTGTTATGCAGCATATTTGTGGCTGTGGGTAGCTGATACATACTAGCATGGTGGTTCTTAACCCTGGCTTCACATTAGAACCACTGGGGAGCTTTTAAAAATTCTGATGCTCAAATTCCATCCCATTTCAATTAAGTCAGAGAGTCTTAGGATGGAGCCCAAGGATCAGTACACGGTCATGCACTGCATAACGTTTCCGTCAAAAACAGACCACATATATGATGCTGGTTCTGTAAGATTATAATGAAACTACCTTATACAGGTGTGCCATTAGAAAAGATTTTATACCATATTTTTACGGTACCTTTCCTATATTTAGATATGTTTAGTTATACAAACACGTACCATTGTGTTACAATTGCCTACAGTACAGTAACATGCTGTACAGGTTTATAGCCTAGGAGTAATGGACTACATCATACATCCTGGGTGTGTAGTAGGCTGCACCATCTAGGTTTGTGTTCACACAACAATGAAACTGCCAAATGACACATTTCTCAGACTGTATCTCTGTCATTAAGGGACACATGACTGTATCCCCAAACTCCCAAATGATTTCAACAGGTAGCTAGGTTGAGATACTCCACAGGGCTTGTTCCCCAGAAACACAATATTTTCATTGAGTCTGTGAGCCTGTTTTCAGGCACTTTTCACATAATACAAGAATTGAAGGACCTGACTCCGGAGTTGGCAGGGCTGGACGCAGCTCCACCGCTTACCAGCCGTGTGAGATTTGGCAAAGTAGTTAAACTTTTGGGAACTTCACTTGATTGCCTGTAAAATGGGGAGAAACCCAGCATCTCACCGGGTTGTGGTGAGGGTCATTCATTCAACACCTCCTTTCCGCAGGTGCTCTGGGGACTGGAAGGAGAACGAGATTGAGAGCATCTTCTTCTTCTTCACAGAGTGTGGCTGTCTGGGAGGAGAGGGGATGTGTGTGGTGTGCTTAGCTCAGTCCCCAGGACATAGCAGCCATTCAATAAACGGCAGCTGCTATTATGA
Organism: Hylobates moloch; assembly: GCF_009828535.3. Classification (NCBI taxonomy): domain Eukaryota; kingdom Metazoa; phylum Chordata; class Mammalia; order Primates; family Hylobatidae; genus Hylobates; species Hylobates moloch. The sequence goes on from NW_026652290.1 coordinate 17,890,767, forward strand.
TGATGGTGATATTATCATTATTTGAGACGGAGTCTGGTTCCGTCTGGAGGCTGGAGGCTGGAGTGCAGTGGCCCGATCTCAGCTCACTGCAACCTCTGACTCCCAGGTTCAAGCGATTCTCCTGCCTCAGCCTCCCGAGAAGCTGGGATTACAGGCATCCACCAGAACGACCAGCTAATTTTTGTATTTTTAGTAGAGACAGGGTTTTGCCATGTTGCTGAGGCTGGTCTCTACTCCTGACCTCAAGTGATCAGTCCACCTCAGTCTCCCAAAGTACTGGGATCACAGGCGTCAGCCACCGCGCTCGGCCTATGATGGTGATATTATTACTGTTATTGTTACTATGCTTCCTTCCCCCAACTAGACTTGATGCTCCCCAAAGGCAGGAACCATCCATCTATGCCTCCACTCTCTACAGAGACCAGGACAGGCTCAGTCCTGTGTACACGCAGCCTGAGTAGATCAGAAGGTGGTCTTCTGGAAGCAGGGGGGAGCTGGAGTTGGAAAGATGAAAGCCCCAGCTGGCTCCAGACCCGGGGATGGGCTCAGGAGGGCGGGGAGACGGGTGTATCTCGGGAGGAAATGCTTTGTTGCTCGCCTTCTGTGGAGGTGTGGGGTGTTGGCTCCATGGCTCCTGCCCACAGGCTGGGCTGCCCCAGCCAATCCCAGGGGGCACACAGAGATGGCCTTGTGAACACTGAGAGGCCTGTGTGTTTCTCTCCCGGGGGCTTCCCTGGCCACACCTCCGCCTCGAAGCCAAGACACACACAGCCCTCACACACCAGTAAACACCCTGCCAATGGACACGCCTAGGGCCTCCTGGCTGCCCAGGAGACGCCAGCCTCTCCAACATCCCCTGGCACCACTGGCCTAAGTCCTAGGCCTGTAACCACGGTGACGGCGCCTTCGTATGTGCCTGTTTGGGTTTTTTAAGTGCTCTGAAAAGCAGACTTATTCTCCAGCTGACAGGGGAGGCAACGCCCTGGGATTCCCCAGGAAGGGGACTGAGCGTGGGTTTCATGGTCCCAAGTCCTTGCACGTGCATCCTAAGAAGGCCCCTGCGAGGTTCCCTACCTGGCTGTGTCCCACAGGAGCTGAAAGGAGCTTCTGCACAAAGGCCCTCCTCCACACTCAAGGGAGACTTTATCTGGCCCCAAACCTCCTCCCCCAGTCTCCCCTCCCCTCCCCGTCCCCTCAGAGCGATTCACTCACATGCGGCTGCTGGGCGGGATCTTGCGGCCGTCCCGGAACCAGGTCACCTGTGGCTGGGGGAAGCTGGCGATGCGCGGGGCACGGATGACAGCTGCTTCTCCGTGGGAGACGCTCTGGTGCTTCTCACCCTCCTCAAAGCTCCCCATGTCTGCAGCCGGGACAACGGCAGTAGGATCAGGGGCGGGAGGTCAGCCTCAGGGGCTGCCCAGCTCCCAGGTTGGGAGTGGTGGCCATGGATGGAAAATTCGGGGCAGACAGGATGACCACAGGGAAGGAGGACACCTTGCTCGGGCCACCCCATTCTCTGCCTCACCACTAGCACCCTGCCCTATGCTACTGTCTCCATTTATATCCCTACATCCTTCAATCAGCCAATTCGTTCAACCACCCTGAGAGCTTGGTCATCATTTCACACGTTTTACAATGGAAAAAAACTGCTCAAATGGGCTCAGAGAGGTTAGTTAACTTCTCCAAGGTCACCTAACTAGGAAGAGACAGAGTCAGAATTTGAACTCGGACCTCAAACCCTGGAGTCAGGCTATGCAGCTCCTCCTCCCCTGCCCTACAGTGTGGCCTTCAGCATGGCGGGGGCTCCTGTGTGAGGTGAAGGGCAGGTTTCCGTGCCCTTTCAGGGAGAGAAGGGTGGGCATGCTGAGAGAATGGGGTCTTAGATGCTTGCAAATGGGTGCAGACAGCGTTTCTCTCCTGCGCCTTGGGTGTGTAGTGTGTAGTATGTGAGTTTGTGTGTATGTGTGAACATAAACACCATATTGCTCTTTTAAAACATGCCACCGCCTTGGCAGATATGGAGGGGAACATTTATCCTGGCTCTGCCTGCCAGGAGGTAAGCAGAGAGCAGAGGAGACGCGGGTAGGAAACTCTTCAGCCAGCCTGCCTGCCTGCCAGGGCGGGACAAGGGGGTAGGCAGACTAATTCCAACACAGAGGCTTGGAGATAGGGTTTGGGAAGGGGTATTTGTGTCTCTACCACATCCTTGAAAATTAATGGACATCCTTGTTACTTCGATTGTGGCCCGTGGGCAGGTGCCTAGGCACCACACCTGGGCACCTGCCAGAAATGCAGAGTCTCAGGCCCCCCAAGACCTGCTGGATCGGAATCAGCATTTTAGCAAGATGCTTGGCAAGTGTGTCCATGTTCAACTGTGAGGAGCATATTATTTGTCCCAAACTTGACTGTGTGTCGGAACCACCTGTAGAATTAAAAAATGCTGATGGCAGCCTCACCCCCAAAGCTTCTGATTTCACTGGTGTGGAGTGTAGGGATGGGAGACATCCCATATCATTCCATTTTCTTTTCTCTTCCTTCCTTCCTTCCTTCCTTCCTTCCTTCCTTCCTTCCTTCCTTCTTCCTTCCTTCCTTCCTTCCTTCCTTCCTTCCTTCCTTCCTTCCTTTCCCCTCCTCCTCCCCCTCTCCCTCCCTTCCCTTCCCTCTTTTCTCCTCTCCTCTCCTCCCCCCCCCTTTCTTTCTTTCTTTCTCTCACTCTTTAACCCAGGCTTCAATCAGCCAAGTGCAGTGGTACCATCTTGGTTCACTGCAGCCTCTGCCTCCCAGGTTCAAGTGATTCTCCTGCCTCAGCCTCCTGAGTAGCTGGGATTACAGGCACCCGCCACCATGCCCAGCTAATTTTTCTATTTTTAGTAGAGAGGGGGTTTCACCATGTTGGCCAGGCTGGTGTTGAACTTCTGACCTAAAGTGATCCGCCTGCCTTGGCCTCCTAAAATGTAGGGATTACAGGCGTGAGCCACCGTGCCCAGCCTACATCACCCCAAGCCATCACTAGGATGTGCCTCGACCTGTGCACAGAATTCCTACGTGCAGAAAGATTTCACACTGATGACTTATAGGCCTTTGTTTCCCCATTGCCCAGCGGATCCCTCCCTAACCAAGGGGGCCGCATGCTAAGCCGCCCGGTCCCCTCCTACTGCGTTGGGTGTTATTTCTCAACTCCTCTAAGACCACTCCTTCTACTAGGAGTTCTCCAACCTGGCTGCACCTTAGAATCCTTGAGGAGCCTTTAATATTCCCAGAGGGGAGAATCTTTTGGGGTGTGTGGGCTGACCTCAGTATTTGTTTATTATTATTATTTTAGAGACAGGGTCTCGCTCTATCGTTCACGCTGGAGTACAGTGGAGTGATCATGGCTCACTGTAGCTTCAACTTCTCGGGCTCAAGCATTCCTTCCGCCTCGGCCTCCTGAGTAGCTGGGACTACAGGTGTGTACCACCATGCCTGGATAATTTTATTTTTAATAGAAACGAGGTCTTGCTATGTTGCCTAGGCTGGTCTGGAGCTCCCAAAGTGTTGGGATTATAGGCATGAGCCACTGTGCCCAGACCAAACCTGAGTATTTCTAAAGCTGCTCGGGTAGCTCCAACACGAGCTAAGGCTGACTTGGGTGGGTCTCAGAATCTCCTGAGACCTGGAAAACTCACAAAGGTGCTCACCACTATCCTTCCCTCCCAGGCATCCCCCAGGGCACAGAAAGGCCCTGCTTCAACCCATCTGGCTCTCTGAGTACCTGATTCCCTCTCTTGATTTGCAGATTCTGCCGCACAATCGTTTGAGAATGCGGGCCTACAAGTTCATTTTCTGAAGCCCTAGTCTTGATTCTCTTTCCAACCACGCTGGCCCCTTGGCGGCTTCACTTGGCCTAATGGTTTGACCACAATCTCCCTGCAAATGACACTTGTGCCTTCTGCTCTGGCTCTGCCCTGAGCTCTGAGATCCAATCTCCAACAGTCTGTTGGGCATTTCTCCAAGGAGGGCCCTCCGTCATCTCCTTGTCAAGCTCTCCTTGCATCCTAAGTTCTGTTAAAATCTCCCCTTGGCTGGGCATGGTGGCTCAGGCCTGTAATCCCAGCACTTTGGGAGGCTGAGGCAGGCGGATCATGAGGTCAGGAGTTCGAGACAACCCTGGCCAACATGGTGAAACCCTGTCTACACTAACAATACAAAAATTAGCTGAGCATGGTGCCACACGCCTGCAATCCCAGCTACTCGGGAGGCTGAGGCAGGAGAATCGCTTGAACCTGGAAGGCGGAGGTTGCGGTGAGCCGAGATGGTGCCATTGCACTCCAGCCTGGGGCAACAAGAGGGAAACTCCATCTCAAAGAAAACAAAAACTAAAACAAACAAACAAAAAAACTCCC
>NW_026652290.1:17895158-17929116 GCF_009828535.3 Hylobates moloch
TCCCCTTCCCCTTGGAGTTTCAGCACTCACCATGAGGCACCTCCCAGCACCCCCGGAAGATCACGGAGACCCCCAGACTATTACCACTCCGGGGTTGAGCGAGTTGGAGGACGGAAAATGAAAGTCATACTGGGCGCAGTGGCTCACACCCGTAATCCTAGCACTTTGGGAGGCTGAGGTGGGCAGATCACTTGAGGTCAGGAGTTGGAGACCAGCCCGGCCAACATGGTGAAACCCTATCTCTACTAAAAATACAAAAAATTAGCTGAGTGTGGTGGCACATGCCTGTAATCCCAGCTACTTGGGAGGCTGAAGCAGGAGAATCACTTGAACACGGAAGCGGAGGTTGCAGTGAGCCAAGATTGCACCACTACACTCCAGCCTGGATGACAGAGCGAGACTCCAACTCAAAACAAAAACAAAAACAAAATACAAGTCATGAAGGCCCTGGGAAGTCTGCTGAGAAGAGGGTTGTAGCTGGAGAGGCTCAGAGTGGCCATTCTGAAGATGCCCCTTCCCAGGTGTGACGTGGACCACAGAGGAGGCACTCGAAGCAGGTGCAAAGCCCTTTTTTGAAACACAAATCAGCTGGTCCCATTTAAAGGACACAGACGAGGCCACCCTTGTCTAAAATGAATGAAAAGCACCAGGGAGCTCTTGGCTCTCGGGACATGTCATGGGGTCACAGGGTCAGCAGATGTGCATGAGACTTACAGCTGCATGACCTTGAAGAAGGCCTGCTACTTTCTGGGCCTTGGTTCTACCAACTGTAAAATGAGGTCGCTGGCTGGAAGGGGCACTGTGGGCACTCAGTGGGTGTTGATGGCCACAACGGGATCTGGCTCTGCCCATGACGCGGCTGGGCAGACACGGCACGACAGTTGCCCCCCTACCCCTGGGTCCCCATTGTACTCACAGGCCACCTGGACCTCAATTTGCTGCTGCAGCAGGGCCCCCATTCAGTTCTGCACGATGCAACAGTAGAAGCCAGCGTGGGTGTGGTCCAGGCTGGTGATCATATATCTACGGGACAGACAAGACAGCCAGTGAGCAAGTCACGCAGCTGCAGGGGTACAGAGGTCAGATTGGGCTCAGAGGTCAGAGGTCGCCAGGTCACCCTCTTTGGAATAAGAGTACCAGGGAATTCTTGACTCCCTGGCCGTGTCATAGGATCACACAAAGGTCTTTATCAATAAATAGGAGGGTTTCTTCCAAAGCCAATGAGGCCTTTGCTCAGCTGCCTGGGAATTAGCATGCACTTCTCCAAGCAGGGAAGGTGCTGAATCCAAATCCTTGACCCTGAGCCTAGGGCTGTGTCAGCTGTGATGGAAGCAGCTGTTCTCCCTGACCTGTGACTCACATGACTGAGAAAGGTGGGGGCATTTTTTTTTGTCCTTGCACAGGACTGTGCTATGAATATTAGTTGAAATGGATGGAGGTGACAGAAATAGGGAAGTTTACATGTTTTCCCAAATGCTCAGTATCATTCCTTCCTTAAAATTACAGACAACCCCTGATATGGTTCAGCTCTGTTTCCCCACCCAAATCTCATGTTGTAGCTCCCATAATTCCAGGTGTTGTGGGAGGACCAGGTGGGAGATAATTGAATCATGGGAGTGGGTCTTTCCATGCTGTTCTCGTGATAGTGAATAAGTCTCACATGATCTGATGGTTTTATAAGGGGGAGTTTCCCCACACAAGTCCTCTCTCTTTGCCTTCTGCCATCCATGTAAGATGTGACTTGCTCCTCCTTGCCTTCCACTATAATTATGAGGCTTCCCCAGCCACATGGAACTGTGAGTCCATTAAACTCTTTCTTTTGTAAACTGCCCAGTCTCAGGTATGTCGTTATCAGCAGCATGAAAATGGACTAATAATACAGCTGCACTGCAGCTTTTGGGCTGGCGGGGTTGGGCAGAGCCTTCTGAACAAGACAGGCTAGTGTTCCGTGGGCTCTGGGGACAGGATGCGGGACTTCAGGCTGGCCTCTTGAAAGCTCACTCCAGAAACACTCGTTACCCGCAGAGCAGCAGACTCTAGCATTGGGGGGCAGGTGGCTGGGAGCAGGTGTATGTACACTCACCTCTCTGAGAGGCAAGGAGGAGGCAGGTCAGTGAGAGGAGCTTCTGACAGTGGGACAGGAGTGGATGGAGGGGACCAGCGACCAGGGGCTAGTTCTCCTGGTTAGCCCTTGGTGGTCACCTTTCCCATCCCTAGGCAATGGTCCCACAGGACCCTCAGAGGAAGACGGGATGTCCTAGGACACCTCTCCCCAATTCATGGGTATTCTAGGGTTTGCCCAGCTGACCTGGTGGACAAGTTCCTTGATGCCTGCCTCTAGGGTATCTCTAGGTGTGCCAACCCTGGGATGCAGCAGCCTTATTCCTGGAAGATGCCAGTTTTGTTTTATTAATACATGAGATCTGGCTGGGGCCTGTCATCATCATCATCTTCCCAAGAATGAAACAACAACCACCCCTTCCGGAGCACCATCTCTGCATCAGACACCGTATTAAGTACTTTTCATACATTTCTTCATTTCACACAGCAGTTCCCAGCCTATTGAATATCGTGAACCAGTAACACTTAAAAAAGTGGGACCAACATGAGACTGTGAATTTCTTCCTTTGCCAAGATTATTAAAACCAACCAACCAGAAAGCAAACAGACAAATAATCAGGCAACAACAACAAAAACAATTAAAAAGGGATAATATTAAAAAGTGCCAGGGAGAAAAATAAATAGAAATGGTCAGCATTTAATTTAAAAAGGACATTTCTGAGATGACAAAAAACTCCTAATCTCAGCATAAAGGCATTTTTAAAACTTTTTCTCCTTCTTTATATTAAAAAAAAGTTTTTGAAAAAAGAGAGGGGGGTCTTTCATGTTTCTCAGGCTGGTCTTGAATTCCTGGGCTCAAGCGATCCTCCCACCTCTGCCTCCCAAAGTGCTAGGATTACAGGCGTAAGCCACAGCACCCAGCCAATATTTAACAAATTTTTAAACTTAAATTTTACACAAAGCCCACTACCCTAGCCTGACTTTTATGAGGACAGTTGCAAACTGTCATCGGTCAGCATTTGAGAGCCTGTGATTTAATCCCCACACTAACCCTATTAGCACCTTCCTTTTAGAGGTGGAGAAGTTGAGGCTCAGAAATATCTTGTCAGTAACCTGTAAGTTTCACACATTGTAAGAGGCAAAGTCCCACAGAGCCTTTCAGACTGCAAGTCTGGCTGTGAAGCTGAGGTCACATCCCAAGGGCCCCACCCCCCATCCTGGGTCCCTGCAGGCCTGACTCAAAACTGGCCACGTGCCAAGTTCACTCTGGCTCTGCAGCATTTTCCAGAACCTTCTGGCTGCCCAAGCCCCTTATCTCTGCCACCGGCTGCAGCTCTTATCTGTCTCTTGCTACTGTGTGCAGCGTGACGGCGGGGAGAGAGCAGTGCCCAAGCTCTGGCAAATCTCTCTTCCTCCTTTCACCTCATCTTCAAATCCACCCTCAGCCCTCTCTCCTGCTTGCTTGCCCTCTCTCCCGAGGTGAGGGGAGGCCACTGTGGGGGAACTGTCTGGGTCTCTAAAGTGATGGGGTGACCCTAGAGAGGAGACGGAAGAAGAGATGGGCTGGAAAAACTCTCTGCCTTTGGAAATGGAATCAGATATTATTAAAAAGCACCAGAGAGAGGACAAGAAATAGAAAAGGCTGATAAACTCATGAAAAGATGCTCAACTTCTGTCATAGTGAAAGAAATTCAAATCAAGACGACAAGACCATGTTTGCCTAGCAGATCGTCAAAGATTTTCAGATGTGGTCAAACCCAGTGTTGGCAGGAGTGGGGGGGAGGGGAAGTTATACCCGCAGGACCGTTAGTGGTACTGGAAATTGGTCCAGCCTTTGGGAAAAAGTCTATGAAAATTAGAATATGCCAGCTCTTTGACTCAGAGGTTGTGCTCCTGGGAGCTGGCTTTTATTTATGTATTTTTATTTTTTTGAGACGGAGTCTCACTCTTTTGCCCAGGCTGAAGTGCAGTGGCATGCTCTTGGCTCACTGCAACCTCCACCCACCAGGTTCAAGCAATTCTCCTGCCTCAGCCTCCCAAGCAGCTGGGATTATAGGCACCTGCCACCACACCCGGCTAATTTTTGTATTTTTAGTAGAGATGGGGTTTCACCATGTTGGCCAGGCTGGTCTCGAGCTCCTGACCTCAAGTGATCCACCCACCTCGGCCTCCCAAAGTACTGGGATTACAGGCATGAGCCACCACTCCCAGCGAGCTGGCCTTTTAGATACACTAGCAACTATGTGACAAAAAAATATGTGCAAGGATGTTCACTGTAGCATTTGCTTGCCATCGCAGAGACAAACAAACAAAAGCTGGAAGCAAACTAAATGTCCATCAAAATGGAATTGGATCAATAAATGATACAGCAGCCACAGAATGGACACATGTATGAGAAGAGGTAGGAAGGTGTCCAAGACACACAAAGCATGGAAAGAAAGTAAGAGCTGGGGAGGAGGGGAAGGTTTGCAAATAAAAGCACGCGATAGCAAGATGCTAAACAATCTCATAGTTGACTGTTAGGGACAAGAATGATAATATATTCTTATGGGTTGCTGTTCACTGATACAGGCTACCAAACCCTTAGTGTTTTACATCATACAAACTGGTCCAATAAAAATCCCCACACTTTGGGAGACCGAGGTGGGCAGATCACTTGAGGTCAGGAGTTCAAGACCAGCATGGCGAAACCCCGTTTCTACTAAAAATACAAAAATTAGCTGGGTGTGGTGGTGCACGCCTGTAGTCCCAGCTATTCAGGATGTTGAGGCAGGAGAATTGCTTGAACCCAGGAGGCGGAGGTTGCAGTGAGCTGAGATTGCACCACTGCACTCCAGCCTGGGCAACAAAGACTCTGTCTCAAAAAAACCAATAATAATTTAAGTTTGTTGCAAAAATGCAAACAAACAAAAAAAAGAGTAAAGAATAGTGTGATGACATGATACTATTTGCTATGATGCCATTTGGGTAAATTGAAATAGTATATATATATTTCTGTGTATTGTGTGTATACAAATACACAAGCACAAACACACACACTTATAACCACACAAACACACTGGGATAGGCATAAAATTTTTTCAAGATGGATACTCCAGAATGTGTTATCTCCCTTTTGGGAGAGATACCCAGGATGGGGAGGGAGGAAACTTCTATTTTTTGATTTTATGTCTTTCTATGCCATCAGAATTTTCTTTATCGTATGCATATATTGCTTTTATTTTAAAAATAAAATAAAAAGATGCACATTGTGCACATAATTTAAGCATACATTATTAAAAAGGCACCAGGGGCTCATTGGATCTGGATTTGTTTGCTGATGTCAGTGAAGCATGGTGAAATTTAAACTTTAATAAAAGCCCATTTCTTTTTTTTATTTTTATTTTTTAGAGACAGGGTCTCATTTTGTCACCCAGGCTGGAGGGCAGTGGTGAGATCCTAGCTCACTGTAACTTCAAACTCCTGGGTTTAAGTGATCCTCCTGCCTCAACCTTCCAAGTAGTGAGGATTATGTCTATTTGCTTCAGCCAGGAACCCCCAGGTCCAAGTTAGGGTCTAATTAGGGCCACGAGGAAAGCCCATGGGCTGCTGGCCCCTCCCCTCCCCCAGGTCGCCCTCTGTCCCCCTCTGCAGTTGAGGGCAGGTACTCCCTGCCCCAGCAGTGCGGGTACAACCTCTCTCCCGCTCCTCCACCTCCATCTCTTTGGGCTGTCTCTTTGGTGCTCCCTGCCTGGGAGACCTATTTCTGGCTTGTAGGCAACATTATTTAAAGTAACAGTTCCGCCCACTGCCTTTCCTACCAGGGAAACCCACTTCACTCCACCCAAATTGCAGCTCTCATCTCCCTGCCTCCCAGGCGGGTGGAAGAGGCATTTGGCCAGCTTCTCGGTTTGCGAGTCCAGCGCACTGTAAGCATCTCCGATAATGACAGTAACAGCACTCATTATCCCCAACGCGCTCCCTCCTGGGCCACCAAGACACATTCAGCCCACAGCTCTGCCTGTCCCACTCACCTGTAGCTGCCAGCCCAGCAGGAAACTGGCTGAGTCCAGCTCCATCCAGGTCACCCCAGGGGTGGGGGGGTGGATGAACTGTCTCCTGGAGGAGCAGCAGGGCCAGAGCTGAAGGATCCACACCCGATCCACTCAAGAGGAAGTGCAGTGTTGGAGAAGGCACCAGGACTTCCACCCCAGGGAGACTTACACTTGACTTTCACTTCTGTTCTTTCTTAGATGTGTGGCCCCGGCAAGTTATGGGACCTTGCAAGCCTCAGTTACCCTGTCTGTAAAATGGGAACAATGATGGCCATCTTTGATGTGAGCATCCAGAGAGGCCGTGGATACAAATGCCTGCACAAATGCTTGCCAAGTGAGGGGGCAAATGTAAGAGTCATTGGCGGGGAGGCTCAGAGAGGAGGACTAAGAGGGTGAGGCAGGGGTCCTCCCCCTAGAGTGGGGATCCTCTAGGGGCTTCAGCCAAGCACTAGGGGAGCACGGAGTTCCCTGCCTGGCAGATTCCTCGGCTTCTGACCCCCCAACCTCCTATTCACCTCCATGTGCCTCCTCGAGGTGGAAGAGCAGGAACCTGGCTCCTCCAGGGATGAGGAACAGTGACGGTGGCTGGGTGACCTGCAACCTCACTCTATTCAACGAGGAAGAGCTGCTGGGTTGTGGCCTCTGGGAGCTAGCGCACACCTGGATTTACCCACTCCTAGGTCCTTTCGAAGGACCGCTCTTTATTTATTTATTATAGGAAATATATTCACAATTCAAAATTCAAAGAAAAGAAAAAGTACACAGCAAAACGTCTCTCCCACCCTTGTCCCCCAGCTGCCCTGTCATCCTGATCCCCAACACACACAGGGAGGAAATGACTGTCATTAGTTTCCTGAGTGTCTTTTCAGAACTTCTTTATGCAAATGCAAGCAAATACGCATTTAGAATCCCTCCCCATTATAAACAGGAGACATGGCCTCCTGTATGCACTGTTCTGCTCCTTGCTTTGTGCAAGTGACAATATGTCTCAAAAATCTTTCCATAGCTGTGCATGGAGCTTCCTCGGGCTTTCTGACAGCTGCAGAGTATTGAGGAATCTTCTGGGTGGAGGAAGATTTGCTTTCTCCCAGTTCAATGGTCAAAAGCAGCAGGCGGTGGAGAGAGCACCTCACTGGGGCTGGGGGCAGAAAGAGGGCAGTGAAGGAAGATATGCCAAGAATCCACACCCATTCTTGTCATCCCTATCACAGATTGTCCTGATTTTAATCTGGCAGGACCCTGCGGCTCAGTCCACTCTTCGAAGATGAAGAGATGAGCTCAGGGCGGAGGGAGCAAGACAACAGTGGGAGGAAGAGCCAGGACAGATAATTGGATTTTTAGGGTGTGTGTGAGTGCACATGTGCACACTTGTGCACATACATGGAGCACACTCATGCATACCCACCCACGGTGCAATGCACATTCATACATGCCGCGTTGTGCACACACATGCAAACTCATGCAATCCACCTCCCTGCAAACTCATACATGACTGTGCACATACATTTGTGCACACACATGTTTGGATGAGACCTCCTCTCCTCAAGTGAACTGTGCTCAGGTAGAGAAGGCAGGTGGGTCATCATGTCTACTGGGGGGTCAAGGGATCATGTGTGCCTGCTGCCTGCAGGTGTCACCCCAGATGTCTGAGGCCCACACAGGTTCCAGGGACAGCAGTGGGCCACTGAGCTTGGGAACCCAGATTTCCTTGCCTCTCCCCATGGACTTTTGGGCAGCAGGCAAGAGAGGCAGCAAGTGCTGAGCGTGTGCATGTCCGTGCGTGCACGTGCGTGTGTGCGTGTGTGCATGTGTGTGTGTCCTCAGACACCTGTGAGCACACACTGTGCCTGTTCCTGCAGCAGGAAGACTTAGGTGGTGCTCGAGGACCTGGCCACTGGACTGGTGGCCTGCTAGAAAAAGACTGACTGTATCTGTGGGTTTGCTTTTGCAAAGATTCTTCAGGAAATCAGGCAAAACTCTGTCCAGGGCGATCAAAAGGGAAAAGAACATGTACCAGGTAATAAATAATAACAATATACCATTATGCAATTAACAAAATATTATTATAATAAATGTCACTGTTCTAAGGACTTTATAATTTTTAATCACATTGCTGTAATTTTATTTTATTTTTTAAGTTTTATTTTTATTTATTTGTTTTTGAGACAGAGTCTCGCTCTGTCGCCCAGCCTGGAGTGCAATGGCGCAATCTCGTCTCACTGCAACCTCCGTCTCCTGGGTTCAAGCAATTCTCCTGCCTCAGCCTCCCAAGTAGCTGGGATTACAGGCACCCGCCACCATGCCCAGCTAATGTTTAGTATTTTTTAGTAGAGACGGGGTTTTGCCATGTTGGCCAGGCTCATCTTGAACTCCTGACCTCAGGTGATCCACCTCCCTTGGCCTCCCAAAGTGCTGGGATTACAGGCGTGAGCCACCGTACCTGACCTAAGTTTTATTTTCTTTATCATCACCCAGGTATTAAGCCTAGTACCCAATAGTTATTTTTTTCTGCTCCTCTCCCTCTAGGACTTTAACATATCCACTCATCTGATCCTCACAGTACTGCAGACGCACTGCTAACATAAACCTCGGTTCACAGATGAGAAAAACGGGGCCCAGAGAGAGAAAGTAACTTACCCCAGGCCACATAGCTAAGTAAGTAGAATGCTGGGACAGTCTAGCACATTGACAGCATGAACCTCAACGGGATATGTATCCGATGGCTTGGGGTCTCTCATTCCTGGGGTAAGAAGAGGGCAGTTTGGCTGTTTACCTCCTCCTGCTTCACATAGACAGAGGCAGAGTATTTCTGGGCAGGGCCTAAATTTTGATCTGGGCCATGTTTATCAAAAATTGTTGCTAAGTGCTGGCCAGTCTAGTACACTGGAGGCCCAGGAAGAAGGAGCTGAATGGCTTGGGCAGCCCCTTTAGTGGGTCTTTTGACTGTGGAAGGAGAGGCTCAGGCACGGAAAGGGTTGAGGCAAACAGAGCTCAACTGTTCAGTATGATCAAGTGGCTGTAATGTTGAATTTCCCTTCTGGTAGCAGCCCTAAGGATCTGCTGGGGGTGAGGGAAAATGAGAGACAGAGACAGAGAGAGAGAGAGAGAGAGAGAGTCAGAGAGACAGACAGGGAGATCTAGGGAGAGAGACAGGGAGGCTGAGACGGAGAGAGACACACACAGAGAAACAGAGTCAGAGAAAGAGACAAAGAGAGACAGAGGACAGAGACAGAGAGGTAAAGCCCTCTCCCCATGTAGGACACAGCCAGGGGCTGGGTAGTGGGAGAGGCTGGCCGGGGAGGGTAATGTCAGCTGCACCCCGTGGTGAGGACTGGCAGGGCACCTCAGGAACAGCGATGTCTGTTTTTCTATTTTAAGCAGTTTCCGTCATGTGCTGTAATTCCCCTCCCACATCTTCAGTGAGAGTCGGTGACAGGCACAGCCTGTTCTGTGGATGGTGCTTGGGGAAGGATGCTGTGCTCCTGGCTGGGGGGCAGGGGGCCACCATTTGAAGGGGGGTCAGCAGCCTCAGGAGGGGAAGGGTTAGGGGAAGATCCAGAATTGGTTCTGGAGTAAGCACTGGGGAGGGGACAGGCAAGCCCAGGTGAGCTGAGCACGGGGTTCCAGAATCCTTGGAAGGTGGGGGAGGGCCCTGACTTGTCCCCTCCCAGAGGACAGACACTGGGATAGGGAAGGATTCTGTGTCCCTCGGAGGAGGGGAGACTCGGGCAGTGTGTTCCCCTGCCTTCTAGGGAAGCACAGGGTGGAGGGGGGTACCCGCAGTGGACAGAACAGGGAGGAACCCCTGACTCTGACATGATAGTTAATTTTAGGTGTCAACTTGACTGGGCCGAGGGATGCCTGCCCAGACAGCTGGTAAAGGATGGTCTGGCTGTGTCTGCGAGGGTGTTTCTAGAAGAGATCAGTATTTGGATCAGCAGATGGAGTAAAGAAGAGAGAGACAGGGAGACAGAGACAGAGAAACAGAGACAGAGAAAGAGAGAGACAAAAAGACAGGGGACAGAGACAGAGTGGTGAAAGCCCTCTCCCCTCGCAGGACATAGCCAGAGCCCTCACCAACGCGGGAGGGAACCATCCAATCCACTGACGGCTCGGACGGCACAAAAAGGCGGAGGAAGGAGGAATGTGCTGTCTTGGGAGGAGACGCCCGTCTTCTCCTGCCGTTGGACACCAGGGCTCCTGGTTCCCGGCCTGCGGACTCGAGGACTTAACACCCATGGGCTCTCGGTTTCCAGGCCTTTGGGCCCAGACTGAATTACAGCACTGGCTTTCTTGGGTCTCCAGCTTGCAGGCGGCAGTTGGTGTTCCTGGCTGGCCTCCATAACCGCATGGGCCAAGTCCCATAACGAACCTCATGCATCTGTCTCTCTCCCATTGGTTCTGCTTCTCTGCAGAACCCCACTAATACACCGACTGTAGAATATGGGAGATAGGCCGTGTGTGGTGGCTCACGCCTGTAATCCCAGCACTTTGGGAGGCTGAGGCAGGAGGATCACCTGAAGTCAGGAGTTCAAGACCAGCCTGGCCAGTAGAGGTGAAACCCCACCTCTACTACAAATACAAAAATTAGTGGGGCATGGTGGCATGTGCCTGTAATCCTAGCTACTCAAGAGGCTGAGGCAGGAGAATCTCTTGAACCAGGGAGTCGGAGGTTGCAGTGAGCCAAGATCACATCACTGTGCTCTGGTCTGCATGACAAGACTCCATCTCAAAAAAAAAAAAAAAAAAGAAGAAGAAGAAGAAGGTCTATCTCCTATTGGTTCTGGTTCCTCGTAGGGCTGAGCAGGGCTGGATACAGATGTGCCTTAAAGCGGCTGCTCAGCTGAGGCACAACCTGGGGCTTGCACAAGCACCTGCTGCCGGGTGGTTTGCTTCGTAAGGGGAGGAGATGTCTCAGGGCCTGCCTGCCACCACCGAGCCTCCCCCGCTTTGCCAGAAGAGCCCATGAGGCTCTGATTGATCCCCCGGCCCTGCGGTCAATGAGAGGATGGCGGTGTTATCGAGCTGGGGGCCGCTATCACGGTGACAGCTCTGGCTTGCGATGGCTGGGGGAAGGCGTCTGTCGGCCCTGGGACCTTCTGGGCCAATTAAGTGCTCTCAATGAACAAGGATAAGGACTTCATTAAACTGTGATCCATCAGTCCAGTGGTCCCCACAGAGGTCTGGCTGGATGAGAAAGCAAAGGAGAGAGCTGAGGGAGCCATGGAGGTGAGATGAGGGCAGGACAGGGCTGGGAGCCCAAGACGGCTACTCCTCCTGGGTAAGCGGGACTCCCACTGCTTGAGAAAATAAGCAGGGATCCCTCCCTAAATAACAACCACAGTAGCAGCATTGGGCTGTGAGCCAAACACTTGACACACGCTATCTGGTTCATTCCCAGGTCAACTACAGGGGAAGGGACTCCTCTTCCCATTTTACAGCCAGGGGACCTGGGCTCAGAGAGGTTGAGCATGTGGCCTGAAGTCACCCAGCTAGAAGGCACCAAAGTGAGATTCCCTTTCAGGCCCATGTGACCCCATCCATGTTCCTGCCCTATACCCAACCCCCCTGACCTGTCCTGGGGCCCTCGGGACTGCTCTGGAGTAGGTCTTCTCTGCTTGTTTTTGCTTCACATGCCAGAAAGAAATTCCTCTAGGGGGGCTGCCCAGACCTTGCCTTGATGCAGGAGCTGTGTCTGAGCCCAGCTCGGAGAGAGCCACTGCATAGATGGGAGGAGAGTAGGGCGACCCGCGGACATCTCTGCACCATGAACAGCGACACAAGACAGAACTTTTTTTTTTTTTTTTTTTTTTTAAGGTGAAGTCTCATCCTGTTGCTTAGGCTAAAGTGCAGTGGCATGACCTCGGCTCACTGCAGCCTCCCTGGTTCAAGCAATTCTCCTGCCTCAGCCTCCCAAGTAGCTGGGACTACAGACATGTGCACCACCACACCTGGCTAATCTTTGTGTGTATATATATATATATATATATAAAAAATTATTATTTTTAGTAGAGTTGGGGTTTCACCATGTTGGTCAGGCTGCTCTCAAACTCCTGGCCTCAAGTGATCCACCTGCCTCGGCCTCCCAAAGTGCTGGGATTACAGGCATGAGCCACCGCGCCCAGCCAGACAGAACGTTTTATTACTAGGAGCAGAAAGGAATGAAAAACCACAGAAGACAAGCCCTGTCCAGGGTATAAGGAGTTAAAACTCAGGTTTCAGTTTAAATGGCTGGGAAAAAAGAAATGCTGAGATTTGGGGGAGGCAGTGTGGTTATTTTGTTTTATTTTTTAAAAAACAAGAAAACAGAAAAGCAAAATGAGAGAAGCATCTCCTCTCACCTCGATTACAATTGTGCTTTAGAATTTCCTCACTGCTCCCTGCTCCTCTGGCTTGGAGAGGAAAGCCTCGCCATCCAGCTCCCACTCCCGGGGTTGGGGAGGACTCCTTTGTCCCGGGCTCCTGGCACCCAGCTGAAATTCTTTATGATTCTTTTCATGCCAAGGTGGATCAGAAAGAAACCAAATTAAAACAAGCTGATAAAGAGGCTGCATGGAAACCAGGTTTCAGGGAACCAAGGGGCTGGGTCTCTGTGGCCTAATCATGGTGGGCAGCCAGAGCAGCCCCATGGATCCACTTTTCCAGGCTCACTCCAGCCTCCCAGGTGTGCAGGGGAGACTCAAGTACTTCTCAGACTGGGAGAAGCGGCCTCCTAATAAGACCTGCTGAATGCACAGTGGTGCTAGCTGAGGAGCCTCTTCCCTCACAGCGAGTGGGTTCCCTGATGCGAGAGGCCCTACTTGTTTGGGGAAAGCAGGGCACTGGGGCATCCAGGGGCATATTTGTTTCTCAGGGCTGCTGTAACAAAGCACCACGGCCTGGGTGCCTTAAAACAACAGAAATTTCTTCTTCCACAGCCCTGGCTGCCAGGAGTCTGAGTCAAGCTCAGCAGCACCATGCCCTGCATGAAGGCTCCCAGGGAGAATCCTTCCTGCCTCCTTCAGCCCTGGGGGCCCCAGGTGTTCCTTGGCTTGCAGCCACATCACTCCAATCTCTGCCTCTGCCTTCACTTGGTGTTCTCTTCTCTGGGTTTCTATCCTCCCCCACTTTTCTTTCTTAATAGAGATGAGATCTCACTATGTTGTCCAGGCTGGTCTTGAACTCCTGGGCTGAAATGATCCACTTTCTTTGGCCTCCCAAAGTGCCGAGATTATAGCCATGAGCCACTGTGCCTGGCCTCTCCTGTCTTCATAAAAGGACCCCATCATATTGGATTTAGGGACTGCCTTAGTCTGGTATGACCTCAGCTGAACTAATTATCTCAGCAATGACCTTATTTCCAAATAAGGTCACACTCTGAGGCACTAGGGGTTAGGACATCAACATATAGAGGATGATATATGTTGGAGGATCATCAACATATAGAGGATGATATTTAGAGGAGACACAATTCAACCCATAACAGCTGAGGCTTGAGCCGTGGGGTGACTTAGAGATGGGTGGGACTTGGGAGGGTGTGCATGTGTGGAGAGGTGGGGGCTGGGCCTCTCCACCTCCTTCCTGAGGGCAGGAAGGCTCAGGTAAGTGCAGGTGCTGATGGAGGCTGAGGGGGCGAGGGAAGGAAAGGAGGAGGTGCTGTCCAGTGCCAATCCTGAGGGGAAGGCAAGGATGGTTGAAGAGTGCCAGGCATGATAAGTAGATGTCAGAGACAGAGATTCCTCAGACATCAACTGTGGTGCTGGCCAGAGAAAGAGCCTGGCTGGGGTAACGGGGAGGCTGGACTTCATGGCTGGGCCAGTCCCCACCAGGCCTTGTGGGCTGGGCTGAAGAATTTGGGCCTTTTCCTGAGGATAGTAGAAATATGTTGAGGGTATTAACTAGGGCTATAAAACAGAGCTTAGCAAACTATAGTCACGGGTCAAATCTACAGCCACAGCCTCTACAATAGGTGTACCAGGAAGAAAGAGTTCACACATTTTTAGCAAAATATAACAATATCAAGAGTAATGTTTCATGTCAGATGAAAATTATATGATATTCAAATTTCTGTATCCTTAAATAGTTTTACTGGGACATAGCCATGCACATTTGTGGACACAGCGTCTGCAGCTGCTCTCCTGCTGCACAGGCAGAGTTGAAGGTTGCCATACACTGTGTGGCCTGTGAACCCTCAAACATCCACTGTCTGTCCTGGACCAGAAAATGCTTGCCAACCCCTGGTGCAAAATAGGCAGGTTTACATGTGTACAAAGGTCACTCTGACTGCAGACCGGAGAGGGAACTGGAGTTGGTCAAGGCCAAAGGGTTAGAGGCCAATTTGGTCTTTGCCATAGACTGGAGAGAGGTGATGGGGCTGACTGTGTACAATGGTGCTGGGGGGCCAGGGGACAGTGGAAAGATGTCACTGGTGCTAGCATGAGGGGGCACCTGATGGTCTGGGGTGGGTGGCAGTTTCAGTGGGCACAGCCGGCGAGGAGAGGAGGGGTCTGGACAGGTGAAGAATGCAAAGTTGTGTGCTAAAAAGAGGAGAGTGGCTCCTGGCAAGAGAGGGAATGTGGGGCAGAGGGAGGTCTATAGGAGGGGCTTTGGTTTTTAAAGATGTGAGACTTGAGCAGGTTTAAACATTGGCGGTGGGAGCAGTTAGGAGAAGTAGAGGCCGAGAGCAGTGACTCACATCTGTAATCCCATCACTTTCGAAAGCCAAGGCAGGGGGATGGCTTGAGGCCAGGAGTTTGAGACCAACCTGGGCAACATAGCAAGAATCTATCTCTACCAAAAAATAAAACAATTAGCCAGGCATGGAGGCATGTGCTTGTAGTCCCAGCTACTTGGGAGGCTGAGGAAGGTGGATTGCTTGAGACCAGGAGTTGGAGGCTGCAGTAAGCTATGATTGCACCACTGCACTACAGCCTGAGTGACAGAGTGACACTCTGCTTCTAAAAAAAAAAAAAGAAAAAAGAAAGAGGCAGAAAGAGAGGACAAGTGATGGAGCCAGCAGCCAGTTCCTGAGGGCCTGGGGTCCTGTACCCAGTGGAGTGCAGTCCCTGGCAGAAGGAGAGGCCTGGTAGGGCAGAGTTAACTGAAGCAGGGTGGCAGGAAGTGGGAGAAATGAATTCTTTACAATGCTCCTATTTCCTCGTGGAAGGGGGCAGTGAAGGGAGGGGCGTGGGCTGGTGGTTCAAAACAGCATCTGTGGAGGATGAGTAAGCTGACTGGGGAAACTGCGGGAAGGCACAGGTGAGGGAGTGGCTTGAATTTGTTTTCTTTTTGTTGCTTTTTTTTGAGATGGACTCTCACTCTCTCGCCCAGGCTGGAGTGCAATGGCGCGATCTCGGCTCACTGCAACCTCTGCCTCCCAGATTTAAGTGATTCTCGTGCTTCCGCCTCCCGAGTAGCTGGGACTATAGGCACACACCACCATGCCCAGCTAATTTTTGTATTTTTAGTAGAGATGGGGTTTGACCATGTTGGCCAGGCTGGTCTTGAACTCCTGACCTCAGGTGATCCACTCGCCTCGGCCTCCCAAAGTGCTGGGATTACAGGTGTGAACCACTGCGCCTGGCCACTACCTTGACTTTGTACAGGTGCTATCTACACAGGTGGCTGGCTTTCTTCAGCAGGGCTCAGTAGACTTATGGAAGGGGCAAGGTGGGTTGAAAGCTAGGCTGACCCAAGGCTGGGGCTCTTCCAGGAAGCTGTGACAGATGGACCCCAATGCCAGGGGGCTGAAGACACTGGCAAGAGGGAGGCTGAGAGGGTGATGACCAGGTCCACCGGCTGGGGAAGCAGGTTCAGCCAGCAGGGAACTGACGGATGGGGCGGGAGGGCCAGGGCAAGAGGTGGAAGGCGTTCCACAGCCCTGCTGCTCACAGTGAGGTGTGGGGACTGGCCACAGGAGCATCACCTGGGAGTGGGTCAGAAATGCAGAATCTTGGGCCCCACCCCAGACCTGCTGATCAGAATCTGCATGTATGGTGTTCCCAGGGTGAGTCCTTGCACACAAAACTTTACGATGCTCTGTGATGAGATGGTGCCACAGGTGTGAGGGAGACTGGGAAGTCAGAATCAAGGCTTCAAATGGGAAACGGGTCTAGGTGATGACGGAGGTCAGGGTGCTGCCTCATTGGTCCTCAGTTTCCCAGTCTGTGAGATGACTTTGATCACAATCTGATGAAAAGGCTGATCATAGCCCCAAAGAGTCACAGTCTTTAACAACCTTGGCTGTGGCTTCAGACAACCCTTTACTCTGGTCCCAGCTCTGTCACTCACTGAGCACGTGACCTCAGACAAGGGACGGAACCTCGTTATACCTTGGACACTCCATCTGTATAACGGGCAAAGTAAGGACGGCTGTCTTTTTTTTTTTTTTGTGGCGGAGCCTTGCTCTGTCACCCAGGCTGGAGTGCAGTGGCACGATCTTGGCTCACTGCAAGCTCCACCTCCTGGGTTCACGCCATTCTCCTGCCTCAGCCTCCCGAGTAGCTGGGACTACAGGCGCCTGCCACCACGCCCGGCTAATTTTTTGTATTTTTTAGTAGAGATGGGGTTTCACCGTGTTAGCCAGGATGGTCTCAATCTCCTGACCTCGTGATCCGCCCGCCCCAGCCTCCTAAAGTGCTGGGATTATAGGTGTGAGCCACCATGCTCACTGGGATTTTTTAGTAGAGATGGGTTTTCACCATGTTAGCCAGGATGGTCTCGATCTCCTGACCTCGTGATCCGCCTGCCCCAGCCTCCTAAAGTGCTGGGATTATAGGTGTGAGCCACCATCCGGCCAAGATGGCTGTCTTATAGAAAATACAAGTTCAGGCAGCTTGCTGTAAGGCTTGTTTTCAAACACACATTTGTTCCACTGCGATTGATGTATTAGAGAACGATATGAGCATCTGTGGATTTTGCATTTGCTATGCACAATTTTGTCTGCAAGAAGCAGGAGTCAATACAGAAAATTGCACCCAGCTGAGGTGGGATGCACAGTTGTGCACAAAATGCACATGGCTCTGGGGTCCTCAGCTTACTGCAGATGTTACACACCCACACCTGGTGTTACAATTTTTTTTTTTTTTCAATTTCTGACAACCTTCCTTCTACCACTTAACAGTAACTTATAAGCTGTACCCCTTCTGACACCCACTTCCGCAAGCAAACTGGGAGCCTTTTCCAAGGCAAAGTGCCATAAGTATTATAGTAGTTATGCATTCCTTAACCACTTAATATGTGTAAAATTGTGCAATCATCTTCATTAAGTTCCTTTCTTTTTTAATGTGTTGCTAATGAAGTTTTTGCGTGTTGCTGCCCCCACTCCATTTCCCCCATAAGCCCTTTGGTTTTTATCGCACAGTTTGGCATAGCATGCTGATTTCTACAAACGTACCCATCGCACGGTAGCAGAACTGACTGTAAAGTGCTTAGCACAGCGCTTGACGTTTGGTAAGCAATCATGAAATGTGTCCTCACGTAGTTTCCCATTGTTATGAATCATTCAACCCATATTGGAGTGCCTACAACGTGCCAGACACTGTGTTAGGCTCTGGGAATTAGCAGTAATAATGACAACAACAAGTGTAATAGCAATACCCTTGTCTCCATGTACTGTGGTATGAGTAGCTGCTTGTGTTTAGATGAAAATATTACTGCTGCTGTCACACTTTGCTTAGAAATGCACTGTTTCCCAGCTCTACTTCGGGTCCATTCATTTCCTGTTGCTACCCACCAAGACAATAGTGGTCACTTCCCTGGAGGCCAGAGGGAAGGAGTTAAACATCAGGCCTTTCAGCATCTCCAAATCCCAGGGACCTTAAGGGAATGAAGACTTGGTCATCTTTGGGGAGGAATGATTTTGTCAAGCTAATTCATACTAAGATTGGAGGGGTGTCTGGTAAGTGGATTGGAAGCATTAACTGGGAGGTAGATACCAGGCAGGGATTGGTGAGTTGTGATGGCATGAACCCTGCCAAGCACCGCCCAGATGGCCGGAGCTTCCTGTCTCACTGAGTCCTGCTCTCTGGGCTTCACCAAGCTCTGGGTTTCCTGAGACCAGATGTTCCGGGATTACTGGATGTTGATAAGGCTGGAGGATGAGCCACAGTCTCCAGGTTGTTCCCAATAACGTGCTTGGTAGGTCAAGGGATGCTGGAAAGAGGCCACCCTGGCCTCCCTGCAGTGCCTGCTGTTGGCAGCCCTGCCTGAGGGCCAGCACTGACCCTCTGTATCTGCGGCAAGGCTTCAGGTGTGGCTGAGGCTCTCCACTCTGGGATCTATATCTATACTTATGCCCATCGCTATATCATCAATGTCTATTTCAATCTAGGTAGAGTAGCTAACTTTAATTTGGCCAACAAAAAAGTGAAACAACAAAAGCAAAAAAAAATCTGTCATGCAGATTTCATTTTCTTTGTTAAAAAGGCCATTTTTAACATCAAAAGAGGACAAAGGGCACAGAATTTTATGCAAAGAGTGGATTTAGCATCATGAGAACCTGCCACGTGGCTCTGGTTTTGACTAGTTCACAGCAGACTTCTTATAACACCACCCGGGGCCTTCCTCCACTACTGAGCACCAGAGCTTGAGATCTGTGTCCTCTCTCAGAGCTGCCCTGCTCTCTGGGGTTGCATTCTGACTTTTTCGGTGGCCTGTCTTGACTTCCCTAGCAAGGCTGCAAGCTCCTCCTGTTCTTGGAGTGCCCCTGGTACCTGACACTTTGTCTAACTCACAGTGGGTGATCAAGAAGCTGGGGCAGGCCCACTGCTTGCAGGGCTGGAGGGCACCCCGCTAAAGCACAGCACAAAGTCGTCCCAAGTCAAACCACTCGGCTTTGCTCTGCCCAAGTAGCTCTGCTCTAAGGAATGGTAGACACAGGTGGAGAAGGAGGGTTTTTGATTGGGTATTTCACTTGCTGTGTGACCTTAGGCAAGCTGCCTAATCTCTCTGTGCCTCCATTTACTTATCTATAAAATAGGGGCAGTAACAATGGGTACTAATATGGGCCAGGCAGTGTTTTTTTGTTTTGTTTTGTTTTGTTGTTGTTGTTTTGAGATAGGTTTTTTTTTTTTGTCACCCAGGTTGGAGTGCAGTGGGGTAATCTCAGCTCACTGCAGCCTCAACCTCCTGGGTTCAAGCGATCCCCCCAAGTAGCTAGGACTACAGGCATGCACCACAACACTTGGCTAATTTTTATATTATTATTATTATTTTTAAGAGACAGGGTCTTGCCATGTTGCCCATGCTGGTCTCGAACCCCTGAGCTCAAGTGATCCACCCCCCTTGCCCTCCTAAAATGCTAGGATTACAGGCGTGAACCACCACACCTGGCCCCAGGCAATGTTCTAAGCATTTCACATGTGATAATGCATTTACTCCTTATTAACCACCCTATGAGGTCAGAAATAATAATACCCACATGTGGCAGATAAAAAAGATCGGGAAACCAAGGAACAAAGATGTTAACGAACTTGCCCAAGTTTGCACAGCCAGTAGTTGACAGAGCCCCAGTGGGCTTCTAGATTTTGTGCTGTTAACCACCCTACTATAGCCCCTACCTGAAGAACCAGTGTGAGGATTCAATGAGTTAATACATGTAGTGTGCTTAGGACATGGGCTAGCGTAAGGCATAGTCAGCAATCTTTAAGAGTTAGCTATTGCCATTATTATTAATGTTATTATTACTCCTTTATCTGTCCTTGCTCTCAGCATCCTCTAACAGCACCCTGACACGGCTCAACATATCCTTATCTAGGACAAGCCCTGGCCCAGCAAAGCAGCCTGGGGAGCTTCAGACCCAGGTGTCAGAAGCTGTGACCCTGGCTGCTCGGAGCCTTATGCCCCATAGCCAACTCCTCTCTCTGCCTTTCTGTTTTTTGGCTTTTTTTTTTTTTTTTTTTTGAGACAGGGCCTTGCTCTGCCACCCAGGCTGGAGTACAGTGGCACGATCATGGCTCACTGCAGCCTTGACCGCCTGGGCTCAAGCGATCCTCCCACCTCAACCTCCCAAGGAACTGGGACTACAGGCGCGCACCAATATGCCCAGCTAACATTTTCATTTTTAGTAGAGGCGAGGTCTCACTATGTTGCACAGGTCTCTGTGCTTGCAAGCGTGAGCCACTGCGCCTGGCCCCTCTCTCTGCCTTTCTCAACATCTGCTCAGATCATAGGCAGCAGGTCCCAGACTCAATCCCACCAGCTCTGAGCTTTCTGCTCTTTGTCCTCCATGACTCAGTTCCAATCCTTGCCCATTCTCTCTGGGTTTTCCAAAGTCACCCTTGTGGGTGCTTTCAGAGACACCAAGTGGGAGAATTGGACCAGAACCATGCTAATGAAGCCCTGGGGACCCGCCTGCGAGCTGCCATCTAGAAAAGGTGATCGGTGTGGGCTTTGGGGTAATGGCCAGATCTGAGAGGAGGCCAGGAGGGGACTGAGGAGCATGGCTCTGATATTTTACAGCGACCCCCATCAGGATGTGGAGTCCATTTCCCCACTCCCGAAATCTGGGCCGGCTTCATGACTTGCTTTCATTGACAGAATGTGGTCCTTGTAGCTTCTACATTCACCCTCTAAGATCACGGCCCCAACACCGTGGTGGCCCACCATGCCACCAAGGAGGAGAAACCACGTGGAGAAAGAGATCCCGCACCCAGCTGTCCCCACCAAGCCCAGCCCAAGCCAACTGCCAGATGGGCACAACTTCATGGCGAGCCCAGGAGAGACCGGGGGGAATAATTATCTCGGTTGTTTAAGCCACCAAGTGCTGAGTTGGTTTCCTAAGCAGCAGTAGGTAGCTGACCAGAGTAGCTATCTGTGGCCCGGCCGGCACGCTCCTGCGGGCAGGACCTCACTCTGCACTCCCGCGGCCCGTGGTGTTTGAGTGCCGCGGTGGCTGGAGCCTGTGGATGTGCTGTGGGCTGGCCTCCAGGGACCTATCTCCCTTGGGGAGACTGTCTCTCTTAGTCACTAGCCTTCATTCTGCAGAAAGAACGGCCTCTTCCTTCTCCAGCTGTCTGTGAGCCCACCAGTGCCTGGAACCCCCTACCTATGCTTTCTGTTTATCTTGAGTTGCAGAACACACCAGCATCTCTCAGCCCCCAGGGGCTGCCAGTTAGAGCCGAAACCCCTATTTTCAACCCCCTCCCAGGAGGAGTCTCTGCCACCGCAGGGGACTTGGGCGACCCTGGGAGAAGACTGGAGTGGTAAGTCAGAAACCCCAGCTCCCCTGCCAAATGGCCCACTGCAGATATTCCTCTTCAGGGGAACAAAGACACAGGGGAGAGGTACCTGCATCCTCCCACACTGAGGAATCCTATGAATGGGATCGGGGGGGAGGGGGAGTCGGGCGCCACGGCAGCCCCCAGGAAGCAGGGGTCATTACCAACTCCCCAGGCGTCTGTCTAGGCCATTTGCCTGCCTGAGCGCATAACTGAGTCAAGATCTAATTAGTTTCTGTGTCCTGGCTGAGAGCCAAGGCCGGGCGCAGGAGGACCTGGGAGGGGGTGGAAAGCGGGAGATTCTCAGGGTAAGCGGGGTCTCCAGCCCAGCTGTGTGGGGAAAAAGAATGAACTCTCATTTCCATGCACTGAACCATCCCAGATAAAAAACATATGTGCCTCCAATGGAGACCACCCTCCCCTCCCCAAGGACTGTGGGCCACACATGGCCTGCGCCCATGTCTGTGCACCCGTTACCAGGGATTCAGGCCAAATTCAAATATGTCAATCACAGGTGATGAATGATCAAACCCTTCCTAATTTGCATGTTAAATTTCCTTGTGGTGGAAATAAATAGTCTCAGTTCGTCAGAGAAGAGCTTTCCTCGGGAGCCTTTCATTAGCGGCGGCGGCGAGCGCTTCATTTGCATGTTCTGTGCGGCACATTGGCGAGTCTGGGCGGATGTGGCCAGCGGGGCCCCAGGGCTGCCAGGATGGGCCATGGAAAATGCATCCGTTGCTGGGAAGTAGGAGGAGATGACAGGAAGAAGTGAGGGTGTGGCTGTGTGTGCGCACCTGTGCATTCCAGACTGTTCCGTGCAGAGGAGCTGGTGGCAGGTCCACATCCCTAGCTCACCCCTAATTTGCAGTGTGACCCTGGACTTGTCACTTTACCTCTCTGGGCCTCAGTTTCTGTATCTATAAAATGGGAAGCATTAAGTGTTTTGTATTAAGTAAAAGCAAAGCAATAGGTGTTTTGGATCCTCACAGCCCTCCTTGTGAGAATTAAATGCATTAACACTAATGAAGGCATGCTGTGCACGGCTGTGTGTGGGGTCATACTCTCTGGACCATGGATGGACGTCCAGAGCTGTGCATGGGCACACAGGGTGCCTTTGAGAGACAGCAGCACCTCCCTGCCTGCCCCAGCTTTAGAGAGCTCCACAGTTTCATGGAAATGTCCTCCCCGTCCTACCTACAGCTCTCTGTGGGCTGTGACGCCCTTGTGTGATCCTGCAATCAAACAAGGACGTCGAGGGAACGCTGCAAACATCCCATCAGAAGAGAGAGGTGAGGACAGAACCTATGACCTGGGGATGCCAGGCCTGGTAAAGTTCCCATCCCTGACATGGCGAGTCCCTGGCCTGTTCCCAGGTGCCCAGCCTGACCAGGGAAATGACGTTGAGTGAAATTGATGTTGGCACCTTTGCCTCTGATCACGCCAGGATGCTGAGAACCTAGGGAGCCCAGTGAGACCCAAGCAGCACTGCACAGAGACTCAGGGGGCCTAGGTCTGAATTTTAATTCTGATGTGAACTCATGCCCTGTCCCTCAAGGAGTCATTTCCACTCAGGGCCACCATGTCCCCCCCTGTAAAACAGGGCTTGGCCTGGATGCTAGCTGAGGTGTTCTGTGGCTGCATGACTCTCTCATAGCTCCTAGTTTCCCCTGCCTGCCCCCTGCACCGGTGCCCTCAGCCCAGATCCAGTGAGGCCACATCCATCATCCATCTCTAGCTTCCTCGGGAGTGGGGGACCCATTTTCTCCTCAAGCCAGGACCCATTACGGAGAGTGTGAGCAAACAGGTTGCTATGGAAACCAAGCCAGCCACAATTTGAGAGACTTTTGCATCTTTTTTCCGCCTTTCCCCTTACACTTTGAACTTATTAGTCTTAATTGACATAATTATTGCGAGGTTGCCAACCTGAGGCACGAGGAGCCAGCTGTGCCTCTCGCTGCTCAGCACCAGCCCTGACCCTTGGGGATGCTCCCTGCTGCCTCTCTCCCTCCCATCTGCCACCACCCTGGCTTTCCCTGCTACTGACTAGCAAATCCTGAGGCTGCACTCGGGCCCCTCATGTCAGGAAGAACCTGTCCTAAAGCATGAGGGGGCCTCCCAGGCCAGGGTTGGGGGGCGTGCTGCATACAGGACCACGTGCCTCTGTGGGAAGCGGGTCGTAAGGAGCGCCACCCCGTATCCTCTTGCACCAGTAGCCTCAACCTCTTGGCTAATGGTTTTAGCAGGACTGATCAGAGAAGGCGGGAGTAAATCATTCTCTCTGAGACTCTGACTTCTCTGCGCAGTGGAGGTGTTATATCTGCCCCAGGCTGAGGATCCAACAGAGCATCAAGGAAGGTGGCCCGTGCAACAGGAAGTGCCTTCTACTTGAATTGTTATGAGAAAGGGGGCTGGAGGGACCCCCAAGAGGGAGCGAGGGGTGGCCAGCCAGCTCTTCACCCCTTCCTTCCATGCCAGGCCCCTGACCCCCTGTGCCAGGGCACCTACGCACAGAAGGGCAGCTTGGCTCCAGCTGCGAGAGTCCGCGGGATGCCAGCACCTCACTGTAGGCCATGGTTCTCAATGGGGGTGCTGTTGCCCCAGGACACAGGTGGCAGCATCTGGAGACATTTTTGGTTGTCACATCCAGAAGGTGTCTATTGGGATCCAGGGGTTATAGGCCAGGGCTGCCTCTTAACACCTTGCATCACACATGTCAGACTCCCACCCTCCAACAAAGAAGTTTCCATCCTCCAATATCAGCAGTGCAGAGGCTGAGAAGCCCTGCTCTAGCTGTTTCTAGCTGGTGCCTTCCTCCCAGGCAGCATAAGGCTGTGGCCTGAGGGTCCTCAAACAGTGATACCCCTGCCTCGCCCTCTGCCCCGCTGTTGGATATTGGAGGCCTGCCCCGTGTGTGTGTGTGTGTGTGTGTGTGTGTGTGTGTGTGTATGTGCACGCGCGTGCTATGTGTGCAGATGGGGTCCCTTCAGCCTCCCCACCTTCCCCGATCCTCAGGAGTGGGAGGAGCTGGCCTCAGGTCGGGAGAAGGACAGCCTGCTCCTCCTCCCAGCCCACCTCTCCCATTCCTCCCTGAGGATTTCACCATTTCCAAACTCGTTAACTTTTAATTACTACCTTCCCTCTGCCTGAGTACACTGGCTCCATGCCACGTACATCTCTATTAAAATCCAATTTATGCCCATCATAACTAATTCCTGTACTTCAGTTTTCTCACCATCAGCCTTCAATTTTCAGACAAGATGTCCAAGCTCATGGCCAAATTGGAGAAAATCTCCAAAGGGCTGGAACAGGCAGATAGGATCTGGCTTCACTGAGTCAAAGGAACCTGGACTTCCCAGGAGGGTGGGAAGGAACCGTGGCTAGGAAGAGTGAGGTGGGAGGAGCCTGCCCTGCTGGGTGGGAGTCAGCGTCATGCCCTTGGGGGCTCTCAGACCATCCTTTCCATTGATAGAGCCATCTGTGACCAGACACTCTTCTGCACGCTTCATCTTGCATGACATTCCCGGCCACCCTGGGAGGTAGCTACTGGTCTTATTCCCATTTTCCAGACTAGGCAACCGAGGCAGGGATTAAGCAGTTTGCTCAAAGGCACACAGCGAGTCAGGGGCAGGACTGGACATCACAAGGGGGGATGCTGGGGCTGGATCGGGGAAGATAAACAAGGGTTTGCCAGGTAGCAGAGGCGTGAGAGGACGGTAGAGGTGGAGGACAGAGGTGGGCATGGGCACGAGGGCATGAAAGAGCAGAGACCATGGGTGCACGATGCGTTCTGCCCACTAGCGAAGGGAGTTAGTGAGAGAGGAGGCTGGAGAGATGGACAGGACCCGGTGATACAGGGTCTTGTACTCCCTCAACCAAAATCCTTTCGAGACTGTCCACTGCCTGCTGGATGTATCCGAGAAGATTCTTCCTGGCATCCCAGGTCCTACCTCTGCCATCTTGGGTCAGCCGTGTCTCCCACTTCCTGGGGCAACTGGCTCAACCTGTCATGCCCCTTCCAGTCTCCAATTCTTGATTCCTACCTGCCTGTGAGGATTCCCCTCCACTCCCTGCCCCGACTTGCTCATCCCTCTCTCACTCCTCAACTTGCCCCATCCTCCCCCTCCTGAAGGTCACCAGACTTCTATGTCCCTAAATTGAGCTGATGATTTATTTATTTGTTTGTATTTATGTTTTGAGCTGGGGTCTCGCTTTGTCACCTAGGCTGGAATGTAGTGGTGCGATCTTGGCTCACTGCAACCTCTGCCTCCCAGGTTCAAGTAATTCTCCTGCCCCAGCCTCCCAAGTAGCTGGCCTTACAAGCACGAGCTACCACACCTGGCTAACTTTTGTATTTTTAGTAGAGACGGGGGTTTCACCATGTTGGCCAGGCTGGTCTCAAGCTCCTGACATCAGGTGATCCACCCACCTTGGCCTCCCAAAGTGCTGGGATTATAGGCGTGAGCCACCGCGCCCAGCCTGAGCTCATGATTTTAGAATCCAGCAGCGGTTGACACAGTTGGTCGTTCCTAAACCAAGAATACAACCTCTTTCCTCCCAAGACGCCGCAATCTCCAGGCTTCCCCTCTCCCACCCAGCCTCTAGGTTTTGTTCTGCCAGGCTGGTTTCCAACTCCCTCATATATGGCCTGCTGGGACCACAGAGCCCTTTCCTCCGATGCTATGTTCATTCTCTCATCCTGCCATGTCAACACCAGTGAGTCCTAAATTAGTATCTTCAGACTTTTCTTCTAGTTGCCTGTTGGACATCCCTATCCAGCATCCAAAACTCAGTACAGTGTCTTCCCAGAAAGCTCCTTCTCCGCCTGGGATTCCTTCATCAACCACCTCAGTGCCCATCTTCCTCCCTCTCCTGCATGGCCAGCAGAGCCTCACGTCCCACCAGTTACCCCTCCTCAATGCATCTCAGACCCATCCGCTCCCACCAAGAGGGCCCAGCCGCCCCTCCCAGCAGAATGGACCCACACCTCCTCTCTGCTCTCTTCCACCCCCTTCTCACCCAGCTTCCTGAGCAAAGATTTGAAACATGAGCATCTGATCATGTCCTTTCCCTGGGAAAAACCATTCGAGGGCTCCACATAGCTTTTGGCAGAAAATGCAAGTCCCTAAGAGAGCTAAACGTCCCTGCTTGATCTCACCCTAGTGTCCTCCTTGGCCACGTGGACCTTCTTTCAGATCCTCCAGACACAAGGTCCTTGGATGGAGCTGCAGGGACCATTCCTTGGCATCCCCCTGCCCTGGCTACCTCCACTCATTCTCTGGGTCCCAACTTCCCCAGTGGAATCTGTTTGACTTTACCTTCCCCTGAAAGCACGCATCAAAACTGGAATCCACCCACGCTTGCACTATTATTTAGTTCTGCTTCTACACGTGGGGGCCAGGATCTTCTTATTTAGGGCCACATCACCAGCACCCAGTATCTAGTCACAACCGGCACCCATTGTAGTAACCCAGGGATGCTGGCATCTCCTGACAGGAGCACCTCCTTCTCTCACGGTTTGTCCACACTGCTCAAGTTCTGTGTCTCCCAGGGGCTGCTCCAAACTCCTCCAGCTCCTGCTCGCCTCTTCCTGCCTCTTCCTGAAACTCCCACGCTCACTTGGCCTCAGTCCCCTGCTGTTGCTCCTCAGCCGTGGTACTTAAGAGTCCTGTGGGCACCTCTGGCTCCAGTGGGAACAAACATTTCCAAAGGTGGCGGGGCAGGCGGGGCTGGCACTGCCTTTCCGATTGTCCTCCTTGCCTAGCTCTGTGCCGGGCAGGCAGAAGGGCCCCAGTCCTTGCCTGATGAATGAACAAACGCTGGCATCTCCTGCTGTTCCTTTACTAGGCTTGGAAGCAGAAGGCCTGGCACTTGTCTTAACTCTATGATTTCAGATCTTGGACAAGAAATGAAACCTGAGCCTTTGTGTTCCTCATGTATCAAGATGCCTCCCTTTACAGGAGTTGCTGATGTTAAGGGATTCAGAAGAACTGAAGTAAAAGTCGCTGGCGTGGGGCCTGGCTTGAGGTAGGTGTTCATTTGGAGTGTTTGTTAATAAGAGTTAATGTACTATTTCTCCTTCTGCAGTGGCTTAGAAAGTGCCACTGGCTGTGTGACCTTGGGTAGGTTGCTGAACCTCTCTGAGCTGTGAATTCTAGTTAGGAAGCAGAGATAATAATTGCACTAGTCTTCCAGAACTGCTGCCAGTAAGAGCTTGGCTCGGTTCCTGGCACTCACCCCGTGCCATGCATGTGCTCCCGTGCCCTCTGGGAAGGCCCGCTGGCCTCTGCCTCCCCATCTCTGCCGCCTGCTCTCTCTTCTAAGGGGAGGCCAGAAAGAGGGCCAAAGAAGCCAGAGACAAAGCCGCCGGCCTGGGGAATTTCTCTTCATCTTCTTATCTGAGGAGTTTCAAAGGCTGCCAGCGGCTCCGCGTGCATCCCCTGCTTTTGTGTCCCTTGCTGGGGCCGTCACGTGTGCGGGGCTTCTCTGCCTCAGATATACTTTCTTCTCCCAGCTGCCAAGCCCATGCAGTTCACAGACACCACAGCTCTACCACAAGGACCTCAGCATGTCAGGGGGGCTGGGGACCCAGCCTGGGGCCGGCCAGATGCCCACCTGGCTCTCCTGGGCCTCCCCTACACACATCTGCTCTTCTCCACATGGGCCAGGGATGGGACTCGGCCTCAGCTGGTCTCACCCCCTCACGCTTGCCTCTCGGAAGGGGGTCCTGGTTTCATGGCCCTCGGGGCAGAAGAATGACATACAGTGATGTGGGGCAGGGACAGAAGGAGCCCGCTGGGAAACCGTGTGTGCCTTTGCAGAGGAGGCAGCACACTCAGGTCCAACAGTGCTCCCGGTTCTGCCACTCACTCTCTGGATAATCCCAGGCAAGTTTCTGACCCTTTCTGAACTTTGGGTTCTTCATTTGCATAATGAGGGTAATGAGATGCACCTGTTGTGAGATGATGACTGTAAAGGACTTGGCACCCGTGAGCCTCCATAAACATTAATGTGTGCGTGCCCAATTATGCATGGGAATCTGTGTGGGGGTGTGTGTGTGTGTGTGTGTGAGAGAGAGAGAGAGAGAGAGAGAGAGAGAGTGATCTGTCTTGCTTTTCTTTTTTCTCCTATTCGATTTTAAGTGTGAGAATAATTATGCCAGAAGGTGTTACCAAGGTGGGACAAAATCATCTGGTTGATGACGTTGCCAGGGCACAGACCCAAGGATGGGTGGCAGGGTCCATCCTTCATCTATCCTTCCTCCATTCTCCTCCCTCCTCCGTCCATCCTCCCTCCATTCTCCTCTTATTTATGTTTTGAGCTGGGGTCTCGCTTTGTCACCTAGGCTGGAATGTAGTGGTGCGATCTTGGCTCACTGCAACCTCTGCCTCCCAGGTTCAAGTAATTCTCCTGCCTCAGCCTCCCAAGTAGCTGGCCTTACAGGCACGAGCTACCACACCTGGCCAACTTTTGTATTTTTAGTAGAGACGGGGGTTTCACCATGTTGGCCAGGCTGGTCTCAAGCTCCTGACATCAGGTGATCCACCCACCTTGGCCTCCCAAAGTGCTGGGATTATAGGCATGACCCACTGCGCCCAGCCTGAGCTCATGATTTTAGAATCCAGCAGCGGTTGACACAGTTGGTCGTTCCTAAACCAAGAATACAACCTCTTTCCTCCCAAGACACCGCAATCTCCAGGCTTCCCCTCTCCCACCCAACCTCTAGGTTTTGTTCTGCCAGGCTGGTTTCCAACTCCCTCATATATGGCCTGCTGGGACCACAGAGCCCTTTCCTCCGATGCTATGTTCATTCTCTCATCCTGCCATGTCAACACCAGTGAGTCCTAAATTAATATCTTCAGACTTTTCTTCTAGTTGCCTGTTGGACATCCCTATCCAGCATCCAAAACTCAGTACAGTGCCTTCCCAGAAAGCTCCTTCTCTGCCTGGGATTCCTTCATCAACCATCTCAGTGCCCATCTTCTTCCCTCTCCTGCATGGCCAGCAGAGCCTCAAGTCCCACCAGTTACCCCTCCTCAATGCATCTCAGACCCCTCCGCTCCCACCAAGAGGGCCCAGCCGCCCCTCCCAGCAGAATGGACCCACACCTCCTCTCTGCTCTCTTCCACCCCCTTCTCACCCAGCTTCCTGAGCCAAGATTTGAAACATGAGCATCTGATCATGTCCTTTCCCTGGGAAAAACCATTCGAGGGCTCCACATAGCTTTTGGCAGAAAATGCAAGTCCCTAAGAGAGCTAAACGCCCCTACTTGATCTCGCCCCAGTGTCCTCCTTGGCCACGTGGACCTTCTTTCAGATTCTCCACACACAAGGTCCTTGGATGGAGCTGCAGGGACCATTCCTTTGGCATCCCCCTGCCCTGGCTACCTCCACTCATTCTCTGGGTCCCAACTTCCCCAGTGGAATCTGTTTGACCTTACTTTCCCGTGAAAGCACGCATCAAAACTGGAATCCACCCACACTTGCACTATTATTTAGTTCTGCTTCTACACGTGGGGGCCAGGATCTTCTTGTCTTATTTAGGGCCACATCACCAGCACCCGGTATCTGGTCACAACCGGCACCCATTGTAGTAACCCAGGGATGCTGGCATCTCCTGACAGGAGCACCTCCTTCTCTCACGGTTTGTCCACACTGCTCAAGTTCTATGTCTCCCAGGGGCTGCTCCAAGCTCCTCCAGCTCCTGCTCGCCTCTTCCTGCCTCTTCCTGAAACTCCCACGCTCACTTGGCCTCAGTCCCCTGCTGTTGCTCCTCAGCCGTGGTACTTAGAGTCCTGTGGGCACCTCTAGCTCCAATGAGAACAAACATATCCAAAGGTAGCGGGGCAGGCAGGGCTGGCACTGCCTTTCTGATTGTCCTCCTTGCCTAGCTCTGTGCCGGGCAGGCAGAAGGCCCCCAGTCCTTGCCTGATGAACAAACGCTGGCATCTCCTGCCGTTCCTTTACCAGGCTTGGAAGCAGAAGGCCTGGCACTTGCCTTAACTCTATGATTTCAGATCTTGGACAAGAAATGAAACCTGAGCCTTTGTGTTCCTCATGTATCAAGATGCCTCCCTTTACAGGAGTTGCTGATGTTAAGGGATTCAGAAAAACCGAAGTAAAAGTTGCTGGTGTGGGGCCTGGCATGAGGTAGGTGATCATTTGGAGTGTTTGTTAATAAGAGTTAATGTACTATTTCTCTTTCTGCAGTGGCTTAGAAAGTGCCACTGGCTGTGTGACCATGGGTAGGTTGCTGAACCTCTCTGAGCTGTGAATTCTAGTTAGGAAGCAGAGATAATAATTGCAGTAGTCTTCCAGAACTGCTGCTAGTAAGAGCTTGGCTCGGTTCCTAGCACTCACCCCGTGCCATGCATGTGCTCCCGTGCCCTCTGGGAAGGCCCGCTGGCCTCTACCTCCCCGTCTCTGCTGCCTGCTCTCTCTTCTAAGGGGAGGCCAGAAAGAGAGCCAAAGAAGCCAGAGACAAAGCCGCTGGCCTGGGGAATTTCTCTTCATCTTCTTATCTGAGGAGTTTCAAAGGCTGCCAGCGGCTCTGTGTGCATCCCCTGCTTTTGTGTCCCTTGCTGGGGCCGTCACATGTGCGGGGCTTCTCTGCCTCAGATATACTTTTTTCTCCCAGCTGCCAAGCCCATGCAGTTCACAGACACTACAGCTCTACCACAAGGACCTCAGCATGGC
The DNA here is from genome assembly GCF_009828535.3 of Hylobates moloch. Classification (NCBI taxonomy): domain Eukaryota; kingdom Metazoa; phylum Chordata; class Mammalia; order Primates; family Hylobatidae; genus Hylobates; species Hylobates moloch. The sequence goes on from NW_026652290.1 coordinate 17,926,143, forward strand.
AGGGGGGCTGGGGACCCAGCCTGGGGCCGGCCAGATGCCCACCTGGCTCTGCTGGGCCTCCCCTGCACACATCTGCTCTTCTCCACATGGGCCAGGGATGGGACTCGGCCTCAGCTGGTCTCACACCCTCACGCTTGCCTCTCGGAAGAGGTTCCTGGTTTCATGGCCCTTGGGGCAGGAGAATGACACACAGTGATGTGGGGCAGGGACAGAAGGAGCCCGATGGGAAACAGTGTGTGCCTTTGCAGAGGAGGCAGCACACTCAGGTCCAACAGTGCTCCCGGATCTGCCAGTCACTCTCTGGATAATCCCAGGCAAGTTTCTGACCCTCTCTGAACTTCAGGTTCTTCATTTGCATAATGAGGGCAATGAGATTCACCTGTTGTGAGATGATGGCTGTAAAGGACTTGGCACCCATGAGCCTCCATAAACATTAATGTGTGCGTGCCCAATTATGCATGGGAATCTGTGTGGGGGGGTGTGTGTGTGCGTGTGTGAGACAGAGTGATCTGCCTTGCTCATCTTTTCTTTTTTCTCCTATTCGATTTTAAGTGCGAGAATAATTATGCCAGAGGGTGTTACCAAGGTGGGACAAAATCATCTGGTTGATGACATTGCCAGGGCACAGACCCAAGGATGGGTGGCAGGGTCCATCCTCCAACCATCCTCCCTCCACTCTCCTCCATCCTCTGTCCATCCTCCCTCCCTTCTTCTCCATCCTCCATCCATCCTCCCTCCATCTCCTCCATCCTCCATCCATCCTCCCTCCGTTCTCCTCCATCCTCCCTCCGTCTCCTCCATCCTCTGTCCATCCTCCCTCCATTCTCCTCCATCCTCCATTCATCCACCCTCTAGCCTCTGTCCATCCTCCCTCTGTTCTCCTCCATCCTCTTTCCATCCTCCCTCAGTTCTCCATCCTCTGTCCATCCTCCCTCCATTCTCCTCCATCCTCTGTCCATCCTCCCTGCATCTCCTCCATCCTCCATCCATCCTTCCTCCATTCTCCTCCATCCTCCCTCTGTCCTCCTCCATCTCCATTCTCTGTACTGTCATTTCTCCAGCCAGGGGGTTGTCTCCAGCCATGCTGCCCTTGCTGGTGAAATGGATGTAAACTTAAGCTGAATGGATTCAACCTGAGAGATGGCTCCTGGAGAGGAGGGAGCTGAGAGTGGTCAGATGAGAGAGGTTCAAGCACTAACACAAGAGGGCCTGACCTCTATGGCTTTTATGTGAGTTGCACACACATCTTCCTGTTGTACTCTGACAGGCTCGTGACTATTTGTTAACCTGCATACAAGGCTGTGTGGGAATCATACACACACGAACACATACACACATGCGCATGCACACTCACACACATATTTTAGCAGACACATTAGACTCCATACATTAGACTCTATATGTCCAAATAAGTTTTGTGTTCTTCCTCCCCCCACCACCTGTCCCCAGCACATGCCCCAGGAATCACTTTGGGAAGCTGCGTGCCTGTTCCAGGGGAGAGGCAGGCCGTGGGGCCAGTGTCCACACCTTGAGGAGGGTCTCCCACGGAGTATCCTCCTGCTCACATGAGAGAAAGGATCTCATTTCTTTAAAGTCAGATTTTGCTTTGTTTCCTTGTTGTGCTCCCAGCTCTTAGAGCCACCTCATTTCTCAAACTGGAAATTCAAGGCTGGTTTCAAAATGGATCCAGATTTGTCACCAACAAAGGGTTCTCACAGCTCTGGCCTAAGAGGAGTTCTGCACAGGTGTACAGAGCCCCAGGTAGCCACTCAGAGGAGACAAGCTACCTACACACGTGATTTTCTGGGGGGTTTGTTATCAGATCTGCCCCATGATCTTGTCGAGACAGACACCTTGAATAATCCTAACAGGTACCATTCATGTCACATGTATTGTACCAGGGTGGGCTTGACCTATAGAATCCCAGGTATTCCTTACAATAATTCTCTGACGTAGGCATTACTGTGCCTGATTCCAAGAAGAGAAAACAAATTCAGGGTGGCTAACCACTTCTGCCTAAGGTGACAGAGCTAGCAGGGACAGGGTCATATTCATGCAGGCCTGACTTCAACATCTATGTTCTTTTCACTCTGACCCCAGTGATGGATGTGGACCCACATATTTGTGCCACAGTCACACGTACTCAGAAGGGTGCACAGGCTTGCCTTCGTGTAGTGCGCGCACACACACACACACACACACACACAGACACACCAGACCCATTTGGCTACAGAACCCACCAAGAATAAAGACTCTCAGAGATTGGACATGAATGTAAACTTTCCTCCCTTTGGAAACATAAATTTATGGCAGCACTTCTAATCTTATTTTCTCTCAACTTGCTGAGTAAATTTAGCCATTTTCCTGCCTGAAAATTGGATATTATCATCTTACTCAGAGCCTGGGGTTTGTAAAAGACAGGGAAGTCCTCACTATCCAGCAGTGGTTGGAGAGCCGTGGGCTATGAAGCCGGACAGGCTCCTATGAAATGCAGTTTTCAGTATGCATTTATTTAAAAGGTGAACCTGGAACATTTTGTTGAGCCCAAAACAAGGAGATGTTCAGAATCGAATGGGGATATGCTCAAAGGACCCACGCTCCAGCTTGAAGGAGCTCCACTGGCCAAATTTAGGTTAAGATGAGTATGGAAATGAACAATGACATGGGTGGATTAAAGCACATTGAATAAAAAAAAAATGCGTGAGTTTATACTGATGCTAAATTACTTTAAAGGGGGTCAGAAAGGAAAGCTGTTTACAAAAGAATGCCACCTAAGTAAAACGAATACAAGAAAATCTCCTTATCACAACCACCATAGTAATAACTGATTCGGGTAAGACTCATCAATGGATACTAAACCCCTGGGTGGGAGAGTCCTGGGAAGGAGATTATTCACATAGTCCCAAGTTATCACTCTATAGTCCACTCATCAATAACAAAGGGAAGAAGATATTTCAACCTTTTGACAATGGGG
>NW_026652290.1:17929126-17936298 GCF_009828535.3 Hylobates moloch
ATGGTGGTCTTTTGTGCTCTTTGCTGTCTGTGCATGTGAAGGATTGCACTTGCCTACCTCTTTTAGAGTTGGCAATCACTATGCTACTCACTCTAATCAAGAAAATATGAACACACATGTTTCACTTCTGGGCAGCAACTTTCAGAAGAGGTGCCTGGTCTGTGACACATCCTTCCTACTGCTGTGGGCAGGGGGATCACTGTGGGCAGGGGGAACACATGTTGAAATAATGCCCTTGCAAGCTTGGCTTCCTGAGAGATCATGATGAGCTGAGCCCCTTCCTGATCTGTGATGCCCATGTAGTCTAAGAGACAAACTCTTATCTGTGCTAAAGGACTAGGGTATTGGGGATATTTGTTACTGCAGCTTATCCTATTCTATCCTGACTAATACACTGGAGAAGCTGTCTGGCCAAGGGTTCCACTAACATTATGGGGAAAAGTCCCCCTTTAATTCTAGTGCCTGCTATTCCATCCTTCTCCTGATGAAGCACTCCCTATTCTATTTCTCAGCTACAGCTGCCTCTTCCCTCCCTGGATATGAGATTCCTTCCAGCTAAAGGAAGGAGGCTGTAGATCAGTTGTCAGCTTTGCTTAGGCCTTCAAAATCCTGTTGAGTTCTTAACTGTGTGTGTGTGCGTGTGTGTGTGTGTGTGTGAGAGAGACTCCCTCTAGCTGACCAGCCTAAATCAGTGCAGACAGCTCCTGTAAACATCTCTACAGTCTAGAGGGGTTGAGATGTTTACTAGGGCTAGTGCTGAGATCCCACACCCAGTTTTGTATTCTGGTGGAGGCTGCTTTAGGAGGAGCTCAGAACTGACCCCTTAAAGAATAGTTGAGTGCCTATGGGCAAAGCTACTTGAGCCCCTCAATCATGACCACTTGACCAATCATCAAACATAGACTTAGGGGCTCCCAGAGCCTGGTACCAAGTATTGTGGTCCCAAAAAAGACCCTGTCTTCTAGGTTCTAATGGCCCAAATAGAGCTATGATACCCGTCCATGGACCCAAGGCTGAGGACTGGAAGCAGCCTGTCAACAAGCACAGGCCTAGCGATGCATGAGGACTGTGGGGTTCAGCGTAAGAGGAGAGATCATCTGTGTGGGTGGCATAACCAAGAGAACCTTCTGGAGCCAGTGCTTTGGGGGAAGCTGCCTTCTCTTGCTTATGTGGGCTTAGCTTCCACTAGTGATGGGGCCCTTGCCACAGGGCCAAGGAATCTGTCATGGTCAGAAAATACCAAGTGCAGTTGGTTGTGGACATTATGCATGAGGTGTAATCAAAATAAAATGGGATCATATTCAGAGGGGAGCAAACAGGATGACAGGTCTGAAAATCAGGCCTTTAAAGAAATCAGGGAGGTTCATGAGGCAGAAGATTAAAAGTGGGCTTCGGACCCATGGGAGGTTGTCTGGTATATCACGTGGAAGAACAGGGATACAGAAAACTTGGCTTAACATCATGTATTAGAGGGTTCCCCAGAGGGGCAAAACTAATGGGATCTATGTCTATATGAAAGGGAGTTTACTAGGGTGAATAGGCTCGCATGATCACAAGGTGAAGTCCCACGATAGGCCGTCTGCAAGCCAGGGAAGAGAGAAGCCGGTATTGGCTCAGTCCGAGTCCAAAAGCCTTAAAAGCACAAAAGCAGGGAAGCTGACAGTGCAGCCTTCAGTCTGTGGCCGAAGGCCTGAGAGTCCCTGGCAAGCCACTGGTGTAAGTCCCAGAGTCCAAAGGCGGAAGAAGTTGGATTCTGGGGTCCAAGGGCAGGAGGAGCAGAAGGAAGCATCCAGCATGGGAGAAAGATGAAAGCCAGAAGATTCAGCAAGCAAGGTGATCCCACCTCCTTCTGCCTGCTGTGAGCTAGCCACACTGGCAGCTGAATTGGACGGTGCCCACCCACATTGAGGATTGGTCTTCCTCTCCCAGTCCACTGACTCAAATGTCAATCTCCTCTGGCAATACCCTTACAGACACACCCAGAAATAATACTTTACCAGTTATCTAGGTGTCCTTCAATCCAATCAAGTTGACACCTAATATACATTGGTGCAAAAGGAATTGGGGTCTTTGCCATCACTTTTAATGATGTGCCAACCTATATTAACCATCACCCATAGACAGGCAGATTCCAGCTGAAAATTAGGACAGAGGAAACCTCTTACTGGCTGCATTATCATTCCTGAGTCTTCGTGCATTCCTTTTGTCACGTGTTCTTGTGGGGTATATTTCCCTAACCCATTGGCGTTGCTCTTGGCCGTGTGACTTGCAGTGGAATTGTGTTAGTTGTGATGTGAGCAGAGGCCTCCAATGTGCGTGTGGTTTGGCTCATCCTCCTGAGAGCTTGTGATCTGTCAGAAGAGTGCTTAGGTGGATTCTGGTCTCCAGAGAATGTGTAGACACATGGAACAGACTTGCACCCACTTGGAACCAAGCTCTACCAAGCCCTCAGCTTGAAGGAGAAACACCTGAGCCACACGCAGACCTATGAGCAAGAAAATAAACTACTTGTTATTTTAAGCCACTGAGTTTTGGGATGGTTTGTTACACAGCATTATAATTGCAACAGCTAGCTAATACACTGTCACCGAAGGTGATTAGCCCAGGCTTAAGATCATTTGGTAAGGCATTACAAACGGCATCCAGCATTGGGTAAGAGTTAGGCCTAGGGCATCTTTAAGGTTTTTTTCAGCCTCTGGACCCTGTGGTTTTATGTTCCAAAGGGAGTTGTGGTTAATTCTGCTTGTTGGAGGCTGGTACTTGGAATTCTAGGAGGCAGGATCAATATAAGATTAAAATTTTAAGGTCCACACGGACCAGCTTTGCACCTCCCACCTCATCTAGGCATTTCAGGTACCAGTCAAGGTCCAATCAGGATTACATACACCACTCTAAATTTTTAAAGCAGAGGGAATTTTTTTTATAGGAATTTGGTTACACAGGTAATGGAAAAACTGAGAAACCAAACAAGGAATGATGAAGAAACCCAGAGGTTAGCAAAGGCAGGAAGTTTAACTACGTGTGGATGGAGGAACAAGGAAGAGAGGTGGGTCCTTGACCCCAGGGGCTGGGGAGACCCAGCAGGAACCACAGCCAGGGGAGCTACCTCTTGGGAGCTGGAGCCTCAGAGGAGATAACACCTGCTTCCTGGACTCTGCTTGAAGCAGAGAGGGAGGGAGTTGTCCCAATTCCGCTCCTCTTGCCCTACAATCCCCTGCCAGTGTCTCCCACTGGCTGAACCCAGCTGTCACAGGAGCCTGGGAAATGCTGAGGTCAGCATCCCCCTGAGACACAGAGAAGGGCAAGGGCAGCCTAAGGGATGGATTTGGCAGCAAACAGACTGTGGACCAGAGCTTCTCTCCTGTACATGCCTTTAGCAATCTTGTCCTCCTTGGCAGATGGCCTTCCCGTCCACCCAGCTGCTCGGACAGACTCCGGGAGCATCTGCTCCATCCTCTCCACATCCTCACACCTCCATTATCACTAATCCAGCTTGTGGACTCTTCTCCCAAATGCAAATAGATAAATATCCTTCTTACCATTTCCTATCACCTCCCAGGTCCCTGCAGCACCCTCTGCTGGTCGCCCAGCCAGCATGTTCTCCATGTTGTCTGTTGCCTATTCATTCATTTTTTTTTTTGAGACAGAGTCTCGCTCTGTTGCCCAGGCTGGAGTGCAGTGGCACGATCTCGGCTCACTGCAACTTCCACCTCCCGGGTTCAAGCGATCCTCCCACCTCAGCCTCCCAAGTAGCTGGGATTACAAGCGTGCACCACCACACCCAGCTAATTTTTGTGTTTTTTATTAGAGACAGGGTTTCACCATGTTGGCCAGGCTGGTCTTGAACTCCTGACTTCCAGTGATCCACCCGTCTTGGCCTCCCAAAGTGCTGGGATTACAGGCGTCAGCCACCACGCCCGGCCTGCCCATCTGTTCTTTACCTGGCAATTGGAATGATATTTTCCAAATACAAATCATATCATTTCATCCCTTTGGTTAAAACCTACCAATGGGCTTCAAATCCAAACTCCTTTGTGTCATGTGGCATCTCTTCGGCTGCCATTTCAAGCTCAGCTTATGCAATTCTCCTCTGTTCTCACTGTGTTCTGGGTACTCACTAGCTTTTACACAGCTCTTAGGACCCAGCAAGATGTTTTTTGCCCCATGGCCTTTGCATCTGCTGCCTTCTCACCTTTGACCATAACGAACCACTTGTCCTCATTCTCATGTTTTAGTGGACATGTCACCTCTTCAGAGACGCCTCCACAGACCACCCTAACATGTCCCCGTGTGTTGCTATCCACCCCATCACCTGTAAGTTTTTTCTTTTCCTTTCTTGTTTTTTTTTTTTTTGAGACAGAATCTTGCTCTGTCTCCCAGGCTGGAGTGCAATGTCACAATCTCGGCTCACTGCAACCTCCATCTCCCAGGTTCAAGTGAGTCTCCCGCCTATGCCTCCCGAGTAGCTGGGACTACAGGCACCCACCATCATGCCCAGCTAATTTTCGTATTTTTGTAGAGATGGGGTTTCACCATGTTGGCCAGGCTGGTCTTGAACTCCTGACCTCAGGTGATCCACCCACCTCGGCCTCCCAAAGTGCTGGGATTACAGTCGTGAGCCACTGCACCTGGCCCCTTTAAGATTTTTTCATAGTTCTGGCAATATGCTGTGTTCTTGTATTTACAGGTTGCCCTGTGTACTCTTTGTTTCCCAGACTGGAATGTAATCCCCAGGAGGGCAAGGCCTTGCCTGGCTTGTTCACTGCTGTGTTACTTGCTCCTCTCTCCATGGCTGCTACAAAGGTGACACTCCACAAATGTAGTTGAATAAAAGACTAAATTCAGATGAGAGCAAGGGACTGAGAGGGGCCAGGTGGCCCAGTAACACTCAGCCAGACCTCTGGGGAAAGAAAAGAAGTTGACATTTCCATGGACAGCCAAGGGTCAGTGGCCTGATCTTTGTATGGAAAGACTGTGGAAAGGCTATATCGAGTGTTTGCAAAACCAGGCTCCTGCTGTTACATCACACTGGAGGGTTTGAGGTGGGGGAGTAGAAAGGTGCTAAATAAAGCCAAATTCTCATTGTCTGCGGTCTTCTGATTACCAGGCACTTAGGCTGCAGTTACACAGCCAGCGGTGATGAGCTGTAATTGCAGGCGTTTTCCATGGTTATTTTTTCCCCTGGAAAGATAAAGTGATACCTGTAATTTCCCAAAAGATACGCTCCAGGCTCCCATCCCCAGGCAGAGGCTGAGCGGCCTTCATTACCCGAGAAACAGGAGCTTTTCTTGCACCTTCCTTGTGAGTAGGTGGGCCGGCTGGGGGTGAGCGGTTCTGTGTCCTGGTCTAGATTCTGGCACTTGCTTCCCGGGTGATGCTGGGCCTCAGCTGGCCTGTCCGGAAGATGGAGGCTGTGTTGGGTCCTTAGAGAAGTGAGCTGGGGGTTGGGGATTGAGTCCCAGTGGAGGCCACAGACATTGAGGGAGGAGCTTCCAGGAGCTGTGGTCTGAGCAGCAGGGGAGAATCCAGAGGCTGGGAGTCAGCCTTAGCCACAGGCGCTGGTGACTTGTAATGACTTCCATCTAATCCTTGGTTAGAGGCTACCCTCTTCAACCTAGGACACAGCCGGAAAGAGAGTACGGTGCCACCTTCTCCTGGGCTTTCCCCTGTGCCTCCTCAGCTCCTGGAGATGAATCTGAGCTTCAGAAGCCCCTCAAGTTCCTCCAGCTTCATCCCAGCCCTGTTCACTGGAGTCCTCGCTCTGGCTATAAGATTGCCATCAGAAGTTTGGAGCTTGGAAACTGCCCCGTGCCACTGCCCAGCAGCTGAGAGGATGGGAAGAGGAGGACCCCCTGACCTCGCTGCCTAGGGGACTCTGTGGTCCTAGCTCCCCAGGTTGTGGCTGTGATTGTGCTTTCCAAGGGGACCCTATGACGTGCTGACCCCCTTGATTGCACAGTGTTTTGGTGCGCCACGCTCAGTAGGTTTCCTGTGAGTTGGGCTGGGGCCTGAGGAGCTGTGCACAGTCTTATTTCAATGAGAAGGTGCTTTCCATTTCCAAACAGCAGATGTTTCAAAACACTTTTTGGAGCCCAGCCTATTTTCGGGCTGGGGACAGCCTGTGCTGGCTTCTGGACTTAGAAAGACAGGCAGGCAGAGGGGAGCAGGGATGTCTGGCTTGCTTCTCTCCTGCCGGCCACCCTGGCTGCTGGGATCTCTGCTCCAGGCCACTTCTGAAGCAGACACGATCCCTGATTACACTGTGCTCTGTCCCCGAGCAGGCCTGCCCGTCACTGGAAGGTTTCTTGGGCTGGTAACACAGGGAAACCTAACATCAAAAGCTCTCAATCATGTGCCACCCTCTCTTTTTTTCTTAACCTAGACCTGCAAGGGGAAGACAAATTCCCCACCTGGGTATAACTGATGAGTCATTCCTCAAAGGTCTGCAGAAAGATTTATCTACTGAGCAGGCAGTCTGCTGCCGGACCTGCATCTGCTCCGCCCCATCTCTGATCCAAGCCAGCTAGGAGACAGTGCCCTGCAGGCTCCCACTGTGACCACACTGATGCCACCTTGCCTCAAGCAAGGGCATACATTTCCCATCTCTGCCTCCAGGCTCCTCCAACCTGGAGGATGCTGGTCGGAGCTTCTAGGGCACTTGTCTGGTCTATGGGCATCTGCAGCCAGGCAATGCGGGGGCAGGGGGTTATTGCCCCCTCCCCTAGTCCTACAGGGCACAGTTCTGGGCAGCATTCTGTGCCATTCATTCTTCAGAGGTCCCAGAGGAAGGAGTTCCTGCTGCTCAAAGTAGTGGTCTCAACAGCACTCCTGCGTTGGCTTTCTTCTGTCCCTATGTCACCCTCTTGTTCTTTCATTTCTGCTCCCTGGGGTGGCCTCCCAGATAGGACACCCCTACTACAAATGTCCTCATCTCAGGCTCTGCCCTGGGGCAAGCCTGGCAGGCTCAGACATCTATATTTCAGGGGGTCTCCAGGAGGAACACAGAAATAAAGCGGGGCTATGGTTTCCAGGTGCCAGGCCAGTTCTGAGTCCTGGTTGGTATTCTCCCGGGGACTAAGCAGGGGATGAAATGCCTGCAGCCTGATCTTACCTGTCTCTTCCATTTGGAGTGGGAGGAGGCAGAGAAGACTTGGCACTGACTTGAGTCCCTG